>NC_034596.1:97213482-97232545 GCF_900095145.1 Mus pahari
AGAGAGAGAGAGAGAGAGAGAGAGAGAGAGAGAGAGAGAGAGAGAGAGAGAACCAAGTGCTAAAGTTGTTCTTAAATGACTGTTGGGTACCCACTCAGCACTAGGCAATGTCTTAAGACTGGGATGGAAACATAAATAAGATGCCTTTCAAAATGCACACTTTTGTATAGAAAAACAAACAGGTGAGTGAATAGAGATGGCACTATGTGAATATGTAAACTACGCAAAGATCTCAAAAGAGGAAGTGGCCGTAGCGTCTGCTTTCCCCCGAGTGTTTGGAAACTCACTGAAAGGAGTTGTTACTGCATCTTAATGGAAGTCTCTATAAAAAGAACATCCATTCATCTCATAAACACGTCTGAATGCTTGCAATCATTGTGTAATGATGGTTTTAAAGCTCTCAAATTATGAGTAAGCCATTGAGTTGGGGGATCTTTGACTTTTCGCCTTATTTCAGCTTATTGTCCACATCCCGAACTACCAACTTCCTTTTTAGGTAGCAGAAGGATGAATGATATTCCTGAAATTCTCCACAGAGACCTGACGAGTATCAAAACCGGAAAAAAGTCACAGTAATAAAATATCATTGTGATAATAGAAAGTACAAGCTGGCCTGGCACATAGATCAGATATTGGGAGCTTAGACCTATTCATTAACATGAGTGTCTCTTGTAATGTCATTATTAAAGTTATGATGCACGACAGGTCAAAGACACTTGGAAGAAAATGGATTTTTGTTGATTATGTAATTGATATATTTTCTGGTATTACCTATTTATAGTTTATCTCAGAAAATTTGTTTATAACCAAATTCTGTGGGTTAAATGAAATAATAGATATTAAAGTTATCACTGTCTTTGGAGATGATGATAGAGGCCATCTATCTGCAATGAGAACTTATTTTGTTGGGAAAATGCTGAGAAGCAGCAAGGAGGAAGTGCATGTGTGAGCCATGGAACCTGTAGACTTCAGAGCAGTGATTAGCCCAACAACAGCTGGCAACTGTTTTGATGTTGTATAATGAATATTTACTGTGTGCATGCTGGCTTAATCGCAGAACTGTCAGAGTGGAAAAAGCACTGGATCAGAAGTCAGGAGAGCTAATCGCTACCCACCCACCCGTGTGCCTCCTTTCCCCACCTTTAAGATGAAATGGTAGAGGGAAAGGGCTCTAAGGTTCTCCCTGTTCTGATACTTACTGTTCTGTGGTTCTCCGCTGCACACCTGTCAAAAGCATTTTGACTTTCTTTAAGTTGCTTAAGCCAGCGTTTTGGTTAGATGCATCCAGGAGCTTATTCCCACTGGCTGTTGGGAACAGCAAAACCTTGCTTCTCCGGGACTTGATATGTCTTCTGCTAACCGCTGACAGTGAGCCATACCACCTAAAAGGCTCCCCCAGTAGCCTTAAAGATTGAAAGGACAAACGGACATTATTGAGAACTCTGTGGAAGAGGAGACCAGAGAGACGTTGATCATCATGGCTCCTTGGGATTTGCAAAGAGGAATGACTAGAGCTGGGCCATTCACTACAGCCAGGTCAAAGGTCAGGTCAGGAATGTGGACAATGCTGGTGACTCCAGGTAGGTGTAGGAGGGTAAATACACATATTTAGTCCCTCCTGTCTTGAGACTGGGAAGTCAATCTCAGAAAGCTATTAGGATGGTTCCTAATATATGCAATTCATTGGAAGAAAAATGTGATCTTTATTGTTTGTGTTTTTATTACAACATAGTCATTGTGTTCTGCCTTGATACTCAACAAGTGAATATATCCTCACCACAGTCATGCAGCTAAGCCTTCATTAAACACGCTTTCGTAATCACTACTGAGTTAAAGAGAACCCGATTTTAGTTGATGCCATTGTACAGTGGACACCCAACTTTTTGGGTGTTTTAGAGTGTCAAGTTTTTTTCCTTCATATTAACTATAACTCTCTAGTGACAGAGGTTTATATTTATCATTATTTTGCTAAGAGGAAGCTAATATGTAGGTAATTAGGAAGAGATTACAATAATGCTCTCCTTAGTGATTAAAAAGGAATAGATAGTTCATGTAGGGATATTAAGCCACATAAGTAAAAAACAAGTTTAAGTTTGAATTCAGTTATAAGTGTTTTGTATTAGGGTTTCTATCATGGAATTCCAGGAAATTTTACATGTGTTTAAAAACGTATGGATTGAGTTCTTGTTTGTAGATATTCACTGTGTGTTTGATACATATTACAAGAAGGTCCTTCTTTTCTTCTTCTTTTTTTTTTTCTTTTTGCTTTTATCTAGTTGCTTCCAAGATCCGGTACTTGCAGGAATATCATAACCGAGTTCTCCACAACATTTATCCCGTACCATCAGGAACAGATATTGCAAACACCCTGAAGTACTTTTCTCAAACCTTGTTAAGGTAAGCCTTACATACCCTTGACTTTTGAGAGACTTATTAGGTAGTACTGCTGAATTTATTGGGACCTAGTTTCACACTGAATTGCAAGTCTTAAAAGGCCTTAGTTTTCTGGTGCTCTGACAGAAGAGTCTGGACTCCAGTCCTCTGGATGTGTCTAGCATATCAGATCCAGCTTACCTGGAAGCGAGGAGGCTGTAGCCCACCTCCTCAGTTGTGTGTTCTTTCAGGAGACCTACAGATGCTTAAAAAAAAAAGTCATATGTTTGATATGAATAGCATAAGGTTAAGAAGTGCAATTAGGGCCTTTAACATTGAGAGTAAGAAACACTTTGAGTTTAAAGGAAATAGAGTTTCATGGCGATTTAGGTTTGTCGCTAGTACGTCTTGGTTCCCTGATTGGTACTGTTAACAGCAGATGCTTCCATCCTTTACATCACAACTGATTTTAGGTCTAAGGAGAACTAGGGAGCAACAGCTTGGGAGCTCTCTTTACATTGTCTGCTTTTACTACAGGACAGAGGGCCATTCCCCTCCACCCTTGCTACTGATGCAGACAAGCAAAGATGAATCTTTTTCCAGCAGCATAGCTGTCTTTGACAAACACTGTTGAATTGTGAATACTTTACTGGCCATTGCACCCCAGGGTTTGGTCTCCCCATTGCCACAGGTCCTCTGCGAATCTGCTTCTGAACTTGCTGCCTTCTCTGACCTCTAGACAGCAGTAGGAGTTCTGAAAATCAGGGATGGGAAGACACACTTTGGAGTGACTTTAGTGGAACCAGAGGTTTCCATGGTCTGTCACTATCTGTCCTCTGACAGGCTGACCATAGACAGAGAGAAACATCCTGTACACAGCCAGTTGCTGGTCTTCTGCATCAGTATCTACCACTCATCTTTGGCTATCTTCTCGTCTTTAGAGTCTCTGCTACCCCTGTTCTAGTGTGAAGGGATTCTATTTATCAGCTTCATGATGTCTGTCAGGCATTCATCCACAGTTGGTTTAAGACCCTAGGGCAGGCCATTTCCTGTTTCAAAGGGGACAGAATAGTTCACCAGGTTTCCATGGCAATAATCAGATGAATGTGTGAACAGAGGCATCCTATTCCATTTTCTCCATTTTCCTTTTTCTTTTGGGGTTGGGAACCTCACAGAGATACTCTCTCCTATGGGGGAACCCAAAACTAGAGATGCTTTCCCGGTAGGGAACATGTTAGATTCCACTTGTGAAGAAATTGTGACATCTCTGTTAGCTTCAGAGCTTAGCACTCACGGCTTTGCAACTGTGCCAGTAAGTTAAGAAATTTAGGATACTGTTTTAAGTTTTGTATACTAGTCATGAGGGTTCTGCTTTGGTCATTAGGATGAGGTTATGGTGACAGCATCTTCATGATGAAACTGATATTAGGGTAGTCTCTTCAAATGGCTATTATTGTAACCAAACATGGTCCACTTTAAAGGAGAGTCAATTTCAACAGCTGCTAATGGTGACAGTGGCAGTGGCTGTCACCCTAGCAATGTTATGTACCTCTATTTCTTCACATCAATTCTGCTCTGAACTCTTTGAGTGTGGCCTTTCCTTTAACCCCCTGTAATTAGATAAAGGTACTACTGTACACATTTCACAGATAGTGAAACTAAGTTACAAGAGCGGTTCAATAAGTTGCTCAGTCTTACATATGTAGCAGTACTGGAGTCATTAGGTCATCGGTCATCATAATCCACAGCACACACCATTACACCTGTGCCATGCTGCTGTTTTCTAGTCACTGGCACACAGTAGGGACACTTCTTCTTATTAAAAACTTGATCTGGCCTTTGGGAACACCAACGTCTATTATAAAGTCCACGGAGTGGTTTTGGCTGTCTATGAAATCAAGGGAAGAAAGGGAGTGTGTAGTGTATAGATTTGCCATCGATTTGGAATTTTTGATAAACGGATCTGAGCTCAGGTACAGCGGTTTCCAGCTGCCTCAGTTCTACCTCACTCTCATGAGGTAGCTTCAGGTGGTGGCTCAGGGCAGAGCTGGCAGACCCTGTCACTAACTACATAGTGCACATGTCCACAGGTCATTGAGGCATGGAGTGAATCTCAGATGGGGCTTGAATAGGAATATTTACAGATCGACTATTTGGTCTAAACCCTATGAATTTTCTGTCTTCTCTATGTCTACTGAAGCTTCTTTTTCCAAAAAAAAAAACCCCACAAAAAACCCCAAAACAAACAAACAAAAAACAAAACAAAAAAATAAAAAAAACCCAAAAAACAAAAAACAAAAAATAGGAGCTGAAAGGGTCTGCAACCCTATAGGTGCAACAACAATATGAACTAACCAGTACCCCCAGAGCTCGTATCTCTAGCTGCATATGTAGCAGAAGATGGCCTAGTCGGCCATCATTGGGAAGAGGGGCCCCTTGGTCTTGCAAACTTTATATACCCCAGTATAGGGGAACACCAGGGCCAAGAAGTGGGAGTGGGTAGGTTGGGGAGCAGAGCCAGGGGAGGGTATAGGGGACTTTCAGGATAGCATTTGAAATGTAAATGAAGAAAATATCTAATAAAAAACAAACCCAAAAAACAAAACAAAACAACAAAAAGCTCTCAAAACCCTAGAATTATAAAACTTTTAAATTTAAAACTTTTAACTTTTGTTCTATATATTGAACCAGGTTAGAAGCCCTCTAGCAGTTGGCAGCGTCATTTATTCCAATTATATTCAGATTCCTTTCTCTTAAAAAGCTAGTGGAAAGTCTAAGTCACAGGAGGTGGACTAAGTGTCCAGTTCTTTGATTAGACATCTCTACCACAAACAAGGTGGTTCCCTTGGCATTTGTGTAATTTTTACATTTGGAATCACTTGCTGGCTCCAGAACTCAGGTTCTTGTGGCTTATGTCTGAAATCTCCAGAGTAGGGAGTAGGGGGCAAGAGGAATAAGCCACCAGGCAGGTCTTTATGGCACCATTTCCCACAGTTCAAGCAGCTTCATTTGCATTATGTGGTTAGGATAACATCCTTAGCTCAAGTTGTCTGATATCTATACATTCATGCGACTTCAGTGACTTCAGGAAAGCTTTGCATGGATTCAGAAAGGCTGGGATTGGCCTAGATGTTTAATGTCAATCAGTTTAGTCCACAGGAGGAGAGTGGTTACCTGTTAACACAGCTGACTAGAAGATCAGCTGTGGTGTCTGCTTAAGATAATTAGTTTGCCAGAGTTCTCTCCATTCTAGTTGCATGAGTCCTCTGTCATATCCAACGTACTAAGTCCTTGTGCCCAGAGCAGGTTTTGTCCTATAACAGGGGATCCATAAATACTCATTGAATTGACTTGTGTGAAATTTCAGCCAGCACAGGAGCTTTCGGGAGCCTTTCCTGTCCCAAGGAATGACTGAAGGTCCAGGTGGCCTTACACATCATAATGAGTTGTGCTCATTTTAGTGGAGCAGGGTCCCCCATCTGGCAGTGGACAATTTGAGCTTTGTCACAGAGGCTGTTTTGCTTGTTTGCTTCTTAGCGTTAGGGGTGGCAATGAAGATTGGCTGGTCTAACCCCCTTGGTGCATACAGGTTCACTTCATATAGAAGCGTTTTGTGATCACATCTAGGTCATCCAAGGTCTTTAATCTTGCCTTTTACCCAGCTGGATGTTTATAGGTTCCTAGTTTCCTTCCTGTTTCAGACTTGCTGATGGAAATCTTCCGTTGTGTCTCTCTTCTGGTGTTCTTAGAACCGCTAGAGTGTAAATCTTTACATTTGCTACCAACTTGTTAGAATCGTGAATATATTTTAAAAAGAGATTCTAATCTCAGCCCAATAGTCTTAATTAAATAAGAATTTCTAATGACACACACACACACACACACACACACACACACACACAAAATTTGAAATCCACATACATTTTTAGATCCTAGCATAGTCAATTTGTTTAGTGCATAGATGCAACACACATGTCAAAATTCTTAATTGTGTAGAAAGTTGATTTGATGTATTGATTCTCTGTACAAGAAAGGATTAGGGGCACTCAATCACCTAACCTACCTGATCAAAGGGGTCTCCTCTCTTCTTGACTATGGAAGCCAGTGCTCACAAAGAGGACTTAAAGAGGGAAGGGAAAAGTGAAAGTTTGGCAGCAATGTCTGACTCTTCTGACAGGGCATTCCTGATATTCTTTTTGGTTGAATCTATAAGTAAACCTTTGGGAAAGAATTTCAAATGTGGAAATCGTTGGTCGTTCCCAAGTTAAACAGTTTTGTTGGGGAAATAAGTAATTTTTTTCTCTGAATAAACTTCACGAAACATCATAAAACCACAGTGCATTATACATTGATTCATGAGCCCTTCTTGAGTTTTCCCACAAATGAACACATTCCCTTACATTGAGACATGAATGGTAATTTAAAACTGGCTTCATGGATAACTCATTTTCGCCATTTTTTTTTTCTCAACCTCACCTACTTTGCTAAATCTGAAGGCAGTGACAGAAAGCTTTCCTGCTTCCATGCTGACACTCTTCCCCCGCTGAACGGAGGACACTGTGGTGGCTGTTACGTGGGACTCCCACATGTACAAGAGGGAAAAATATCACAGTAGTAGCCTCCAAAGTTATTCACTAGTGCCTGTCACCATCCACCCAGCTTGGAGTACTAGTGACACAGAGTCAATCACGCGTCACATTTCCCCCACCAAGGAGTTGGCCAGACTTTAAACATCACACATCTATGACATTCAGTATTTTTTTTAAATTGACTAAGGGATAGTGTTATTTTCTTGAGAGGATGCTGGCAGCTAGCCAACTTATGCCAAAATTTGGGAACCTATATTGACACTATTTTGTGATTGTAAAGGGATTTCAGGAGTATAGACTCCTGTAAGACTGAAAAGAAATGTTGGTGACTGGACTTATCAATAATACAACATGTAAAGATGATAATCTGAGGAGAAATTTAGTTTTGTGGGAAACTATAAAGTCTGATGCAAAAAAATTGTTCTTTATAATAGATGTAGTTAGATCGTGAGAGGTGGAATACTTCCAACCCATTGTACAGTGTGAGATTACAAAGCCCAACATAGCACACACTTAAAAAGGTAAATTAAATCCCTTTTAACAAAAACAAATACAGCAACTCCTACGTTCTTTATTGCTAAGAAGTATTACATAAGTATTCTGAAATTATCTTTATTATCAATTGTTTTCCCTTGGACACTGGGTAACAGAAGACAGAGGAAATCGAGGTAAATTAGGCACATAGAAAATAAACAGCATGTAGTCATTTCTTTTACATTGTAACATATTTCTGTGCTAAGAGTAAATAAAAAGCAATGTCAACTTGACATAGCAAGCATGCCGACACTAACCAGTTCTTCACGTCACTGTGATACAGTAGATGTCACACCATTAGCTGAGAATTTAGTAATGGACGCACATGAGTAAGTATAAAACAAGGGTATCTTCATGAAGCGAAGCATTGTGTAACTGATTTCTATTTTGGTTAGCAAATAACTGTACTATAGGAAAGCACTTTGGTGCTGTAGACATCTTAGTCCGTAATGGTTGCCTACTAATAAATAGCATAATCTAATTTTTAAAACCTAAACATTTGGCTAAGCAGTAATTACTTTGACTTTTAAACCAACAACTTTTCTGCCTTATAACTTTTACTAACAGTTTTGTAGATTTAAGCAGAGACTAAAAGCAAAACTATTTTAGAGACTACTTTTACTCCCCTTAAACTTTTTTTAACTTTCTAAATTATCTTTTCTCTAGTGTTTAGTGAGTTTTGTTGAATAATAAAGTAAGTAACAGCAGTGACATAAGGTCTTGTTGTATGATGTTCAGCTTTATAATAGATGATGCTTGCCTAGCTTTTAGAGTTTTCAAGGTAACTATTTAATAAACCACTGTTTGTATTCATAAAATAAAACATTTCCTCCCCAACATGTCAAATTAAAACACACATACACACACACACACACACACACACACACACACACACACTATCATTAGTTCACCAACACATGCTATTGGCCTTTTACTATATATTATTTTATAGCTTTTCCGATGTAGTTTAGTTAACACTTTAGAAATATGTATTATTTCTAAGTTCATATGCCTGTTTAAACTTCATTATCTCAAATGATACTGACAGAATGTCATGAAACAGTATCATAATATACATATAGACATTATTTTGATGCAATAAACATGTGATTTTTAAGAGTTTCTTAATAAACGCACATGTTTATTCTTTGCTAAAACATGTTTCTGCAAGTGCCATACCTATATTTTGCGAGTTTCTATTTACATGATGAGCTAGTATTGCCGACAAGGTTGCTTTGAAAGCTCCCTATAATTAGGAATGAGAGCCCTCACAAATGAAGCTAAGCTGGTGTTCCTCCAAGGAGACCTTTCCTTCCTTCACCAAATTGACAAACTGTGAAGCATGGGTTTGGCACTGAAACATGCATTTTTATATTTTTGCTCCTTATAAACCAGATAACACATGAGATGCAATGCAACTTCAACAAAGTCCACCCGTGTTGTTGGCATCTGGAGCACGTCACTGTGCGCCAGCCCTGGCTCTGCAGACTGTGCTGCTGTGGCGATTGCATCTTATGTGGGATGTATCTGGTGTTTTACTATTTGTTTTAGAGTGTCATTTCAATGTAATGTGCTGTTCTTTGTGTCTTTGTTGTCTCTTTTTTTTCTTTGTCCCCCCAACAGCATTTTGTCCCGCACAGGGAAGAAGGAAAACCAAGATGCCTCCAATTTGACAGTGCCCATGACCATGTGTCTTTTTCCCGTGCCATTCCCACTCACCCCATCTCTAAGACCGCAGGTCAGTTCCATCAACCCTACTGTTACTCGCTCCCTCCTTTACAGCGTCCTGCGAGATGCTCCTTCAGAACGCGGCCCGCAAAGTCGTGATGCTCAGTTGTCAGACTACCCTTCTTTGGACTACCAAGGCCTCTACGTGACTTTGGTGACTCTCCTGGATCTAGTTCCTTTACTACAGCATGGCCAACACGGTGAGCATTTTTTTAAATCGAAGTCTATGGAGATGTCCACGTGTGTTTATGAATATTTATGATGCCGAGCAGCAGGCTTGGAGAATGTTGTTACTGTCATAAATCTCTTGAAAGGTTTTATGCACTTGAAGCCTTTCTGACAATGAAACTTAATAGTGGTGCTTCCCATCCTGACACTCCACACTGCCTGGATACCCAGGGTTGTTATCTAGGGGTCTGCACGGGAGACGATGGACTGGAGACAGGAGAATGTGGCAAGCAGCTCCCTCCCTCCCCTGCGCAGTTTTATTGTGAGCATCTCTTGTTAAAGCCACGGTTGAGAAGCAGAGTTTAAAACCTCGCCCCAGAAAACAGAAGCGGTTAAGCCTGAGGAGCAGGCTTTGACCCTTGGCTGATTCTGGGAGTTTCAGGGGGCAAATCACAGTTTCTCTCTGGGATTCATTTTTTTTCCTGATAAAAGAAATACCCAAGAAGTCTTCCACATTCATCAACAACCAGCAATTACTGCAAACTGCTGGGGCGAGCTGTTTTAGCACACGGTGTGTTGGTGGTGTTTAGAGTGGTGAGCCATCCGACCGTGTCTTTCCATCACCTTGGTTGCTCACCCTGTTCCTTGTAATCCATGCAGAGGAGGGCTGTGATGTCTGCTTAGCCATCCCATGTGAATTTGGGATAATAAAATTAAAAACTGTATGGGGAGTAGAGATCTGTGTGGATTTTTTTTTTAAAGTACTTTAGAAACCTAAGATGTCTTTAAACTAAGTTTAAGACTTAGTAAATGTCTTTAATACTTTTGCCTTTGGATCCCGGGAAGTATGAGAACCCAAGTTTCATTGTACAGAAAAGCTAGCTATGAAAACAGGTGGGCGGGTGGGGGTCATTTTATTTTTTTCATAGAGCTACTTGAATGCTTAATGGCTGATTTAGTACTAAGTGTTTGTAATTAAAATGTCTTAAATGGTTTACTTTCATAAAATGATGAAATAGCTATTACTGAATTCGCTTTTCTTGTATTTACAATGTCATATTCTAGTGAAAATAAAAGTGGAAATCTGTAATGTTGATTATCTTGAACCCCTTTGCTGTCTTAAACCTACCTAGCCTCTTGTACTACAATCTTCTCCCATTCAGAACCAGACTGTGGGGAATTACTGGTTGTCAGTGGACACATCTGTTGAGACTCACTGGAACCTTTGCTCTGTGGTACCCAGTCTTAAACTCAATATGAACTCAAGTGTTCCTTGGAAGGTCCACTGCGTTAGAGAAGACGCCCTTTTATTTTTAAGATCTCTTGACTGTGGCATTTCACTTGGTGAATGGCAATCCACATAATGTGTGAATCTTGACAATGATTTATGTTTTTTGCTTTCATGCCTATGCTTGCTTTGTGACCTTATCTTGATATTTATTTATTGTGTTCTTGCTCTGCATAATAACGCTTAGTATCCAGGATAAAACTCCCCGGTTCGTTCTAGTGGCTGGTCTAGAAAATCCAGAGAGCACCATTTTGCTCAGGGCTGTCTGTAAAAACCGGGTCCTAAGGTAACTTGGACCGTGCAGTTCTTCAGTGTGAGTCACTGAGCGGCGGTGGTCCTGCCCGCTGATGCTGTGAGCAAGCTTCCTGTGAGGCTTCTTCAGTGAGCTGAGCTGAGAATGACTGATTGCCCCGTGCTTAGAGGTTCTGTGCTCACTGTGGCCTATAGGAATGAGCAGGAGCAGTTCAACTGCGGGTGAACTGTGATTTGAGCGGTCATTATTCTCGCTGGATCTCGGTGTCCTTGGGTGGAAGATACCCCAGATGGACTTCCAGGCCCTTTCGGTGCTAATAATCTGTAATTAGGCTTCTTATCTGAAGCCTAAAAAGGCTCAATTGAGTATAGCTGAGGTGTCTTGTATGCATGGCCTTATGTAATTCACACTAAAACACCTGTGAATTTTCCACCCGTTGGTCTGAGCTCGAAGGCGACAGGCCCTGGCTCTCTGGGTTGCCCATTGACCACATTGTCAGTTGACGTGCTGATTGACATGGCACGTTAACTCTCATGACTATCAGAAATAATTTTAGGAATGCACATGGCTCTGGAAGACAAATCTAGGCCAAAGTAGACCAGAGTCTAAGACTTTGATATGTTAATGAATACAGAAGTGATCTGTCTTCATGTCAAACCTTGGCTGATGGCCTATACTTTGAAAGGTTTCGAAATATCACAATGTGCATTGAATGTAATGGATTTATTCTTCATACATTCTAAAGCTAAATAGTTGTGGTTTGTTTTGAAGGTCCTCTATTTTCACGTCTCGTGCAGGTAACAATGCTAGTGATATTAATGGCAATAAGTAGTAGCTAATGTTTTTGGAGTACATGCTATGCTATGCTGAGCTCTTTGTATTTATTTCATCTAAACCTCTACAAAGCCAGGTAGGTATTGTTATTATCTGCATTTTAAAGCCTTGAGAGATTATTTTGAGGGAGGCTGACTTTCTGGAGAGTTAAAAACTAATTACACGGGGTTGTGCAATACCACCAGCTCATAGCTTCCTATCTCGGAAATGGAGGTTACAAATGACCTCACTGCCCCAGGCTTCAGGCATCGGACTAGTGTGGCTTGGTCAGTAGAGCAGAAATAGCCAAGTTTTATTTCTAATGCTGCTTTGGATTTTTCTGAAAATCCTAGTGGGTACATCATTGTGTTTCTGTTATCTTTATGAAATGCAATGTAGTTTTTTTAAAAAAAATGGAGGGCTGTCCCAATTTCACTTTTCACTTGGAAAGTGCTTTGAGATTAATGGGATCAATGGGGGTAATCTGAACAGTGAGGCTTACACATGACTGATCGATCCACTGTTGGGAAACTCACAGAACAGATTTATTTCTTAATACATTCACCAACTAACTGCTACGTGCATTGCACATTTGCTTAGCAGCATGTTTGAGAACTCTCAGTAGGAAGTGAACAATAACTGCTTTTATAATTTAAAACCAGCTTATTAAAACTTAGAATACGAGATTAGCATATTTTGTTAATGGAAGAACCTTCAGTGTCTGACTGCTTACTTCTGTTTTGTAGATCTTGGACAGTCAATATTTTATACGACCACGTGTTTGCTCCCCTTTCTCAGTGATGATGTTCTGAGCACTTTGCCCTACACAATGATCTCAACGCTAGCCACCTTCCCTCCATTTCTTCATAAGGATATTATTGAATATCTTAGCACATCTTTTCTACCAATGGCTATATGTAAGTTCAATCTCACCTAATCCTGAATTATCTTTGTATATTATTCAAATAGAAATTGTGTTTACTGTTACAGGCACTTCATTTTCAAGATTATAATGAAATCACTTGAAATGTACACATACTTTGATCTAAATTCCATTGGTTCAGCATTTATTTTATGTTGGAAGTTGATGGCGGGAAAGATAATTATACCTTAGAATCATTGTATTTGCTCAGTTTGCCCTTAGGAGTAGGAAGAAAGAATGTGTCAAAGCACTCTGTGTTTTCTACATATAAATTATAGTGTCTTCTTCTACATTAGAACGAAGGTGGACAGACTGTTGCCTGGTATGAAAACTATTCTCTTCTGCAAGTGAAGGCAGTTGGATGGAGCGGGAAATGCAGGAGAGAGTGGGGATATGTGGACTCTGGTCTCGGCCCTGTCCTAGATTGCTGCAGAGCGCTGCGCAGCTCAGTTTTTATGGCTGAAATCTAATTCAATGCCAATGACTGGATCAGCTTTCCTTCTCAGTATTTTGATGACAAAATGAGTCTAAACTTGTGGTATACGTTGAAAAAAAAGCCAAAGATCATGGTTCCTAAGCAAGATACAGTCATAAGTCTGGACCAGTCTTATAGGTATATGTGTGTGTATGTATGTATGTATGTATGTATGTATGTATGTATGTATGTATGTATATTTTTGGAAACAGGGTCTCTTCACTCCATGTTGCCCTGGAACTATATTGGCTATGTAGTTAAGAATGGTTTTGAATTCTTGATCTACTGTCTTGGACTCCTGAGTGCTGGGATTGTGTGTGTGGGCCACTCTACCTGACTTTTACAGATATAATTCTGCAGGCATTGCAGACATGAAAGCAAAGAGAAGTCTGAGATGTAGCTCCTATGGTCATGGCCTCTAAAGCATTCTTAGGAAGTGGACTGTGGTTTAACCTATGTTTCAGGGAATAATCTGAAAAAATATGATGGCTTTAGAATTCAACAAATCTCAGCAAATCTCAGCTCTGCCACTGGCTAGCTGTGTGAACTTAGATGACTTAATCTTTGATTTTTGCCTGTAAAATAATAATCATAGCTGCCTCAGACATAGTAATTGTAGCTGCACCTTGAGGTGAAGGTTTTGCCTGGGACACTGGTAGGTGCCACTCTAGGACCTGGCACACAGTGGGTCTTACTTATTTCTTCTCACACTTTTTTTTTTTTAATTTTAAAGATAGGTACAAAATGTTTTCCTATGTACCCTGGTTGGTCTAGTACTATGTCACTCATGGCTATCCTCCTGCCTCAGCCTCCTGGGATTGGATGTCTGTGGTGTCACACCAGCTTTCCTTATCTTGATTCCTTTTTTTAAAGATAAAAATAGCTCTATTGGTCATGTCTAGTATCAATTCTATGTCATGTACTTATGCCCTTATTAAAGCTGCTGCTGTGTGCCAACAACTGGCCAATACACGTACCTTTTTGGCTACATTATCTATTTTTTTAAAATGTGCATTGTTGTTTTGACTGCATGTATGCCTATGTGATGGTGTCAGATAATCTGGAGCCAGAGCTATCGAGAGCTGTGAGCTCTCCTGTGGGTGCTGGGATTTGAACCCTGGACACCTGGAAAAGCAGTAAGTGCTCTTAACCTCTGAGCCATCTCGCCAGACCCCTTTGGCTTATCTTGTAGCTGAGTGTACTCTAGGCTAGAACTGTAATTTTCCTGTTTTTTTTTTAACAAGGAATCCGACCCCTATCCTAATCATTTTGCAATGGGGAAAAATGAGCAGACTGATCATGTGATTCTGGGTTGTGGGATATTTCATTTCTTTACCCGTGTGAGCTCACAAGCCAGCGCTTGCTTGTGGTTATAGTCTTAGAATTTTATGATCTTATTTTTATATAAACAATATTACTGTTAAGCAAATGAACAGGAATCTTTTTAAAAAAGAATAGCAGGCAAGGCTATCTCCCTAATAGCTACCTAGTTCACTGTGCCCCTAGCTCTTAGATTAAGTTAGCAATTTGGGGAGAGACATTAACGCAGTGAGCTTCTGACATTGGACTGAATTGATCAGGTATTCTCGGCTCATTTTTTCAGAGCTGGTGACTAATTGCTCCTTAATTAGAGGTCCCCAGACATAAACCTTGTCATAGAATCCTTGCTTTGTACAAATGTCTGAGGCAACTGAGCATTAGAGCTGAGGGATGTGAATCTAAAAAAAAAAATGTGAATTTCTGTGTTTATTAGTGGAATAACTCGCTATCCATTAGAAGGCACGATCGAGTCACTTCACTTAGTGACTTTTCAACTTTACGAGACGTGGGGGGGGGCAGTTTCAGAAATCAAGTTGGCTCTCCCTGGTTCTTTGTGGCTTAATAACTCGAGGTTGAATAACATCAATGTTATTTTACATAACTGGCACATACCTTTGTCTAACCCAGGGGTGGACCTGACTCCTGTGCGTGTTTTGACACTCTGGTCTTAGTCTGTTAGTTCAGCCTTGACTGCTAAGCACCTCTTCCTAGTTCAATAGTAGTTGATCTTTGTCATCTTTAAATCTTTGAAATATAGTGACAGTCCCACACCTGCCATTAGGGTTTTTTTTTGGGGGGGGTACATAGACCCAAAGACAGAGGGATGTGTTTTTAGATTCCTGTTAAAATAATCTGAGGTGAGGATGTGCCTCTTATTATTTTATCCACACTGTTTTGGATACTTGTTACAATATCTAGAGCTTCAGACAGAAACAGGACTGTGGCTTTTAACTTGGCTGAGAATATTTTTATTTCAGTACAGATATGTTAGAATCAAAGGTGCTGCATTTTCTGGATGCTTGATAGTCTATGCCAGAAGGACTTGCTGGAAGTGAAGGTGCAGTTTTATAATGTTAGCACTTGGAAGTCTGAAGCAGGAGGATCGCTACAAGTTCAAGGCCAGGGAGACCCTGCTGCAAACAAGAAAACACAACATGAAATGAAACTGACAGGAAGGTGTTAAAAAGTATCTCCTTGGTATGGTATTCCTATGGAAATGGAAAGCGTAGATAATTGTTTTTAAATGATCGTCATTAATGATTGTATAACGGATGATTATATAATTCAGGATTATATAATTAATGATCATATCACATATCATTGTCTGTATTACTTTGATGAGACAGTTTTGACTTTGAAGTGGATCCAGTTCTTCAAACCAAACACTGGCTGCGCAGCATATAGGCTGCTTACACCATCTTTGCTACCCCAGGAATCGCTTATGCTTTTATTTTTAAATAACTCCTTTTGAGGTCTCACAGTACACCAATTTATTATAAAAATTATCTTTGACATGTTTTTTAAACTCATTTCATAAATAAAATATAGCTCTCTTTATTCCATATGTGTGGAATCTATTTTGTTTATGAAGAGATATTAAAAGAGTTACTAAAAATTGCAAAAAAACATCATTTGCACATCACCATGGAAACCTCTTTTTTTCCAATAAAGAACTTATGATTTGTGGACCAAATTGAAATACGGATGTCTGAAGGATGATACTTGGGTGTAGATCTAAGTAAGTGCCCATTAGTGTAGGCTGCTTATTTTGAAGAAAGAAATAATGCTGAAGAATTGCAGCACCTCGGACTGTGTGTACTATCTAATACAGCTTCTTTCCTAACTTACATTCCCTCAGCCACTGGCCCTTAGGAGAAAGGAAATATCGCTCAGATCTTTGAGTTGACTTAAAAACAATATATGACTTCATTGAATATCTGGTTCCGGGCTCTAGGCCAAGGGGCATCTATTGTTTGGTTTTGGCTACTATGTGGTACACGTGGTCTAGGGTTATGGTCTCTGTGTGGTCCTGGCTGTCCTGGAACTCAATCTGTAGGTCCGGATGGACTCAAACTTAGAGATCCATCTGCCTCTGCTGCTGAATGCTGGCCACCACCACCACCCGGCTTAGTTTTAAGGTCTTATGAAAACTAATCTTAAACAGACAAAAGACAGTAAAAGACAAGCTATTGATGCCATGCGAATAATCACATAATGTCTATTCCTGGCCCTCTTACTAGCTAATGAGGTAGGTGTTGTTGTGAGAACTGTCTGGGATCAGGATCGATTGGGGGCAGAATTATAGTCCTTTGGCTGTTGGCAGCTCTCTTTCCCTAATTTAACTTTTATTCTCTTAGCTATAAAATTGTCACTAATATAACTCCCCTTGTCTACATCCCATCTTTGTTGTGAGACCATGAGAAGAAAGCCATATGAGACTCATAGTTGAATAATCTACGATGTTGTGCCAATATGCAATGGATCAAATGCACAGGCAAATCATAGATATAGTAATTAAGTCATATTGCAGCAAACACTGACACTAGTCTGCTGAGATTGTTCGTGTTCTTCAGAGGATTCACTCTCCTATACACTCAGGCCAAGGGCCATCCAGGAGAGGCTGGACTTCCGTGGCTTATGTGATAGCGCACATAAAACCACACCAAGCTTGCTCTCATGGTACCTGCGCGGTTAGGCATCTTGCTTCCGTGGCTCTTCACTAACCTAACTGGCAAGTATTTTAATAAGTCATGGGACTCTGGTCCTCCCTTTAAATGTGGCCAATGCCTTCTGAAGTCATGGCTCTCTCTTAACAGAGACTGCCCCTCAGGGAGCACTGCCCAAGGGCTATTTGTACAGCCTAAGGCCTGTGAGAGGGGAGGCTGCTTCACTATCCAGATAATGCTATCTGGCCAACGTAGGGAGTGACTATGTCACATGTCCTAGGAGTTTCTTCACCCTAGGTAACTCTTGTCTTTGTTGTTTATTTCAACGTCTCCTGTCTCGGACTGTGTCCTATGGCGGTTACCTGGATTAGTCTAAGAGCTTCAGACCTGGTGTCTCTACTTCCCTGGTTACGACTTCCTATCACCTGTTCTTTACTCCAAACCCAGAGCCACCTTCCAAACGTGTAGATTAAATCATGTTATTTCCCTCCTCCAAACCGTCCAGCTTCCCGTCACTCTTATTGTCGAGTTCAGTGGCCTTCTTTAGCTCGTAAGACCCTGCATGCACTGGCTGTGGCCAACCTCTCTGCTGTTGTCATTGTATTACCACATGACCACTCTGCATGTCCACATCAGCCTTTCTGTGATTTTATAAGGGCATCATCAGACTTTATGCTTACTGTATACAATTTCCCTCGTCTTGGAGCCCTTCTAAATGTCCTCGTGATGTGTTTCCTTTAGGTCTCAGTTCAAGTACCACATCTTTCAAAGAAAGGTGTGTGTGTGTGTGTGTGTGTGTGTGTGTGTGTGTTACTGAGAGAGATGGTGGAGAGAGACAGAGATTCATGGGAGGTCAAAGGACAACATTTGGGTGTTAGTTTTCTGCACCTTTTTAAGGCAGGACCTCCTTTGTTGCTTCCACTATTGGGCTGTGTATCCCAGGCTAGGTGTCCCGAGGTTTCTCGTGGGTTCTCCAGTCTCTGCCTGTTATCTGGCTGTAGGAGTTTCTGGGTCTTCAGATGCAAGCCACTCCATCTAGTTTCTTCTGTGTGCTCTGGGTGGAGTTTGTATTGTCAGGCCTGTGCAGCCAGAGCTTTTACTCCCTGAGCCATGCCACCTGGACACTCTGAAGGATCATACCTTTGGAAATGCTGCCTTCTAATCTAATGCAGAACGTCCTATTATCTTGTCTCTGTTTCCTTGCCCAGATTCCTGCTTCTCGCTGGTGGATATTTGTCCTTTTCTGTGGAGCGACACTGTCCACAGAACTTTCTCTGATGATGGAAATGCATCATAAAATTCTATGCTGCTTCACACTGTAGCCGCTATCATATGGGGTTGCTAAGCATGTACGATGTGTCTAGTGAGGCTGAAGGATGTAATTCTAAATTTTATTTAATCTTAAATAATATACATAGCCACCTACAAGGGCTCCGAATGATGCCTGGTGCATTTCTCTGAAAAAGGTAGTGGTGATTGACTGAGTGAGCGACTGGAGCATTATATTTAGAGTTAGCTATAATTGTCCTTGTCTTGAACTGTCATTGTCCCTGTGATAATGCTGGTGCTTTCCTGCAGCTAGTTCACCTCTCACTTATAAAATGGCTTTCGTTATCTGCTCACTTTTGAAGGCAGGAATCGTGTAAAAACCACACATACAGCACATTGTGAAATGCAGCACTTGTTAAGGGTTGGTTCTGTACATGGGAGGAAGGCATGATGGTAATTTCTGTTCTGGTGCTATTGGGGGAATAGCAGAAAGGCCTGGAAACTCTAAATTACATTTCCCGAGGACAGTTGTCTTTCCCCTTTCATTTTATGTGTTTTTGGTTTTTTTTTTTTTTTTTTTTTTTTTTTGTTTTTTGTGCTCCCATGGGATTTAGCTTTGTATCTGTTTTCATCATGCCTTTTTAACAAGATTCAGTAAATGATGT
>NC_034596.1:97232625-97261403 GCF_900095145.1 Mus pahari
CGAGGACAGTTGTCTTTCCCCTTTCATTTTATGTTTTTTTGGATTTTTTTTTTTTTTTTTTTTTTTTTTTTTTTTTGTGCTCTCATGGGATTGAGCTATGTATCTGTTTACATCATGCCTTTTTAACAAGATTCAGTAAATGATGTGTGCTTGTGCATGCTTATTAAATTAAAGCCATGGTGATTTTATTTGGTCTTGTAGAAGGCTTTGAAATTGCAAGATGCTGTCTGTTTATATAAGTATTGGAGCCAATTTCCTAGGGCTTGTGTCCTAGGGGAACTCTTGGCTTTATGGATGGCCATACTTGAGGGACAGCATAGATTTGCAGAGGTAACAGGGACATCCAAAGGTCGCTAAGCCATCTGGGCAGTTCTCCAAACAGACTTCACTTAAATCATCCGAGACAGTTGGGCATCTCTCCCATTTTTAAAGGCCTCCGGGCACAGTGGCTCTCAACCTCTTTGAACAGTTTTCATTGTTGAAAAATGCTTATTATTAAAAAGTTTGAGTTGAATTTAAATAAAGGTGAAAACACTTGTCACCAAAAGACTATACATGTGGCAAGAGGGAGAGAGAGGAGAGAGAGAGAGAGAGAGAGAGAGAGAGAGAGAATGAAGAAAGAGGAAGAGGAGGAGGAGGAGAAGAGGGAGGGAGGGAGGAAGGGAGGGGGAGAGGAGAGGAAGAGAGCAGATGAAAGGCAAGGGGATGAGAGGGAGGAGGGGGTAAGAAGGGAGAGGGGAGAGAAGAGATGAAAAGAGACAGACAGACAGACAGACAGACAGACACTCTTCTGTTTTTATGTTGGAGTAGGCATTCCTTTCTTTCCTTCTGCAACAAAGGGCATAGGAGTATTGTTTGTGTACTCACCCTTCCGAGCCCTGGGTACTGGCCTGGGCATCCCCTTGTTTACCTCTCTCCCCTCTTACAGAATCCCTCAAAGGCAGATCTAAGACCAGCCTGCTGAGACAGTTTCTTTCCCATTCCTCACAGGAGCTGAGCTAGGATCTCCAGGAGTGGACCTTAAGGAGCCAAATAGGAAAAGGCTAAAGATGGAAAGTGTTTGATTCAAAGTTCTTTCTTCAGTTTATCCTGCTTGATTAGTCATCCTCACTTATCTCTGTATCAATTCTTACCTAACTATCAGCCCTCGTTTACAGTGTAGAGTCAAATAGATCTATGTACCCAAATACCACCACCAGCCCTGGCAGTCAGGCACACACAGCCAAAAGCAGACTCAGGCTAGCAGAGCTCAGTTTGGGACCTGTTTTGCGTCTCTCAAGCCTGTTGCAAAGACCACTGTCATTTATGGCATCAGAAGTTCTTGATGTAGAAACAAAATAGAATCGCCTTGGTTCTTGTCAGACAAACCTTCATTAGCACTTTGATGTTTCTGTTTACTGGGTGCCTTATTGTGCTGTCTTGTTCCTTAAATGAGATGTGCTCCCCACACACTGTATATCAATATAAAAGAAAATAAATCAGAGTTTGAGATTATCTGCCTTTTGCTGGCTGGCTGCATCAGTGGTCTTTACTGTGTAGAAAACAGTGTTGACGGGTGTGTCTTCAGCATGTCCTGTTTCTCTGTGTTTGACAGCTTGATATATAAGCGTATCTATAAGAGGTGTCTCCTGCTTGTTTAGTTATCTCTATGGAAAAAGGAATTCATTTTAATCTTAATAAAAGTCTTCGTATTGTAGGGGGTCCCCTCTCAATTATTGCTGGGATAAAAATATCCTTTGGCAAAAACGTGTTGTACTAAATAACTTTCATCAGAGCTACTTTTGAGTACTTATAGAGCTACGGAGTCTATTCCATTAAAAGAGACGATTTTAATATAGCGTTTGATGCCATCGTGAACAGGCCACTTAAAGATGTGTTAAAACCAGTGTGCAAGTGGATATCATGATTATACAACAGTGGATATCATGATTATACAACAGTGGATATCATGATTATACAACAATTAGGTGAATTTTGAAGACTATTGCTTTGCAATTGGACATTTGTCATCGTAGGATAAATGTTATTCACAGTTATTCACAGATTCAAAAAAGTGCTTTGTTTCAAACAACTCAGCTCAATGTGAAGAGGGTAGACTTTGGAAAGCCAAAATTGATTCTCATGATAATGAAGACTCTGGTGGGGCTCCAGGTGAAGGTTTGAATACAGCTGGGTAGTGACACATGAGCACTGAAAATCATCTAAAAGCCAACGTGATCATTTTTACAATATGTTATTTAAGATTTCTATGTATAATTGAATATGATGTTATACATTATATGGAGCTTTTTTGCCCAGCTCTCTAAGTGTTGATATATTTTAGTTGGGCTCCCACTTCCTTATGAGGTTAACTATTCACATGTTTAAAGTGTCCTTTAAGTTTGGGAATAGCGATCCCTCCTAAGCACAACTCTGACAAAGATTATATTCTGGTTTTATATTTTCTCATGCAGCTATGCATTAGATGGTTTTTTTGTTTGTTTGTTCTTTTACAGTGGCAGGCAATGGTAGCATTTGTATGCAAGAAGTTTTGTGGTTTTTATCTCAATTAATTTCTATTGGCTTTGGGGCTGGGGTTATGGCTTAGTTTGCAGTATTTTCTTAACAAGGCCCTGGAGTTGATCACCAGCATTACATAAACTGTATGTAGTTTGTGCATGCCCCAGCTCTGATTAGTAGAAGCAGGAGGATCAAGAATTCAAGGCCATCCTGAGTACGTAGAAAGTCTGAGGCTAGCCTCAGCTACAAGAGACACCATCTTAAAAAAGAAAGAACAGAGGTGTCAGTAGTTACTCAGTTCATTTGGAGCTTTCTCAGGATATTTGTAAGGGAGCAAGTATATACTCATATCTAGAAATCGATTTGCATCTAACCAGAGAATTTTGGTTTCAGTGGGTTCCTCCAGGAGAGAAGGTGTTCCGGCCCATGTTAACCTCTCTGCATCCTCAATGCTAATGATTGCAATGCAGTACACCTCTAACCCAGGTAAGTGACCAGCTTCTAAACTATCATGAGGCAACATTCAACAAACAACATAGACCCTTTCACGTGGGAGTTTCTCTAGGTAGATACAGACAAGAGATGTGTTAAACACAGACCTCTGAGTTAAAATTATTTTGTCCATTGCTAGTAGCAATGATTTGATTTGCTAGGGAGCATTTTAGAATATTTGAGGATTAAGTTTCAGATGACTGGAAAGTAATGACTATATAGAAAAAAGTTAAATGCAAAAATATAGCTAACACTAAGGCTGGTGTGCTGGTTTATGCTATATGCTTAGCACTTAGGAAGTTGAGGCAGGAAGATCATTATTAGTAGCAGACCAGCCTGGGCTATAGCATGAGATCTTGTCTTACACACACACACACACACACACACACACACACACACACACACACACACACGTACCTAATGTATATTACATGTATTGATTCATATGCATATATACATGTATATGACATATTTTTACTGCACTTTAACCATTAATGATAACCAATGATTTGGGTACATTTGCTTTGCTAATGCCACAGAAATATTTCTAAACATAAATCTTTTACCAAATTTCAGGTTTCTCATAGAATAAATTGATGAAAAGGGATGCACAATTTAAAGGGATAGAAACATTTTAATATTCTTCCAATTGTAGGAGAGAAAACAGTGATTTCCTGTGGCCTTCTCCTTTAGCATTGTCCTAAAAGTTGTATTTGAGTTGAGTAGCAGAGGAATCATGAGCTCTTTTGCTTCTGTGTCTCAGATCACCTATGTACTGGATGGGCTTGCCCATGGTGTTAGTGTTTGTCAGGGTAACTGCAAATTATGTTGGAGGAATTGACCTCCCAGGCAGCTAGCTCACTGTTGAAGCGATGTGTAAGCTATGAACTCTAGTTTTATTTTCATTGAAAGTTTGTTTAGAAAATGACAACGTTTTATGACATAGTTTTTAGTCTATTTAAGTAGCATAATAATTGAGTTTTTTATTTTAAAACTTTAAAAATAATGTTTTTATTGACTTGCTGAGAAATTCATACAACGTATTTTGTTCACATTCACTAACACAGCTCCATCCTAGCGGTCCCTCTGTATAGTTTTGATTGTTGCCCTGTTTGAGATGGAGTTTTTATGGCTATCTTGCACAGGTTGACCTCCAGGGTTAAGTCGGTTCTCTGTCTTCAGCCTTCTAAGTCCCTGGAGTCAAGACAGATGCCGGCTTCTAGTCTCTGTTTTAATTCATTTGAGCTCCCATAAAAAGGCTTAAAAACAGCGAATACTTAAAAGTTTTGGAAGCCAGGAAGTGGAAGACCATGGTCCTAGCAGACTCATTGTCTGGTGAAGGCTTCATTCCCTGGTTCATGGGGGGCCGTGGTTGTGCTGTATCCTCTCATAAAGGAGGGAGGACAGGCTTCTCCGGAGTTACTGTTATATAGACACTGTTGCATTGGTTGGGGTGCAGTCCTCACAACCTTAATGTCTGCTAAAGACCCTGCCTCCTAATGTTATATTGGGGTCTAGGATGTTTGGGAACACAGATATTTGATTTACCAGTATTCTACTTCATCTCCCTAATTTCACATCCTTCCACCTTTGAACACATTAATTCCATCTTGACAGTCTTGCAAGTGTTAATTCATCCCATTATTAACTCAAAAAAGCCGAGGTCCAACGGTTCATATAAATACCACCTAGATCCATTACTGTCGGACTTGAGGCATGATTCATCCCAGAATTCTCTGCTCTTCAGTATGTCACGTGCTTCCAGAGCACAACTGTGAGGGCTGGGGCTGCAGCTCCGTCGCAGAGCACTTGCTTCGCATATGGCAACTAAGGGTTAAGTCCCTAAACAGAAGCATACAGACGTGTAAACAATAAAGTACACAGGCCAGCCAGCGAGCAGACGGCCCTGCCCCAAAGGCAGACGGGATGAGTTCAAAACTCAACATCAAACCTCAGCCTTGTACATCTTCTTTGACTTGATACTGTGCCTTCTAGACTCATTGTGGAGGCAGTCCTATCTTCTCTGTTGTTGCTGGATGAGAGTTTGGCTCCAAGGGTTTTGTAGTGACCCTGCCACTATAGCACCAGGAAACCTGGCCTCCATTGGTCCACTGGGAGTTACTTCAGTGGGGGCTTCTGTGGTGGCTGCCCTCATGTCTACCTCTACTTCACCTCCACAGCCTGGGGTCTGGTGCCCATGACTTTTTAGAGTATCCTTTCAACTTTAAGTGGGCATATCCATGCACCCACAGCTATGCTGGGTGCAGTGCAAGCTACTCTGGGTCCCAAAGAGCTGTATTCTGAATATAAAGAATAAGGCATCGGAGTACAGGAACAAGGTATAGGCTGCAATGTGATATCCCCCGCTTGCTTGTGGGCCCCTAGAAGCCATGCTGTCCTTGGCCCCTTCTCTAGGCCTGTGATGGGAGGGGGAGTTGTGATGATTTCTAAATTGTCTTTGGGGGTCTTGGACCACAGTGCCTAGCTTCTCTGGTGAGGACTGACTGATGTGTTTTCTACCTCGCTGGTCATATTCCCAGTGGTCTCTCCTGAGGAGTTTGCAAACTTTCACCTAGTTTCTTCTTTGATGAACAATTCTGATTGAAACCATTTCTTTCCTCTGGAATTTTACTGTAGACCCTCAGAAAACAATAGCCAAGACAAACATAAAAACGCAGGCCAGATTACGGGGCACTTCCAGAAGGCTTTCCTCAGCCAGTTCCATCTCACACAAAGTCTCTCCCTTCTGTAGAACACAACGACGTCCATGTAATTTGACCATGTTCTCTGTCACTTTATGACAAGGGTGGCCTTTTCTCCAGTTTGCCATCGCATGTTCCTGTTTCTGCCTGACACCTCCTCAGAATCGCCCCTACTGTTCAGTTGTGTGTGTGTGTGTGTGTGTGTGTGTGTGTGTGTTTAAACCAGCATCCAGTCTAGCGTGCCTTCATAAGTGGGAAGCTTTGTCTGCCCTTCTCTTCCTAAGGCTTCACATAGTTGTCTTTAACAGTCATTCAGAGTAACAGCAACTTTTCCAGAATGTACCTCAGAACGCTTGCACTCCCTACAATTACCTAATGCTAAAGTGGCTTCCACATTTTAAGATATTAGTTCCAGTAGCACCCCATGTCTTAGCACTAGTTTCCTGTTTCAGTATGTTTCGGGTTATATTAGTCCTTTGTTTCGTTGCTGTGGCAAAATACCTCACAAAGAACTCAAGGAAGGTGGGGTAGTTGTTTTGACTTGTCATTTAAGGCATACACACCACACTGGCAGGGAAGCCATCATGGCAGGACTATGAGACATGTTGCCTCCACAGTCAGGAAACGGCCGGAGGTGGATGCTGGAGTTTCTGTTGTCATCCCTGAAATGGCTCCTCCCACATTTTCACTCCCTCAGTTGAGCCTTCTGGGAGCATCCCTAGAGACACTCAACAGTTTGTCTCCTAGGTAATGCTAAATCACACTCATGTGCTATTCAGATTAGCTCTGACAGGGGTACTCGAACAGATACCGCAATGTGAGTGGCTTATATGATTAAAAGCTTATTTCTCATGGTTTCAGAGTGTGGGAAATTTAGTTCGAGGTTGTTGATAGATTTGAGTGTCCGGTAGGGGCGGACCCATTTCCTGGTTCCTAAGCAGATTTGTTCTGTCCTTGCATAGAAGAAAGCTCATGAGGATTCTTTGGGGTCTTTAAAGAAAGGGCCATTAAAGGGCTGGAGAGATGGCTTAGCAGTTAAGAGCGCATTTCGCCCTTCTAGAGGACCCAAGTTCAATTCCCAGCACCCATATTGGGCAGCTCACAATTGTCTTCAGGTTCAAGGTATTCAGCACCCTCTTCTGGCCTCTGTAAGAACATGAACACCCTCTTCATACACATAATTTAATAATGATAATACTATCACTGCTAATAAAATATTAAAAAACAAGGTCACTAAACCCACTCATGGGGCCTCTGCCTTCACCTCCTAATGATGTCACTCTGGGGAGTAGAATTTAATTTGTGGAATTTTATGTTCTGAAGGGATTCACCATTTAGATGAATCCTTAAAGTTAAAGTGTAAGTTAAAGTGTTATCAGGAGGAGTGGCCCCTGCAGCTGGGCAGCAATAGAGTAGAGTGGACATTTTGAGGTTACTCGAATGTGGATTTGTTCCTGGACCTGGGTTCGGGACTTCATTCTAAGGAAGACCCAATGTCTGAATGGCAGGGAGAAAGTAAGACTTTATTCTTTGAACAAATAATGAAGAAGAGGGGAAACTGTACTCACAAATAAGTTTATTCACCACAGGGAAGTGGGTTCCATATACAGGACAATGGAGTCATAAAAGGAAGAATATTCTTGTCTTCTCTGATGTGAGGAAGACCCTTCCAGAACTTTCTTTGACACTGCTTTTCTTTCTTTCTTTCTTTCTTTCTTTCTTTCTTTCTTTCTTTCTTTCTTTCTTTCTTTCTTTCTTTCTTTCTTTCTTTCTTTTTTTTTTTCATGGTCTGGTGGTTCCAGTCATGGGGGCTGGTAGATGTCTTTAGCTTTGATGGGAGAAAAGAGAGACTAGGCAAGTCCAGGGCAACTTAAATAGCCCTGTTAAATAACCCTATTTCTGGGCACAAGTTTCTCCAGTGATCAACATATCCGTATATAGAATCTTACCTGAAGACTCAAGCAGAGGAGGGATGGACGCAGTATGAAGACAGAAGCCACGCCTCTTCACCTCTCCCAGTCACTCAGTAGACACCAACAGGTCCATTAGGGTTTTGGCCAAATTGGCTTTTAAGACTTGGAACAATAATTCAGGTGACTGTTACTGTAACCCACACAAAGAAGTATCATTCTCAGGGGGGAAAACATGCAAGAAGCGGGCCTTTTTAGCTGTCTAGCCTTTCAGTGAGTGATGTTGAAGTGAGCCACAGGCTCTGAAAGCTACCAGGTTTGCTTTGATCTTACCCCAGTATCACCATTGAAGAGATTTGTGGAGATTGTGATTTGGCCCTAACAAACCATTTAATACCTGATCTGACTCTGGCGGCTTCAGAGGACAGAGTCTCCTGAGCTCATTTGCAAAAGACACATGGTTGCAGCCCTGAACAAGTTTACAGCCTCATGGCTGAATTTTCTCACCATGAAATAGGACAATTCTTCCTGCTATTCATTAACATGTTGTTCAGGTCAGCAAGTTAAAAACATGAGTGCACATGCTTGCTTGGCCTTGGTGTTCTGACGGCACATTGTAAGTGCTGGGTAAATAACGTGAACTGCCACAATGTAGCATTTTCCTCCTGGACTTGAATTGATGCAAAACTACTGTGATCTTACAAAATTATCTCTGCTATTTTCAAATCTGCTCACAGGATAATGTTTAGGGCCAGCGAACTATCCTGTATTGGGGATTACTTTTCTGACTCAAAACTAGTCTTGTGATGTGGGAAAGAGGTGAGGAGGGAGGGAATATCCACCACAGTCACTTTGGGATCAGATGCATGCAAGTATGCCCAAACTTCTCAGAGGACAAGATGACTGTGCTGCCTCCTACAAAGCTCACATTTGAGAACTCTTGCATCATTTCCCCAAACAAAACAAAACAACCAACCAAACAACCAAACAACCAAACAACCAACCAAAAAACCCACCCCAAACCCCAAATTCCACAAAAGCTGGTTGGTTTTGTAATGTTTTAAGTAAGTTGGGTTTTTTTGTTTTTTTGTTTTTTTGGGTTTTTTTTTTTTTTTGGTAATCATTCTACTGTTTAAATTTTGGTGGAATGGGTAGCGAAGCAGCAAGTGGCCATTTGATTTTGTAGCTGATTGTGTGTTACAAATTAGGCATCAGGGGTTAGAGAGGAGGTTCAGTGGCTAAGAGCACACATTGCTCTTCCAGAGGATTCAAGTTCAGTGTTCGGCTCCTAACACCCACATCAGGGAGTTTACAATTGCCTATAACTCTAGTCCCTAAGGGGATCTTATGCCTCTGATCTCCACTGGCACTCACACATACGTGTACATACCCACCCTACACATATGTGTGAACAATTCAGTATAAAATAAATCTTAAAGATGAAAAGGGCACTTGCTTAAGCAGCTAACATTCACTGAGTAACTCTGGTGTGCAAGGCTTTCTGCTAGGTATTGTGGAGACCACACTGAAGTGTAAGGGATGTGCTTCCCTTGGGCCTGTATTTCTTTGGGAAGATGAAGCTTATTCCCATAAATCATTGCCAATATGGGGTATCTACAACCCCAACATTAGGAGAGCAGAAGATCGCTGTATATTTGAGGCCACGTCAGCCAGGGACCACAGAGTGAGACATCTTTCACTAAACAGGTAATAAACATAGAGCAAGCTGTGCAAAGCACCAGTTAAATGCTATAAGCCGTTTAACTTATCAGAGGAGGAGGAGGACTCTGGGAATTGAAGTTCTCAGGAAGCTCCATGCTTCTTGAGCAAAGGAAATATGGATCAAGTTCTGCTTGATAGGCCGAGCGGGGCATTTTGGAGGGGAAGCAGTTTGACCAGACACATTCTCCAAGTCTGCTCACGGGACAGGCAGCAGAATACTCTGAACAGAACGGGGACCATGCCATCTTCTCTGCAGAAGATCAGATGTTGTGTAAGACCCAGTGTCCTGGGACACTTGCCCACTCAGTGTTGGCATAAGGACAGAGACTACGCAGTGAAGCCACAAGAGGAGAGATTTAAAAAGTAGAGAGAGCAGCACCGAATGCTTCTGCGCAATCAGAAAGAATTCAGATGAAGCCTGTCCACAGGATCTGAATGACACAGAGGTCTGCAGGGCAGAAACTTCCGGGTTGGCACGGAGATGGAAAGTCGTTCATGGGAAGAACCAGACATTAATCTGTCTAGGATGAGTGCTGTTCTTTTGCAAGTGAACACAGGTAAATCAAAGAAGCACGCTGTTGTGTAGCTCTAACAGGCCCCCTGTAGAAGACTCTATTGTGAAGATACCATGGAGAAATCAAGTTGGTACCAGTATGACATTTCCTCCATGGTTAGATTTCATAGTACTAGAGGGTGCTATATGGTAGGTTGCTAGGGTTAAAAAGAATCAACAGTTTCTCCCAGCTGTGAGCTCTGTGACCTACCATAATGGGCAAGATAGGCCATGGGGGCAATAGTGGCACAAATATGGAGGAAACCAACTGCTTTCAAATTGGATTTAAGACCCGAGCCACAGGAAGAAATATATGCCTGGAACTGTAAATTTGACTAATAATGAATGGCTAGAGAGTTCTGAGGCCTCAGTCACGAACTACTACTGTTATTTTGCTAAATGGATGTGGGCTCATGCGGCCCTCTAAATTCATATTTTCATGCCTATTAATCAGAACAGCTATTAGACATCAGAGAAAAAATTTTCTGGGATGAACTGTGGGTAGTGTAGAAACTCTCATCTGGTCAAACTGCAGAGTACAAGTGTTCATTGAGTGGTTAGCTACAAAGGGGGGTATCTACCTGCTCCTCCCTCCCAAGTCTTAGGGACCGCCATGGAAGAGGGACAGGAAGGAGTGTAAGGGCCGTAGGTCTCGTAGGTGGACTAGACTGAACTGTCTTCTGGATGTGACAGGACTACTATGCTCAGCACCTCACAGAAGATCAAGCCAGTTGTGCTGGAGAGATGGCTCAGCAGTTAAGACACTTGCTGCTCTACAGAGGACGCAGGCTTAGTTTTCTCGGCACCCAAATGGTGGCTCACAGAGCATGGTCTTGTCGGGCATCAATGGGAGGAGAGGCCCTTGGTCCTGTGAAGACTCGATGCCCCAGAGTAGGGGAATGCCAGGGTGGGGAGGCAGGAGTGGGTAGGTGGGGGGGGGAACACCCTCATAGAAGCATGGGGAGGGGGGATTGATTAGGGGGTTTTGGGATGGGAAACTAGGAAAGGGGTTAACATTTGAAATGTAAATAAAGAAAATATCCAATAAATTTTTTTTTTAAACAAATAAACAAAAAACAAATGGTGGCTCACAATTGCCTCCAGTTCCAGAGGCTTTTCATCCTTTTCTGGCTTCTGTGGGTACCTCACACATGCACAGTGCACTTGCATACACACACATGTGTAAATAATATACATACATACATATGTGCATGCATAAACATACATACACACACACACATAAAATAAAGATACACAAATCTTTTTAAAAAGTCCAGCCAAACATGAGGGGAGGGGCCTCACAAGACCCCGCCCATAACTGAGTAGCAATTGACCACTGTTGGCTTCTGTGGAGAGAGAGTCAGTTTTCTTTAAGGGTGTGACCCCTGATGGGTTGACCATGCTTTACTCAATGGCCCCACACCCATGGGTATATGGACAGCAAAAATTGGACTTGAGGAACTATTACCAAAAAAAAAAAAAAAAANAATGGCCCCACACCCATGGGTATATGGACAGCAAAGAAAGAAAGAAAGAAAGAAAGAAAGAAAGAAAGAAAAAAAAAAAAAAAAAAAAAAAGAAAGAAAGAAAACAAAAACCCATTAAGTTGGGAGAGGGTGGGAAGTCAAGAGTGAGTCTGGGAGGAGTTAAGGGGATAAATAAGGGGAGAATATGATCAGATTGCATTGTAGAAAATTCTCAAAGGATTAATCAGGTGTCTCACTTAAAAAAAATTAAAAACCAAAACCCAAATTTCCCATCACTGGGACTCAGTTCCAGCCAGCAACATCTGCCTGGAGCTTCTGAGTTGGTTTTTTTCTTTATGATGAGAGGATATAGGATTATTGATCAAGTGGTAAAATTTCTGTGTCACTCAGTAGTTTTCAGTCTCAGCGGGGTGCATAGGGAAATCAGCACCAGTTTCCAAGCTACACACGGCCTGGTGTTTGTGAGGTAGCGTGTGTGGACTGCTCAGCACATCTGACAAAGAACGAGTTCACTCAAAATGATGGTGAGGCTTGTATGTGACCTCATGGGTGAGCCTTGCCCTTCTCACGAAGTTCTTAGCTGCATTGGTCCAAGTTCACGTTATGTAAGTATAATTGCTGGAGATGTCTAGTATTTCCTTTGCCAGTGCAATTTGCAAAGTACTTCTGAATGGCTTTGGAATAAAGTTTGGTAAAGCTAAGGGCTGGTATAGTTTCTAAAAGTATGATAAATACTTTTGAATTTAATGATTCAAGTGAAAATGGATGCTGAAGTGATTTATTATATCTCCAAGGATGATTTTTTGGTATTTACATTTCATTATAAATTATATTTTCTTCTTTACAGTGTATCATTGTCAATTATTGGAATGCCTCATGAAGTATAAACAAGAAGTCTGGAAAGTAAGTTTTGAATCAAGATGGACCCATATTTACCAATGATTTATATAAATTTTAACAATCACTTATTATAATTGTTGCTTTGATCAAATTTATCCTTGTCTTCTAATTTTGATGTGATTAACCTATACTTTATTTCTACTTGCAAAATTATCACTAAGAACAGAAATCAAACTTCAAGAGCAGAACTTCTTGACAGAATAATTGATGTATCTTATTCATGGAATTAAGCAAATATTATATTGCACGACAGTATGATTTTAATGTAAAATTTCTTAAGAATTGTCTTTTATTTTAAAAGCAGACATGAATTGTTAAGAAATGTTATTAAAAAAATATATTTTTTAAACTCAGTGTTTGGTATGTGGGCGTACACTGTTGCAAAAAATCTTTCTTTAATTGGACTATCATTAGAAGATTAATGAACAGTGTACTTTTGAACCCTCCTTGAGGACATATAAACAAACACATGAATAAATGAAGAAAATGATATGCTAGCACAACTTAATCTGTAAAGTGCAACTGGATGATAAGATCCAGGAAACGACCCGCCTTCCCTATTAGAATTCTCTGTTAGAATTTCTACTGCTTTGGTTATACCGGGTGAGCGGTTGTTATTTTGATTTGAGGTTGCTGAGTCAACTCACGTCTGTCCCTTCCTCCTGCAGGATCTTTTGTATGTGATTGCCTACGGGCCTTCACAGGTGAAGCCTCCAGCAGTACAGATGCTTTTCCACTATTGGCCCAACCTGAAGCCTCCCGGAGCCATAAGCGAGTACAGGGGCTTACAGTACACAGGTAAGGAGAGCAGAGCTGTGTGGGGGCCCGTGTTCATCTCCCTCATGCCACCGAGCCTCACCTTATATAACACCATATTAGATGGTTGACATCGTCCTTTCGGACTCTGGGTTTCAAAAGAAGCCAGTCAGTCCATGCTATTAGGGGAGGTTAAGGTGGGAAGATCACGGGAGCCCAGGAAATTTGGGGAGCCATCCTAGACAACATAGAATGATTCCATCTCTTAAGATAATCAAGTGTGGTGCTGCGAGCAAGTGGGAATCTCAGCACTTGAGAGGTGGAGGCAGGAGCATCAGAAGTGCAAAATCAGTCTTGACGACAAATCGGGTTTGAAGTCGGCATGAACTGTAAGAGAACCCATTTCAAAACAAAACAAAATACAACCCAAAGGAAAATAAGGAGAAAAAAAATCCCAGCCCCCTCAAAAAAGCCCTTAATTATACCAATTAAAATATTTATGACTTCATATTGCCTATGCCCCTACCTCAGTTACTATCCAAAAGGCCTACATCTTACCTGCTGCTAAAGTTAATTCTACCAAACCAGAAATGATGGGAGCAAGGCTGGTTATTAATATCTCTTAGCGGAAGCCCCAGCTGCCTAATTCTGTTCTTGTGAGAGGCCTGGCTGTGTTTTCAGTGTCACCAGAAGAATCTCATCATGACAATGAAACAGTTACATTAAATGCAATGATAGAGTTGGGCATGGTGGCCTGCTCTTATGACCTCAACACCCTGTGGGCTGACATTAAAGTTTCTAGAGTTCAAGGCTAGCCTGGGCCACAGAGTGGATTATAAGACAACCTGAGCTATATGAAAATCTTGAAAAAAATTGAAATAGTGACATATATTTACCAAGAAACTTTCAAAAAAGTAAAACAACAACAACTTAAAAAAACAGAAACAAAAAACAAGTCAGACAGACAGAAGGACTGGCTAGCACAAGGTTCTAGGTTACTGCTTTTATCACAAAGTATAAGAAAATCCCAGTGGCTAATGGATTTTTCTGATGTCCATGTTTACCTCCCCTCAATGGTGTTATACATGTTTTACAGCATGGAAGGAGGATTCCAAGTGGTGTAGCCTAGGATAAGAAGTGGTAGCAGCGGTTTATGCAGGAAAGGTGGACAGAGAATTTGTTGAATTGTTTTTTTATTATCATTTGAATTATTGATAGTAGAGAATGTTTCATTGTTGTGAGATGAATAATTTGAATGTAAAAGCCAATGAATACTTAGCACATCAGTAGAGTAAAAACCGAAATGGCTGGTATACTTGATGCCAACCCTTTTTTGTAGGGTCCCTGACATAAGCTCTCCTGTGATGTTTGAATCGGTGATTAATACCAATGAGCCCTATTTATACACTAACTATATGATGAGGTAGCTGTGTTCCAGGCATTGTAGTTTTGTTATTACTGTAGGAACCAACACAAAAGCAGCCTTCATTAAATTGAATATTGCCAAGATACAGAAATTCAGTATATTCAGCAAATATTCACAGGGTATCTAGATATGGAAATTCATTCTATTCAACAAATATGGGGTGTTTATTGTTAGCCAGGCATTTCTCTGTGTTCCAATGAGAAAAGCAAAACACCTTATGGTCATTAGCTTCTTGGGGCTTTCAAGCTAATTGTGGGGGGAAATTTCAGAGACTGTTTTCTAGGGCTAAGTACTAAGGTAGAGCAAAAAAAAAAAAAATCTGTGGGAACCGTGGGAGGGCTCCTAGCTCATCCTGGTCATTGGCAAGTCTGGGGGAGAGGTGTGTGTTAAGGACATTCTCTAGGGAGTGAGGTTGTAGCTGGTAGCTGAGGCTGTAACAGGCACATGACTAGACATGGGAAGAGAAGAAGCCACGAGTGCATAAGGTAGAAGGAACTTCAGATAGAAGGGCTTGTGAGGTGGATGAGACAGACAGTTTGGTGATGTTTAGCACTGGAAAATTATAAGGCAATTAGACAATGGAGTGGGGAGGCCAGCAGAAGGCTGGCAGAGCCTGCAAAAGACTCGGGGTTGTTTTCTAACAACAGAGGGGTTTCCTGCTGTAGGCTTTGGTGAGACTCACTGACCAGAGCATCCCCGAATCCCAAACGCTGACAGTCATTTCCAGTGATGGGCTATCCAAAGCCTCTAGCAGGGACCAACTAAGAAATCTTCATGAAAACTGGTTCAGCATTTGCATGTTAAGATCAGAGACATCCTTTCTAGTTCTCTTGGACTCCTAGATAGTTGACTAGGGCTTCACTCACAGTCAATCCTTGTAATCCTGTGTTGCCTTCCCTGTTCTGCTGAGACCCACGTGCTACTTTGTAGCCAGACACCATCCTCAATGATAAGTGGCTCTCTTAGAATTCCCATGCTAACTGATCATGAGGTAGACAGAAAGTCATCATTGAGGTCTGTGTATTGCCATGTGTCTGGTACCAGCTGCCTATTGGATGTTGTTCTTGCAGCTTTGGATGTTGAGATTTCCCTCTTCTCCATTAGCCTGTTGGTACCATCATCATCCCTGTCTTGATCAGGCAACCATGTTGTTGAAGTGTAGCTTCTCTGACATTTCTAGGAGATACAATCTCACAGCTGACTTTGGGTCCTCTGGCTCTTTACAAACTTTCCTGTCCCTCTTCTGAGATGTTGCCTGAGCATTAGGTGTTGGGATTGTATCATAGATGTGTCGGTTGAGGCTAGGCACCTCTCTGCATTGTGACCAGTTGTAGTTTTCTGTGGTGTGACCATCTGTTGAAAGAGAGGTTTCTTCAATGAGGAGTAAGCATGCAAAGAGGTTTGTGAACCCATTTAATCTCTGAGTGCGTGGTTTGCATGTGAAGCCAGAGGTCAATGCTAGGTGCCTTCCCCTGTCACTCCTTACTTTATTGTCCAAAACAGGCTTTTGTTCTGAACCTGGATGCTCTGTTAGATTGGTTGGTCAGCAATCCTGGGCTATTCTTCTATCTCTACCTCTCTGACACGCAGCCATGCCTGAGTTTTTACATGAAGGCTGGTGATCCAAACTCAGGATCTTTTGCTTCTGCAGCAAACACTTTACTGAATGAGTCGTCTACCTCCCAGCTGATCCCTGCCTTTTATTATAAAAATTACCAATACTGGAGCTGGAGAGATGCTCACCAGTGAAGAGTATTGGCTGGTCTGGAGGGCTTGGTTTTAATTCCCAGCATCCATACGGCAACTCAAAACCACATGCAACTCCAGTTCCAGGGGATCTGATGCTCTCTTCTGGCTTCAGTGGGCACCAGGCACACATAGCAGGTAAAACACCCATGCAAATAAAAGGAAATAAAAATGGGATTATACAGTGAGTTTCTTGTATACCAAATAGTAAATGAGTTAGTCTTTGTAGCAAGGTTGTTATTTAGCATCCATTTAACTACATTTGTAGACAGCACAGAGAGAATGGGGGATGCATTGGCAGGCTAAGCTTCATCTGTGGCATCAGACATAGCATAGCATGTACTGTAACCCGTGTTAGTGGGCTCCGGTTTTTAAGGTGAGTCTATGAGAGGTTGGACCAGAACTTTCTGTTGTGCTTTCCCACCATTGTGTTCTTTCTTCTCTTTAATTCTCTTGTTGCTCTATCTACACAATGAAAATCCTGTAAGATTGTTTTGCTGGTGCATTATATACATGCAGAAAACCCCAAGTAAGCGTGTGTGGGGCCTGCCCCAGAGAGGTCCTTCAGCATGGGCTCCTCCTTTCAACAGCAAAGGATTAAGTTTTGCCTGAGTTTGTAGTTTATAAAAATGGAAGTGTCTAGTGTATGTGTGTGTGTATGTGTGTGTGTGTGTGTGTGTGTGTGTGTGTCTGTGTGTCTGTGTCTCTGTGTGTGTGCTATCTGGGTGCTAAGGATGACTGTTGTATGCTCATTTTTATTGCTACACGTAGTCCATAAAATACATGTGCCACAATTTTCCTGTCTTCTCCACTATTACCAAACATTTGGGTTGTTCTTAATTTTTGGTTGTTGAAATACTGCTACTCTGAGCATTTTTGAAATGTCTTTGATTTGAAATATATATACTTTAATAAACAGCTTCCCTGTTCAGTTATGCTAATACACACTCTCATTAGGAGTGTATATTTATTGTGGCAGCTTTGTTAAACATTATTTTATGTATCATATCATTATAGAACAATAAACTATATTTTCTTTCTAATCTACAGACTTTTATGGCTTCTTTTTAATCTGTGATTTAACATCAGTCATATTAATTGTACAGAGAGCTTTCAGTATGACATTGCTACATGTGCTTACAATGGCAAGTTGCATTTTTATTTGCCAGCCTATTACAGTTTTATTCAGAAAGTTATTGTCTTAATCAATGTTCTATTGCCGTGAAGTGACACTATGACCGTGGCAACTCTTATAAAGGAAAACACTCAACTAGGACTAGCTTACAGTTCTGACATTTAATCCACTGCCATCTTGCAGGAAGCATGGCACCATGCAGGCAGACATGCTAGAGAGGGGCTGAGAGTTCTATATCTGAATCCACAGGCAGCAGGAAGAGAGAGAGACACTTGGACTGACTTAGGCTTTTAAAATTCTGAAGCCCACTCCTAGTCAGCAAGGCCATATCTACTCTAACAAAGCCACACCTACTCCAACAAGGCCACACCCACTCTGACGAGACCACACCTACTCCAACAAGGCCACACCCACTCTAACGAGACCACACCTACTCCAACGAGGCCACACTTCCTTATCCCTGTCAAGTAGTGCTACCCCCTGATGACTAAGGATTCAAATATATGAACATATGGGGTCATTCTGATGCCAGCCACCACAGTTATTGTCTGTCCCTAATGCTTGAAATGATTTCCCATAGAAATTCCAATGATTCATCTTACATTAAAGATGGTGATTGAGCTGTAGTTGATTTTCATGCCGATCAGGTCTGCCTCCCCTAGCACCACTCATTACAAAAGGTGTGTCTTTTGGTGTTTTGTTTTTGTTTTGTTTTGTTTTTTTTAAAGTAATGTATGTCTTTTGGTATCATTTTCCAAGATGAAGCAGTTAATGGTACTTGGGTTAAACTGTGTTTTCTGTTCTACCTCACTGTTGCTATGGCAATGCTCTGCTACTTTTGGCTCTATGATGTAGCTTGGAGTCAGTATTGCGGTATCTCCAGTATTTCGCTATTTGCTTAGCATGGCTATTTTCATAGGTTTTGTGTTTACATATGGATTTAGGATTGATTTTTTTCTAGATCTGGGAAGAGTATCATTGGCATTTGATGGAGATTGTATTGAGTTTTGTGTATGAGTATTTGATAATATGGTTATTCACAGAGTATTTTCCTGATCCATGAACATGAGAGCGCTTTCTATTTTTCAAATGTTTAATATATCTTTCGTGGTGTTTTATGGTTTTCTTTGTAGGGAATTGTCACGTCGTTGAATAAGTTTAGGCCTATGTGTTCCACTTTAGTTTTGAAGTTACTGTAATAAGGATTATTTAACTAATCTCTTTTTCTAGGAATTCATCGTTGATATAGAAAGCTACAGAAGTTTTTAAATGTTGATTATTTTGTGCTTTGAAACTTTGATGAAAGCATATTGAAAAATTTAAGATTTTTTTCTCTGTGTGGATTATTTAGGGTCTTTCAAGCAGAGGCTATATCATTGTCCAGTAGGTATAATTTAACCTCTCTGTTCCCATGCATGTCCTCACTTTCTCCTGCCTATCGCTCTGGCTGAGTTTTTAAGCATTATCACAAGAGAGAAGATGGAGGGCAATTGTGTCTAACTTCTGGGTTTGGATGAAATGTTTTCCGTTCTCCCTCTCTGTGACATGTTGGCTGTACGTCTGCCAGAGTGTCCTTTGTTACACTGAGATATGCTCTTTCTATTCCCCCGTTCTTCATAGTTTTTAATCATGAGGGAGTGTTGGCCCTTGTTAAAGATCTTTTCTGAGATGATACTCCCCATTTCTCAGGATAAACCTGTGCTCATTTCTAAGTTCCTACCCGGTTTATTCTTTGACCTGTAGATAACTGATAGGGATAAGCTGTAGCTTTCTTCTTCTATGGTCAGATAATATACCTTGTACCATATGATGTATTAATTTTTGTATGTACATGTTTACATGTATGTAGTATGTGCATGTGTAAATGCTCATGTGTGTCCACATGTGCACACATGTGTGGTGTATGTGAGTGTGGATGTAAGAGGTTGATGCCAGGTATCTTCCTCAATCACTCTCCACCTGTTTTTTTTGGAAACCCAGTCCCACTAAATAGCCCTGGCTCACCGGTAACTCATTATGGAGACCAGGCTGGCCTCGAATTCAGAGTCATCTACATGCCTCTGCCTCCCAAGTATGGGAATTAAAAGTATGTATACTGTGCCTGGCTCCACCTTATTTTTTGAGCCAGGATCTTTGACTGAACTTGAAAACTCTGACTTGGCTCCACTGACTTGCCAGTAAGCCCCAGGTGTCCTCCTGCCTCTGTGTCACCAACGCTGGAATGGCAGGTATACTTTGCTGTGTCTAGCTTTTTTGTTTAAGTGTTGGGATCAAATTCAGACCATTATTCTTGCATAGCAAATACTTTATTGACTGATTCATCTTCACAGTCCTACATTATTTATTTGTTTATTTTTTAAATTTTCCTTTAGGGCTGATCATATAAATATTTCTGTGTATTTAAAACGTGTACAGTATTCTACATGAAATAAACCAAATTTATTACTTGTCTAGTTCAAACTTTCTATATTGCCATTGCATTTTTAAACTTAAATTATTATTTTAATGTGTATGGGTGTTTTGCCTGCATGTATATTTGTGTATCTCATGCCTACCTGGTACCCAAAAGGGCGATAAAAGGTCATCCGATTCCCTGGAGTTATAGACAGTTGTAAGCTGCTATGTGTGTGCTGGGAATCAAACCCTGACCCTCTGCAAGAGCAGCCAATGCTCTTAACCACTGAGCCACCCCTCCCGCTTTCACTGCATAGATCTCACTCTCTCCAGCATTTCTGAGAGGGAAGCCATGCAAGGTTTTGTTGTTGTTGTTGTTGTTGTTGTTGTTTTGTTTTTCTTACTGTGATTGTGGATTTGTCTAATTCCTTCTTCTTCTGATCTATTTACTTTTGATATTTTGAGATGGCACTAGTAGGTATATGTAAATTGCAAATTTAGAATTCAGTCTCTTCCAGGCGAATTGAAGCTTTTACCATTTTTTGAATGGATGTTTTTTTATCATTCATGATTCTTTCTGCATTAAAATTTACTTTGTCATAAGCTAATGTAGGCTTTTGAAAGAGTTTGTGGGGTATAACTTTTTCCATCATTTTACTTTCAACCTTTTATATTCTTATATAAAAAGCCAACCGGCTTTCTCTAGCGGTCCCCCAACTCCGTCTTTCTAGTGCTGCATTAGAGGCGGGCCATGACACCCACCTGGTGTTCAGAGGGATTCGTGGGTTTGAACTCTGGTCCTCATGCTTGTATGCAGGTACTTAAGCCACTGAGCCATTAGAGCTTTTAAAAACAAGCCGGGCGTGGTGGCGCACGCCTTTAATCCCAGCACTTGGGAGGCAGAGGCAGGCGGATTTCTGAGTTCGAGGCAGAACAGCCTGGGCTATACAGAGAAACCCTGTCTCGAAAAACCAAGAAAAAAAAAAAAGCACTTTTTTTTGTTTCCTTTAATGCTAATCTACTGGGGATATTTTTTATCTCTTTGTATTTATTTGAAAAACATCATTGTCTTGCATTTATTTATTTATTTAGCTTTTGGAGAGGGGTTCTTACTGTGCACATCCAATAGGCCTAGAGTGTGAGATCTTAAATGTTTATACAGTTTTAAACTGATATTCATTTTATTTATAAACCTTGAAAATATGAGCTTTATATTTTTGTTCCTGCTACTTGGATGCACATTATTGATTATTGCTAATTTAGAGGTAAACAACCCTTATTTATTTATTTATTTGCTTGTTTGTTTATTCATTCATTCATTTACTTATTTATTTAGCTGCTTGGCTATACCCTATCCAGTTCTGTTATTTCTGCTTGTCTTTCATGGGAGTTCATAGGACTCCTCTGACAGTTGATATCTTGTCAGTTTTAGAAAACACCAGGTTTTATCTTGTATTGTGTTGCTATAGTACTTAATGAAGGCATCACGTGGGCTGCTGGATCAGTTTTAGCCGATGTACGATGCTCTTGTATTTACCACAAAAATAAACAACAAGCAAACAACAGCAAAGAAAACTACAGAAAATAATGGCATGTCTCTTCAGATCCGAACCCCCGTCTTGTGTCTGTGAGCAGTCCCTGACATGGTATATATGCAAATAAGATGGAAGAGTATGCATTTTTCCTGTCCAACTTTACTCATCCACACAGTAACACTGAGCTTAATCTATTTAACGACATTAATATTTTTCATTCTCCAGATGTCCTATTTTTATCAATAGTTGTGTTGCTTTCAACTTTGAGCAGATATGTGCAACTAACTGCTGTGAACATCTTATGCAATTTGGTGATTTGTGTAGTAGTTGGTGCCTGACCTTTTTTTTAAATTTAAAATGTATCATTGTTGCATGTGTCTGTGCCTGATGAGTAGGTGTGGGCTCATGGTTTTCATGTAGAGGTCAGAGAACAACTTATTGAGCCATCTCTATCCTTTATGTGGGTTCTGGGTCTCAAACGCAAATCTCCGGGCTGGCTTATGACCTGTGTGTCTCTGCCTGGGTACTCTGTGCCAGTCCTTCCCAAGCCTTGTACCCACTCACTGCTGGCTTCCTTCTTGGTTCTCTGGTCTGAGACCCTCAGAGCAGAAGGTCTGGTGAACGGAAGCGGAAGAATGGACACTGCTTCTCTGCCTAACGTCAGGGACATCTTGTGGTGTTAGCTGTTGGGATTTGCATATATCGATCAGTTTCAGGATGTTCCATTTCCCGTTACTTAAAACCCTTATCTTGAAATTTTATTGTAATGTTCATATAAACTAAAATAAATCAAAACCAGAGAAGACAGATAAAGGCTATGTTTTTATGACTTCATCTTTTAATACTTCCTGGAGCTGAAGTTTATTTCTCTCTCTCTTTTAAAAAGATTAGTAGAGGATTCTTATACTGTGGATTTTAACATTAGAATGATTTCTAATTATCTGTTGTAAATAATCAGTTTCCTCTGAGTTTTGCAGTTGCTGTATCCAAAAGGTTTTGGCATGCTGTATTTTTATTAATGATTTTTGTAACTTTTGGTTGTTAGGTGTATGTATGTTTAGCTCGCTCCATGTGTGTTTAGCCTATGCTCCACATTTATGCCCAGTGTCCATGACAGCCAAAAGAGGGCACATAGCCCCTGGAACTAGAGTTACAGATGGTTGTGATCTGCCTGACCTAGGTGCTGGGAATTGAACCCCAGTCCTCTGGAAGGGCAGCCACTGTTCTTAGCTACTGAGGCGTCTCTCTAGATTCCATGTGCTGTATGTTTTTATTAATACACATTCTGATATTTTAATTTTTTATTGTTTGATTTTTCTTTTTGGTGTGTATAGGAGTATTGTTTAATTTCTACATCTGTGAGTTACAGCTATCTTTAAATTTTTTTACCTTAATTTCATTGTAATTAGTACATATTGATTTTTCTCCTTTAACATTATTTAATTGTGTCAGTTTGCTGTTTCTAAGGAGAAACCATTGTAGTGTTGAATGTAATACCTTTTTTATTTTGCATTTGGTATTTAATAGTCTTCTCATGCTTGGAGTATGGTTGTCTCTGTATTTGCTTGGCTTGTGCTCCCCTGCGCTTTTAGGGTATGTGGTTGGATGTCTCTTGTTGGTACCGCAAGAACTTGGATGCCGCCCTATCTAGATAGTCTTTCCTTTTCTCATCCAGAAACTCTAAAAGTATTTAATATTACTTCCAGTGGTTCTTATGTATTTTATTGTTTTGAGGGGACAATGGAGGGTGGCTGAAGACATGGCTCAGTTGATAAAGTCCTTGCTGCACAGGAACGAGGATCCGTCTGTTGACCAGTCCCAGCCCTCACATGATAAGCTGGGTGGAATGATCTATGTGACCCTGTGCTGAGGAGGTTGTTGCAGGAGCTCTCTGGGGGAAGGGAGGGTCAGCTCTAGCTCCCTGAGGAACCCTGTCTCCAAGCATGAGGTGAAAAATGACTGAAGACACTAATGTTGACTTCTGACGTGTGTGTGCACACACACAGAGTCACCCATAAAAACATGTGAGCACTTGCACACACAAAACAAGCTGTACTTTAGGTAAAATTGACTTGTCTTTCAGTTTATCAAACCTTTCTTTCTTCTTGCCGTGTCCAATGTTTTTGAAAGCCCACCTACTGAATAATTGATTTGATGTGTTCTGTTTCTTTTAGTATACCTACATAGAATTTTCATTTCTCTGTTGGAATTTTCATTTTAACTATCTGTCTATAGTTTTAAATAAACTTAAAGTTATTACTTAAAGTCCTTATTCCTAATTCCAAATTCCAGTCTAACAATTTTTATACCCCACCCCCTTTTATACCCTACTCCTGTTATGGGTTACGATTTCTATGTCTTTTGTATGTTTCATGACACTTTTATTGTCTTCGTGTCTGAAACTTGACATCACAGTGAAGGTTTATCTTGACCTCTTGGTCGTTCTTTTGCTAGTCGCCAAGTATTTGCCTTACATATGTGCCATTGAACTGTAAAGGAAAACCTTCTGAAATGGAATATATGTTTTGTTTCTTTAAGCTTAGCGTATTAAAAATGCTATGGCTTTTCTTCCTATGGCTTTACATGAAAAAAAAAAAAAAAAAAAAAAAAACCTCTGCTTCTCAGTGGAAGATGTGCAAACATTTGTTCATTGTGTCCTGGAATTAGAATCATGGAAGAAGAATATTAGACCACTGTGAAATCTTTTTGACTGTTGGAAAAATCTTTTTCTTTTTCATTTATTTTTAAAGTTTTCACGAACATTTGAGATTGAATACCTTTGTCTTGATTCTCATGATTGTAATGTGAAGCACTTTCTTTAATTTTTACATTAAAAGTCTCTCTGTGTGTGTATATATGTACATGTGAAGGTACCATAGCACACATGTGGCAGTCAGAAGACAGCTTGTGGGAATTGAGTGGATTCTGGACTCAGTCAGGTCCTCCTACTTGGTGGCAAGCACCTTTACCTATTGAGTGACCTCACTGGCTTCCAGTGGAGTACTTTCAGTGTACAAATTTGGATACTTTCTCAAAAAAATTTTCTTTTGTGAAGTGTGGATTATTGCTTTTCTTCCAATTATTTTGGCATGTTCCTCAGGAATACCAATGGCTATTAAGTCAAAATGTTATCTTCTGTAATCTGTAGCAATTATCACCACTAATTCACATACTTATTTCTTCTCTAGATTCTTAGCTTCTCAGTCTCCCTTACTCTCTAATTTACTACATATGCTAGCCCAGGATCAGCTCTACCAGTCTACTGTAGCTGTGCAACACAGTAATCCCACATTCAAAGGCAGAGACCAAGTTCTGCACAGTAATACTTAGATATTACTAATATGTGTTAGTACATAGATACATAGTAATGCATAGTAACACATACTTAGTAGTACATAGTAATACATAGATACATAGCAAATACTAGATACAAAGCAATAAGTAGATACATAGTAATATATGGCAGTACATAGATACATAGCAATGCATACTGATATATGGATATTTAGTAATAAGTAGTGACACATAGATATATAGTAATATGTGGTGATACATAGATACAAAGTAATACATAGAAACAGCAATACACAGATACATAGCAATACATAGATACACAGTTATACTGATACTTAGCAGTATATGGACATATAACAATACTTAGAAACATAGTAATACATAGATACATAGTAATACATAGGTAAATAATAAGCATCTTGTCTCAGAGCAGTTTCTTTAAGGGAAGATTTCTAATTCTGCCTTTTTGTTTTTAGTTTGTGTACATTTTAATGTCTTACCCAAATCCATTTTTGTCCCATTCTGTTAGTATCCTCTGAGACTGCATTTCTATGAGTTTTGGCATCTGATTTGGAGAGGCTGTGTGTAGCAGAACACACTCATCTGCTAGAATCTGCTCGTCCATAGAGTAGATCATTTTCAGACATGTTTCCTCTCAGCCTTTTTATATGTTTTCTTTCCTCTAATGCATTTTTAAGTTGATCTTTTATTTTCGTTCTTTTAATTTTTTTCTGGTGCTCAGAATTGGACCCAGGTTTTCAAGGCCTCACTATCCATAGCCTAAACATGCGTTTTGTATTTTGATATATTAAAATTGGTATTTTTTTTATGGTTCTGTGTCTCTACAAAGATTAAAGAAAAATCACCTTGTTTGTTTGTTTGTTTGTTTCCCCTATTATAGCACTAAAGATCAAATGCAGGGCCTTGTGCACGTCAGATAAGATTGCTATCCAGACCCATATCTATCAGAATTTACCCTGTAGTTAGGGATGTGGTCTCACTTAGGCTGGCCTAAACTCACTCTATGCCTTGGCTGGCCTTGAACTTCTCTTCCTTTTGCCTCCTGAGGTCACCGAGATTATAGGCCCACATCAAGAGACCCATCAAGACTTTCTCCTGTGCACCTAGTAGCTTGACGTTTTACACTATGATCTGTTTAGAGTGGATATTTGGGGTCGAGTGAGAGAAAAGGATGAATTTTCCCCTAAATAGACCAATTTATTCCAACTCAAGTCATTAAAAAGAATTCTCTTTTTCACATTGAATTTATTTTGAGTTTCTTTTTTGAAAGGCAATTAATTGTCCACATACTTTTCAGGTCTATTTGTAGAACTGTGTATTTCCTCTTTCATCTCTCCTAGTGTCATAACTACATCCTATTACTCTACTCTTTAGTATAGAGGACCTGAGTTTTAATTCCAAGCACCCATGTAAAACATCAGGCATGGTGGTGCGTGCCTATGATTTCAGTGTTAGGGAGGCAGATGGGGGCTGGGGTGCAGGCGATCTTTAGGCTTTGCCAACTTTTGCTGAATTGGTGGCCTCCAGGATCAGGGAAAGACCATGTTGTCTCGAAACATACAGTGGAGACAATAAAAAGTGAGGAAGATAGTTGATGTTGATCTTTCCCCAGCATGCACGTGTGCATATGACACGTGCATGTATGTGCATGTGTAGACACGCATGAAATATACACATATCCACACCCCCCACAATAAAGTATATTTTAAAATCATGTGACATTCTTTCCATCTTCATGGATCCTGTTGTTTCTATAAAATAATCTGCTTGGTTTTTTTAAATACAAACTTGAATATTTCATTGAGTAAATAGGCTAATTTGGGAAGATTGATGTTTTTCAACACTGAGTCTTTTAATCTACAGACATAGAATATCTCCCACTTATTTAGGGATTTAAAGTTTTCTTTCAGCAATGTTCCCTCATCTTTTGTGAATAGGCGTTACAGTGATTTTGTTAAAATTACTTGTAGTATTGTACATCTTGGATTGTTATGGTAAATAGTGCTAAAACTTAATTTATTTGTTGCTAATGAGTAGAAATGACTTGATTTTGAAATGCACTTTATACTCAAAACCTTGATAAGGTCATGTGCTAGTTTTCCTGTCTTACAGATGAATTTCTTAAGATTTTTTTTTCCCTAAAAACTATTATGTGCTCTGAAAATAAAGATCCTTTCCCCTCTTTTTTAATGTGTCTCTGTGAGTGGTGTGCTTGCTTGGATTGTGTATGTGTGCTCACACATGTGGGGGTGCATATGTGTATTCCTTAGTTCAGAGGCCCCAGGTTGGTTCTCCTCAGTCTTCCTCGGTTGTTTCTCCCCCTTATTTGCTGAGGCAGGGGCTCTAAGTCAAACCCAGAGCTCACTGATAAGGATAACCTTACTAGCCTGCTTTTCCTAGGGCTCCCCTTATCTCCACTGCCAAGCCAGAAATTACAGTCTGGCCCTTATGCCCACCCCAACCTGCACCCCTACTTACATGAGTTGTGTGGATTGGAACACTATGTGTGCTTGACCGACATGCTCTCCCTAGCTGTGGGGGGAATGTCTGAAGGCTTCATTTACCATTAAACATGAGATTAGCAATGCTTTGTCCACAGATGCGTACCTTTAACATCAGATTAAGGCAATTCTGGTCTGTTCTTCGCCAAGATTGTGAATGAGTGAAGGTCAATGGGGATCAATGTTTCCTCCTTCTGCTGAGCTGACCATATGACTTCCTCTCTTTTATGTTCCTGATATGGCAAATTATACTGATTTGATTTGCATTTTTGAACCAACTGTGAATTTCTGGGATAAACTCCATATTGTTATGCTGTATTTTATTGCCAATATTTTTGTTAAATATTCTTGAAGCTGTATTCATGAAGGGAATTTATAGTTTTTTAATTGTCATGTTTCAAGTGGCCTTGTTGACAGAGTAACACCAGTCTTGTGAGCTGAGCTGAGAAGGGTCTCAGAGCTTCTCTTTTCTGACTCTATATCGGGATTAGTCTTACGCGAAGTCCTAAATTCTGACTGAAGCCATCTGGACTCAGGTTTTTGTTTTTGTTTTACAGGGAGATTTTCTGTTATGAATCCAATTTCCATAACAGTTGCAGGGCTACTTGTAGCCCATAGTTTTCATTGAGACATTTTAAAATTGTGTCTTTTGAAGAATATGGACATTTCATCCAATTAATAGATCCATTGGTATCTGCGTGTCTTTAGTATCCCCTACTTTCCTTTCAGACATTGGTAACTTATATATTGTCTCATGATATTTTTTCATCTCCCCCAGACTGGTTAGAAAGCTTATCAATTCCCACAGAGCTGGCTTTTGGGTTTTCCCTTTTCTGTACTGTTCCTGTGTCTTCAGTTTTATTAACTTTTGTTTCTGTCTGCATGATTTTCTTCCTCTCTCTAATACTGTACTTGATTTTGTATCTTTCCATCTTCATAAAGAAACAGCATAAATATCCCTAGATCCTTCGTATTTGTATCATAAGAATTTGAAGGTATAAATTTCCCTTTTAATGTTTCCATTGTGTTCTCATGAAATTGTTATTATGTCAAGAATTTGTTATATCTGGTATGGAATACTTTCTATCAATTCTTGTGGATGTTAATTACATGAGTTATACCTTGGGCTAAAGGAGAACTTTAACTTATGCAGTGCTTAGGAGTATTTTAAACTATGAATACTTAGTGATTTTCTAGATACTTCTGTGTTGTGAATCTTCAGTGAAATTTCAGTGTCATCAAAGAACTTAAGACTTAAGTTTTGATTCTTACTATGCATCTTAGCAAATGTTACTTAAGTAGTTTAAAATAACATGGATTCAGGGAGGTGTATGGAGGATCCTGTCATTATTAATTATTGTGTGAGAGTCTTGTTTCATTTGCACAATTTTATTGACTTTCTGTTCATTTGTTTTATCAAAATAGTGAATGAGAGAAGAGTGAATGAGAGAAGACTGTTGAAACTCACAGCTGTAATTACGGATCCCTTTCCTTGTTCTGTCTACTTAGTAAATTCACTCACATTTAGGGTTGTTCTGTGCCTTGCTCAGTTGGCCCTTTGCATCTTTATGGAGTACCTTTTTTATTCTGCCCATATTTCTTTTCTTTTCCTTTCCTTTCCTTTCCTTTCCTTTCCTTTCCTTTCCTTTCCTTTCCTTTCCTTTCCTTTCCTTTCCTTTCCTTTCGTTCGTTCGTTCTTTCGTTC
>NC_034596.1:97261488-97277542 GCF_900095145.1 Mus pahari
TTTTTCTGAGACAGGGTTTCTCTGTATAGCCCTGGCTGTCCTGGAACTCACTCTGTAGACCAGGCTGGCCTCGAACTCAGAAATCCACCTGCCTCTGTCTCCCAAGTGCTGGGATTAAAGGCGTGCGCCACCACTGCCCGGCCTGCCCATATTTCTTGTCCTGACATCAGCTTGCCTGACATTTCTGTGGAGACTCTAGATTCTGTGCGTGAGTATTTACATGACATAGTTTTCTTTTTATTCTGAGTGTTTCTCACATGCACATAGTAAGAGTTATGCTTTCTGGAAGAATCTCATTTCATAATCCCTACCTTTTAGAACATTTACATGCAATGTGTCTAGTTCTAGGTCGCTCACAGTGTGATTGCTCAGAAGGGCAGACTTATCACAGCCCCTTACTCTATGACTAGACCATTTGTTCTTTATTACTATAACTTTTGTGGCTAACTTTTTAATATTTAATTTTATTTCAAAACCGGATTAATGATTTTTCCTTCTTTTTAAAACGTTTCCTCTCAGGCTGGTGCACCTTAGCACTGTTGTCTACCCTCAGATGATAAAGTACCAATTTACTTGCTGACGGAAGGACATGTTTTCACTTGGCCCCTCGCACCTTTCCTTCTTTATCCCAGATAGCTTTGGTTTAGTATATATTTGCAAGGAATAATTTCATTAGATGTAGAATTCTAAGCTGAGATGTTTTTCTTTTGGCCCTTTGAAGATGTGGTTCTAGCGTCTTCTAGTGTATATTTGAAGAGTATATTAATTATACACAACAGTGGGTTTGTTTCCTTTGTTGTTTTTACATGTTCTGATGTTTTTCCATTTCCTTCACCCCATGACCAGCTCTTATTTCTCTTCCACATGCCGCTAATTCCCTTTCTTTTCCCAGCCAGCTCCTCTTCTGCTTCAGGGGCTTTTCTCTGATGAGTTTGGGAGGGTTTCTTACAGGTGCAAGGGGAGGGGTGTGGGGCAGCGGGATGGCCTTGCTTGCAGGAGCACAGGAACCTGATCAGTGGCTATACCACTCAGGGAAGTGTTTCTCCCTCTCCTGTCAACCGTTAACTGGGTATAAACTCTCAGCCTTCAGAGTCTTCCCCTTCCGCAACAAGCTGTTGACAGGCTCAGTGTGCAGATCTTTTCCCTGCAGATATTCACTGCTGTTGGGAGTGCAGTCCCTGTCGGACCCAGAAGTCAGTGTCTCCCACCACTTCCCCATTTTCTCCAGCTCTTGCATTCTCTCTGCCCCTTCTTCAAGGATGCTCTTTGAGCCTGGTGTGTGTGTGTGTGTGTGTGTGTGTGTGTGTGTGTATGTGGTAGGTGCTTGTGTGTGTATGTGCACATGTGTGGTGTGTGTGTGCATGTTTGTGCATATGGTATGTGAGTGTGGGTGTGTGTATGGGTATATGTGCTGTGGTGTGTGATATGTGCATGTGCGCATGTGGTGTGTGTGTGTGTGTGCCTATGTGTGTGCTATAGATGTTTCAGTTACAACTGAGCATTCAGCAGCCACCTTTTCTCATCATGTTTACTCATACATCAGTTATGAGTCTTTCCATTTACCTCTGTCCATTGCAAATGAAAGTGTCTCCGATCAAAGCGGATGGCAGCCCTAACTTATGGACATAAACATAGTTATTTTGAGGGCACTTTGATGGGCACATCATGTGCATTTAACAAGACAACAGTGGCTGGAGAGATGGCACAGAGGTTCAGAGCACTTGGCTGATCTTCCAGCACCAACATGGCAGCTCACAACTGTCAATAACTCCAGTTCCAGGAGATCTGACACCTTCACACACATGTACAAGCATGCAGAATACCAATGCTCATAAATTAAAAATAAATCATAAACAACAACAACAAAACCCAAAACAACAGTCATAGCTTTCCCACTAGCACTTCTGACCCCCACCACAGTCTCAGCTGCAGGCTTTTGGCTGTGTTTACAGTAGCAGATGTGAATTTCCTCCTGTGGAGTGGACCTTAAATGCAATCAGGAAGTGGTTGACTACACTCATAACAGACTTGGCACTAGTTGCATGCTGCCTGGCTCATTAGTACTGTACACGGGGCCCAGGGCTGGGTCTGACTGCTGCCGAGAGTGTCTCCCAGCAGTCTGCATAGCCTCCACCCCACCCCACCCTACCCTGGCACTATGATGGGTAGCCAGAAGGCAGGAAGCTTCTAGATCAGTTGGAGCTTAACTTTTCTATTTCCCGTCTTGCATTGTTTTTAAGAGAACATCAGTGATTGTTCTTATCTTTATCCCTCTATTAATGAGGTATCTTTTGTTCTTAATGACTGCTTTAAAAGTTTTCGGCTTTTCCCCCATCAGTTTGATTTTAATAAGTTCTGATGTGTTTTTTCTTTTGCTGAATCTTGACTACAACCTCTTGAGCGTCTATGAACTGTGGGTCAATAATTCCCATCAAAGTTGAAAAATGACTTAAGGGGACTCTCCTAGAACCTGTTCTTAGTTCAGTGGCACTGGTAAAAGGGGATGAAAAAAGAAAAAACAAACCAAAGGAATTGGTCCTCTCATACATTTCCCCCTCATCCACAGAACAGAGGTCATTAGAGCCCTGATCTAGTGTCATGGCTACTGCATATGCTAATCTGTTTCCACCAGTGCCACAGCAGCTGACATGTTTTAAATATGACCTATTCTCATAATAGATGGGTTCAGAGAGGCCAGCAAATGTCACTGTGTATGCCAGCCTGCTCTGGCTTGTGGTGACTGGAGTTCAGTGGAAAGAAGGATTGAAGATTCATTATGAAACTCAGCAGGAAGAGTGCTGTAATGGATGAGTTATGTCTTTTATGAGTTTGGGTTGGAGAAATAAGGCATTTGTTGCAAGTATTTGCAGCAGTGCACAGTCTAAAGTAGTTGTGAAGTTTTCCTGATTGCAGAAGGAAACTTACTGCCATTCTTCTCAGTCACCTTGTCTTTACTACCCATTGGAAATAAATGTGATTATTATGTAATCCCTAAATGCAAGTGATTTTCATTTATTTACTACCCATTGGAGATGAATATGATTATTACATAATGCTTAAACTTCAGTGATTTTCGTTTATTTACTCATTTTTTCTTTCAAAGCAGATATGAATCTGTGATTAGAACACTATTTCCTGTCTCCCTTTAACATTAATTGACCAATTGTCCCATAAGGCTAGAATATGGCAGTTCAGAGAGGGCACGACTTTGAAGCATACAAACATTTTACATCATTTAAATGACATCGTGCTACTAATTGCATTAGACTGTGTAAAGGGAAGTTACTGGTCATGATTGTTTCCTGGTCCATCTCAGATCCCTTGCTTGTTTTTTCCCCCCTGCTCTTTATATATTGAGTTAGAGACTTGTGTACAAGTATTAGTAGACTAGCTGAGGCTCAGTGTTTCAGGCAAGAAACTCATCTTCCAGCCCCAATTTGAAAAAGATAGAGCAGGAACTGGAATGGTGGAGAATCCCTTCTGACCCATCAAGTTGTTACCTATTAAGTTTCTGGTGACAAAAGCATGGGACATTGTGCATAGTGCCCCGCAGTGAGATGAGCCCAGGTCAGGAACCTAGTGTGGCAGCTTCTAGCCTCAGCTTGCACCAATCTGTCACCATCCTGGGCAACTTAACCTTCTTAAAATTTAACTTACTATGTGACATGAGCTTAATAACCCATTGCACCTACCTGCAGAACTGTAGGGGACTCCAATGAAAATATCTCTGGAGCACCTTGAGAACTTGTCAGTGTTGTAACACGGCGAGATTGTACGACCCTGTCTATCCCACTTGCTTCCCTCCCCAGGGAAAGCGGGCAGGGTCACCCTGCCTTGGCCTGATTTTTAAATCTTTTTTCTTTTCATAGGTGATTGATTCTTTTGGGATGCTATTTGATCATATTTTTATTTAGGAGAAAGAAATGTCGTGCGCTCTCCGCTGTGCCTTTTACGGGAGCGTATGCAACCTCAGCAAGAGATCTTTACGGGCTCTCTTTTGCTTTTCAGCTTGGAATCCCATCCACTGCCAGCACATCGAATGTCACAATGCAATCAACAAGCCGGCTGTGAAGGTACTGCTCATTCCCCATGCCTGGTCTGCGCCTGTGTTCTCAGTTAGTAACCTGCTCGGTGAAGGAGCGAGTGGCATGCATCTCTGTAAAGCAGAGCTCTGCGGTCTGTCTCAAGCACTTCCATGTTCAGTGCTGAAGGGACAGTACTTGGCCAAGAGTAACAGTGGTCTCTGTGAATTTGGGCTGGGACTTCACAGCCAAGGACTGTAAGGCATTGAGCTAATTATCCGAAGAATCCTGACAAACACATCTTTAACTGACAAACACGTCTTTAACTGGCTTCTGTCTGAGCCAATACATTTGGGAATCCTCCCCTCTACGTTGATCATGTCCTAGAGTCTGCGATAGGACTGTGCAACTTCGAACCGTAAGACATAGACACCTTTGTTAAGTCTTAGCTCAGATGGTGGATGTGGGATAGTTGGCTGAGTGGTGTTTGGATAGCATGCACATGGCCAATCACTCTAGAGTTAAGGGGACGATCTCATGGAGGCAGCCAAGTAGCTGGAGAGGCCGATGTGTGGTTGGCATAAAACTAGAGATGGCGCAAAGTGCTCTAACGCTCAGTCTCATTCTTCTCTAGACGTGTTGTCCAATTCCATTGAAACTGTGAGTCTTGGAGGTTGGATAGTCAGAGGCACAACCATATATTTTAGCAAACAAAATATAGTTGTGGGATGCAGGACATGAGGGTGGCTTGACAGGGATAGGGTTTGCATGGATTAATGTCGCCCTGTCAAGAGTGGGTGCTGGCTGAGGTTAGGAGCATTTACGGGCTCTTTTGAGAAACTGGTGTTACTGGAGTTCAGTTCTCTTGTCTAGCTAACTGTGTTGGTGCCTACTCAATAGAAAACCAGCACCGCCACTCTATAGGAACAAAGAAGAGGGACGGTGAGATTCGGTACCTGTAAAGGACCCACAGTGCATGTGCAAGGAGCGGTGATTCCATCGCCGCCATCTGTGCGCCTCATCTAGCAGCCGCTTTCCTTGTACGCACATATAGGGGTTCTTGCCTTGAATGACCGAAAACTGAATAGCTCCAGAGAAAGAGCAGAGGCGAGTGAGCCAGGGACGGAAGCACAGGCTTTGCACTGCGCATGTTCCCACATAACCCCATTCTGAACTTCAGAAGATGTGGGGTTTAAGGCCTTTTTCTTTGGTGTGAGGGTGTTGCGGTAAGCATATGGCAGGTCACGTGGTTTGTAGAGTCTGTAGCTTCTCACAGCGGCTAGGCGTCCAAGGCCCCCTCCTGCTTTTGTTTTTCGGTTTTTCTTCCTTCTTTTGGCCTGTTACAGGTTTCTTCAGTTATTTTTTCCCCTTGCTTTTATGACAGACTGAATTCCCAAGAGGCCTCTGGCATCCTGGTTAGTAATGCTTTCTGGCCATCTAATCACAGAAGGGAGAAATTAGATTTTCTCCTCTTCTAGGCAGACAGCCCAGCCCACACATCTGGGTTGACCTTACTTTTATGCCAAGAGTCAGTCCTGAAGGCCAGGCACAACCAGCCTGCTCTGGTATTTTTTTTTTTTTTCTTTATTGAGATGAAATTCACATACAAGTTGTTTAAATTTAAAACTACTTGAAAGTAAACACTCAGCATTTAGTACGTTCAAATATTTGCAGCCACCACCTTGACCTGCTTGAGAGACATTTTCATTACATGCTTTCTCCCTGACCAATCTTTTCTCTCTCTCTCTCTCTCTCTCTCTCTCTCTCTCTCTCTCTCTCTCTCTCTCTCTCTCGTTTTTCACTTTTAGAAAACTAGCATTCTGGGCAAGGCTTTGTGTGGCTGTGTTTTGCATTGTAGTGGGCCTGGCTCTGTGGGGTTTCTTCTTTACACAGCCTGGGTTCTCCTAATAGCCCACCACCACCAGGACACACAGATGTCTCATTCTGCTAATTGGGAAGGAAAGTGGGGGGATTGTATAGTGTGACACAGATTCGGTTTACTTAGAGACAGGTTCACATTTGAAATGAAAACCAGTAATACAGGCAAAAGGGGCATCCGCAGAATGAGGATTGTTTGGTTTTAGACCCTGGCACAAGAGACTGAGGTGGCTGTTTTACATATCAAAGTAGATCTGACCTCCAGGTTCTGGCAGCTGCCCTTCCCCCAGAGGTTCCTCCCTATACAATCCAGACAGGTTACCACTGTGCTCTCTCTCTCTCTCTCTCTCTCTCTCTCTCTCTCTCTCTCTCTCCCCTCCTCCTCCTCCTCCTCCTCCTCCTCTCTCTGTGAGAACTCCCTTACCTCCCCTCCCCTATGGTGACTCCCCTGGCCTCAATCCTTGGGGCCTGTGAACTTGCTCAAGAGCCACTTCCCAATAAATCTTCCTTTAATATAATCTAATCTGACTTGAACTGGGTCATTTCACTGATGGAGAAAGAGCCTATCATAGATGAGGCAGTGATATGAGTTACTTGAAATTTTTTCTTTATCTGTTTTCCTGAGCCTGTACATTGGGCATAGATTATAAATGGGTTTGTTGTTGTTGTTTTGTTTTTCTTAAGACAGGGGTCTCATCATATGACTGTGCCTGGCTGAGATGTAGATCAGGCTGTTCTCAAACTCCAAGATATCCACCTGCCTCTTGTTTCTTGAATGCGTGATTAAAGGATTTTTTTTTTTTTAATGCAATAGCCAGACACAAACATATTAGTAGAACAGAACCAGCCAGGCGTGTTAATTAAGAACCATAATAGGTCAAAAGTCAGGCAGCCAGTCTCCAATGACTGCCGTTCTCATTTCCCAGGAATTTTTCCCTTTGAGTGGAATGGAAAACTTAGCTGACACGTCAGTGACTTATTGGGAAAGAGCGTGAAGTAACAGTGCTCAGGACATCCACACGGGGTGCATGGAGACGCTCAGGGGGAGCACATGACTCCACAGCAGAGCCCACTGTCACAGACACGGTAGTCTGAGGCTTTAATGATTTGCCCAAGGGAATGGCACTTTTTAAGTAACAGCCAACCGTCTCCATAGAGATGGGGTGAAAACATGTCAGAATTTAAAGTCTTATATCACATTCCACTGTGAGTTATTCCTGGTTCCATTTAAAAGTTCACTTTATGAAATTGGCTGAAGCCCAGGGAATTATGTAAGTTAGGGTCAGCAAACCTCACAGCACTGCTAGTGTGACTGCTGCTCCTGTGGCCCCTGACTGTTACTGTGAATAAAGTTTTATTGAAATGCAGCTTTGTTCACCTGCCTCCAGAGCCTTTGCTTTTATGCAACGCCTCTACTTACCCTCTGATCACTTGTAGAAAAAACTGCCAATGTCTCAGACCAAACAGTAGTTACTGTGTCTAAGGACCCATTAAATTTACATAGGAAATATTTCATGTAGATTGTTAGCATTAGCTAATATGCAATTATGAACTTTGCTGGCTTAATTATTTAAATCTAGCAATTCTGATCACTAAAACGTCTCAAGATTTTGAGTTATAGGTGGGGTCATAAACGGAGGTCGCTTTCCTCCTTCAAATCAGTGAAAACTGCTAAAGACAGAGACATTCCAGAAGAGTTTGAGAACCAGGCATATTCCCTGCGCATGCAGCTAAACCATAGGTATATTATTCTTGAAGGTGAGCACAGAATGCAGAATGGAAGGCTAGAGATTTTAATGGATGGAAAGTTTAAGCAGTTAGCCACTTGTTTGTTGACTGATTTAAAAACCTCAAAACATCCGGACACTCAACTATAACAGGAAGTGCAATGTTCCACAGTAACAAGAAGGCACAGGGGTGAGGGTGGGGGTGGGGTGGGGTGGAGCCCTGGGTTGAGGAAAGGCTCCCCCTCTGCGCTAGGCTCCCTGTCACTGCCTCCACTGCCAGCGTTTTGCTGTCAGTTAATGATTTTTGAAATCTTAATGATGGAGTTTCCTTTTCTTAAAGAGAGATTGCTCTGTTGGTCACTCGTGTACCACCTCTGAGCAGCCTGGTAACAGGAGGATCTCTTAGCTTTGTGGCAGGAGGGAGGGTTTCTTGACAGTGTTTGTTACTTGAATTGCAAATTGCAAATAGAGGAACCATGGCAGCCACATTCCGGTCCCTCGGTGTGGGCTCCAGGGCGCAGAGCAGGTGGTTTACACAGGAGTGGGTTTTCCTACAGCAGTTTACTCTACCTTGCTTCTAACTCTGTCGTTGTTGACCTGTGTGTCCCACAGGCTGGGGATGTGGTCCACAGGAGCAGGAGAGGTGACCCTGTCTTGTCCTTTGTTGCAGATGTGTATAGACCCGTCCTTGTCAGTAGCGTTGGGTGATAAGCCACCTCCACTGTATCTCTGTGAAGAATGCAGCGAGAGGATTTCAGGGTAGGTATGAGTCCGAGAACAGTCAGACAGCCGGAAAAGCTGTTTGCACACGGGTTGGCTCCTCAGCTTTCCTGCAGGCCTTTGCTCTGGTTTTTAGAGGTTAGTCCGTCCGACAGAGAGCTGTTATCTGGGCGATTTTAGCTTTGAAAAGTTGCCACATCTGTCTCCAGAGGACACAAGAGGGCAATTCCACACAGCGGCGCGGCTCTGATTTTGAAGTAGCCCCGGTCAGAAGGCTGCAGAGAAAACTTGACGCTGTGGGAAGCCATACATTACTCCAGCAGTCACTTTGTTCCTGTTAGTTTCATGATCTCACTTGCTTTGTCTATATCGCCCCGAGTTTTGGTCAGTATAACTGACATCTGAAAGCATCCTCTGAACACAACGGGATGTGAGGAAATGCCTGTAATTTATAGATTGTTTGGGATGCATCAGATGCCTTAAAAGTTTATGACGGCGCTCTTAATTACCCCGCCCCTGAACAGCTCTGATCGGAAGTGTATAGCGCACAGGCCTGCATGAGCAAGGGGAACATTCCAGCGAAGCTCAGAAACCAATTTCATTTTTCTTCCTAGGGACCATAGCGAGTGGTTGATTGATGTTCTTCTGCCACAAGGTAAGGTTTTCTCCGGAAAGGATGGAAAATGAGTTATCTTGACTAATGACATGGCTGATTTATCTCCTTTTGTGCTATTTTATAAAGACAGCAACCAAGCCTCCAGGTTTTAGGAATATTCACTGACCCAAGGCATTCCATCAATGTCTTGTTTATAATATACCTAAACACTTAACAACCGGGGAAAGAGCTTTCAATTCTACCAGAAATTAAGCTTAGATATCACAATTAGTGTTCTGTATGACTACAGTCCTGCTGAGTTGTGTCTTGAAGAATTTTCTGTGTGTAGAACAGGCACTGCCACGGTTGTTGGTGGCAGGTTGGAAAGGTAACAATGATCCCCTTTCCTGCTACCCTTGATACTGGCTCCGTATTTTGGGGTGACAACCTTTAATTGTTCTGAGAGCCTGTCTCCCAATCAGTAAGATGGAGAGGAAGTGTATCAAAGGCCTTTTAATGAAAAGATTAGATCTGTGGTGCTCCCCAAAGCCTGTTAGAGTCCGGAAGCTGTGTGTTAGAAGTTGCTAGGTCGCTCGAGAAGAGGGTATTGCAGCCAGCCTATCAGGGCTTCATCGAACAGCAAAAGTGCTCAGGAAAACTGAGGACAGACGTGGGTGGGGAAACTGGAGGTATTGACCCTGCTCAGGGACACAGCAAGGACTGAGACTACAGACTAGCGGGAGAGGCCTCAGGGAAGCCGGATGCAAACAAAAGCTCTTCTTTTAAATTATACTACCTCTTTGAAATTCCCTTTTAAACATTAGGTTATCTCAACTTTAAGAGAGAAATCAATGTGATGAGTGTCCCTAACATGAAGCAATGCTGTCTATCAGCCTCCTACTTTATATGGAAGATTTGGGTTTGTATGCACAGGGGCTCATTTCTACGCTTTAAACGAGGCCACTCTTATAGGAGGCTGTGCTGCTCTTCCTAGCTCTTCCTCTTGAGTACTGAGAACACAGGCATGCCCGCCCTGGCCAGCTCGGTTTTCTTTTGTCTTAATGCCGGTACTCTAAGCACTCCACATAACTGTCACAGAAAGAGCAGTGACAGGAGCCCAGAGTCCTTAGCTGCTCTGGAGGCTTCATTGTCGTCTGCTTCTGTGATGCAGGGTAAGCCTTCTGAGAGTTACTGTCCACTGAACAATGAGATGAAGTGAGACCATTTAACCTGACCAACTTCCTTAGCATATTTGGGGTTACATTGGATTTGAGAGTATGAGACAAGGTTACAGCATGCAGGAAAACCTTAAAACGATCAGAACATTGAGAAAGAGATGTTTTATGCTTTTGAGGGGAAAATAGAGGCCAGTAAAGGTAGATGGTAATTTATAAGGCAAACCCAACTCTTTTGATGAAGTCCATTGGTTTACATTACTAAGACTTTATTTATTTATTTTTTTAATTACCCTTCTTGGTTGCCCTTATTTAAAACGGGCTCTCTTGCTTTGTTGATATTTTGTGTGCCTTCCCCTTTACAGCTGAAATATCTGCTATATGTCAGAAAAAGGTAAGTGCAAACCATCTGTGTGGTGGGCATGATTTTCCTGTGTTTGTGTGTAATCTCATCCGTCGACATCTGCCTCATTTCTGCACCATGGTTTCCCACTGTGCCCACATCAGTGTATTTGTGAAGGACGCGAGGGCGTGCCGCACGCATGTGAGATTGTGACATTCACATGGTCTCCCAGTCCATGGCTGCTTTTGCTCACTCACCGTCATATGCTCAGTGTCTTTGCTCAGTACTCTGAATTGAGAGCATGTGTGCAGTTCTGGGGAAGAGACTAACCATGAACGGGTGTGGGTGACAGTGTAGTTCACGGGATTTAAATTTAGGAAATGATGTTTCCGATGTGCTAAAAATCTTTAATGCATATAGTTTAACATATGTCAGAAATATGCCCACATCAAGTACATGTAGAAAATGTTCGTTCAGGTAGAAATTGGATATATGTTTAGCTGAATATCCCCTGGGTAAAACTGCCTTTTGCCATTTTTCATGGTTCCTTTGAGCCATTTCATTTTATGTCCCTCTCCTATTTTTTTAGTAGTTCATAACTCAGGAAACAGTATGGTCTTATGATACAACTTGGCCCTGTTGGTTGAAGAGACTGGATTGCGTCCCATTCTATTTTCTCCTGTTTACTTGCACCTTGTGCAATTCATTCAGACGTTTTGGGAGGTTGATCGTGGATCCACGTCTTTGAAGGCTGTCTTGGTTATTTATTGTTATATAACAAACCATCCTGAAATGTACTGGTTACCAGCAACAATTATTTGATTGCAACTTTGTGGATTGGCAATTGACTCATGAACGCCTCTGGGCTTCTCTATGCTCTTGGGTGATTGTTGGTATGTGGTGGGGGAATCTCTGGTGTGGAATAGAGAAGCCTGGCTGATAACAGATGGTCTGAAGATCACATATTATATATGGGACCTTAGCTTGCTTGGGTGAATGGTTGGGGTGACAGAGGGGTCTGGGCTCCCCTCTTCCCATGAGAAGTTTCACCCTATAGGAGGCTAGGCTAGGCTTGTGCACTTTCTAAAAGAACCAGAAAGAAGGTTGCAAGACCCCTTGTTTCAGAAGCTCAGAAGTCACAAAACATCAGTTCTGCTGCATGCCAGTGGGTAAAACCACTGGAAGGCTAGCACAGTGTGTAGGAATCTGTGTAAAAGATTAAGCAGTGAATAGTTAGGGCTACTATTGCTATGATGGAGCACCAGGACCGAAAGCAAGTCAGGGAGGAAAGGATTTATTTGGCTAACACTTCCAGCTCACTGTTGATCGTTGAATATATCCAGGTCAGGAACTCAAACAGGGCAGGAGCCGATGCAGACACCGTGGAAGGGCACTTCTTACTGGCTTGCTCTTCATGGTTTACGCAGTCTGGTTTCTTAAAGAACCCAGGACCACCAGCCCAGGGATGGCAGTACCCACATCAATCACTAATCACTACAACTCGATCTTATGGAGGCATTTTCTCAATTGAGGTACCTTCCTTTCAAATGACTCTAGGTGTGTCAAGCTGACATGAATTAGCCAGGAAAATTGGCCCCTTGTCAACTTGAGACACAAACATCATCAGCATTAAGCTGTAACCTTTCCTTTCTTGTTCATCCCCAAGACCACAAATTAACATCAACATCACAAGATCAATGCAATGTCCAATGCCTGGGATCCACTCACAATCATATGAACTCCTCCAAAGGGCTTGAGTCATTTCTCCAGCTTTGCCTTCTGTAGCACACAGCTTGTCTTCTAGGCCCTGGCCAGTTCCACTCCATTTCTATTGCTATTCTCATGGTTCTGGAATTTCCAAGATGCTGGGGTCTTCTGTTATAACTGGGTTTTCACCAGTAGCCTCTCCTAGGCTCTCTTCTTGGAGTCAAGCCTCCACTTCCTTGCATGACCCCTTCAGCCCTGAGCCTTCAACTGCCACTGAGGCTGCACCTTCACCAATGGCCTCTCTTGGCCTCTTGCAGTGCCAAGGCTCAGCTGTCCTCCATGACCCCTTCATGCCTTCAAAACCAATACTATGTGGATTACTATTACACCATCAAGTTTGGCTACCATCACAAGGTACCACCTTGGCCACCTCTGTAACACAGTTTCTGTGTGCTGACTCTCAGGAAACACTTCTCAGGAAATTTCACCTCAACAATGCAGGTTCTTAATCATCACTAATTTCTCAGCTCCAGCTGACCAGCATCAAGTATCTCAGTAAAGCAAGGGTTTCAGCTTTAGTAGTTCTGGTATCTTGCTAATCACAGCTGATTCTTCAGCTCCAGCTAATCAGAGCCACATACTCCTAACTTGAGATAACAAGTGGGTCTGATAGTCGTTAAACTTCCCTCTGAAACTTCACAAGCCAGGGCTCCATCTTCTGTACTGCCTTTAATATTCTAAGCTCCTACAGAATAACTCACCAAGCACTGAACACTCAATGGCTCTTCTTCCACAAAGTTCCAAAGTCCTTCCACAATCCTCCCTAAAACAGCATGATCAGGTCTGTCATAAAAGTGCTTCGCAGTCCTGGTACCAACTTCTGTTTGTTAGAGTCACTATTGCTAGGATGAAACATTATGACCAAAAGCAAATTGTGGGAGGAAGGGTTAATTTGGCTTACCCATCTACATCACGGTTCATCACTGAAGGAAGCCAGAACAGAAACTCATCCAGGGCAGGAACCTGGAGACAGAACTGATGCAGAGGCCATGGAGGGGTGCTGCTTACTGGCTTGCTCCTTGTGGCTTGCTCAGCCTGCGTTCTTATAGAATCTAGGATCACCATCCCAAGGATGGTTCCACCCACAATGGGTTGGGCCCTCCCCCACTGATCACTAGCTAAGAAATGCTCTACAGCCAGATCTTACGGAGGAATTTTCTCAACTGAGACACCCTCCTTTCATAAGACTCTAGCTTGTGTCAAGTTGACATAAAATTAGCCAGGACAAGAAGATTTAGCATCCTACTCTTTGCTCTCAGGATCATCCAAGCCTGCAAGCATCTTCATCTTAGGCCTCTGTTCACTCTGACAGAACCCATGAGAAACACTGGCTTTTATGTGCCCATCCCAAAGCTCTTTCATTAACTCATTAGATGGACATACATGCCTCTGAGATTATGCCCTGCTATACTTTCAACTCTCTGTGAGGCTATTGGGAAGAATGGCTTGCAGTCTCAGCTCTTCATCATTTAGTAATGAGGAGAGTGGTGTCTGCCCTTAAAATCTTCAGCTCTTTGCCTAAAAGAGCCTATGATGTAACACACTCATTCCGAGTCTTAATAAATGGCTTTGCCTCTAACCCCATCATCATTTTTTCCCCTGAGATCACATTTTCCTGATGGGGCCCTGGATTTAGTGTTTACCCAGGAACTTTTTCTTGCCTTGAGAATCTTAAATCACCAACTGGGAAGAGTGTCCTGGGTCCACTATTTTCTCTTTAAACTCTAGCTATAAGTAGAACAATTCATTCACCTTTTCTCTCACAGTTACACTTCGTATGTGGGAAGTATGTGTGTGTGTGCGCACAATTGTGCTTACCTGCATGTGTGCATGTGGAGCCCAGAGCCTGCCAGGGGGTGTCTTCCTCCATCGCTTTCCTCTTTACGTTTGGAGTCAGACACTCAGCGAGTCTGGAGGCTATGGTTTCAGCTAGACTTGCTGGCCAGTAAGACTCTGATGTCTGCTCGTCCCCCACCCCCTGGCCCTCACCCTGAGATCTGGGTCTTATGAATTTATATCATTGCGCCCAACTTTTACATAGCTCCTGGGCATCATATTCTTGAATAGCAAGCCCTTGACCTAGTGAGCTATCTCTCCAGTGCCCCTCTCAATAAGAACACTCAGATAAAATAATAATACCCACATAAAAAAATCCTTCAGTAGATCCTGAGTTCCTTGTGCCAGTGTTGTGCCCAAATGTTTTACTACTGGCTGTATTCCTTTTTCTTGAGCCCAGAATACTTACTTTATTTCCTCTAAGCTCTCCATGAAGCTCATGAACCTTGCCTTCCAGACTTTACAGCTTTGTAGATTATATAGCCAACGACTTGGTGTGGATGTTCTAATCACAGTGGCCACTCAGTGTGGACGGTCTTTCATGGCCGCCATTTGATGTGGATAGTTTATCATAATAAGTACTTAGTGTGGTCTGTCTGCCATGGTAGCCCACACACTGTCAGGCACACAATTGTCCTCCAAACTCACAGTAACTCCACACCCGTGGCTGGGAGGGGTACTTGTGGTGGACCTGGATTCTCTGGATGAGGACTCAAACAGTATGTGACAGAGATGACCTGTGATGTCTAAAGCAATGGTCACAGTGAGACTTTGGGGGCTTCCTTGGATGGGGAGTACAGTTCATGCAAGAAGGAACAGAAACACTGTGGTCAGAAGGCCATTCTTTGATTCTCCCTGAAGTGAGAAGTAGAGACTGTGTTTCTTCCCCTGGGTTGGGAATATGTGACTCTCCTCAGGCAGCAGGACCTCCTCTGTGGGATTTAGGCTAGGCCATAAAAGGTCACATTACTCCTAGTCCTCTTGCATACCTGGTGTTCCTCCAAGATTCTTCCTGTGTGCTATGAAACCCAAGTGCTATGGTGTGGATGGAGTTCTACAAGGCTCATGTGTTGGAAGTTCTGTCCCAAAGGTTAAGAGATGGAACCTAGTGGAATATCACGCGGGACAGATTGCATAGCTCTTCATTAGCCTCAGAGAACCCTAGTGAGACCCACAGAATGGGTTGTTACAGAAGACCAAACCTGACCCCTCTTGGTCTCTGGCTTGCCATGTAGTCTCCCATCCCACAAGCACTTCTGCCATTTATATATCCCATCTACCAGGAGGTCCTCATCAGAGCCTAGCTATTGCCTCTGCCATGCCTTTGAATATCCATAATATGAAGCTTAAAAAAAAAAACTATTTTCTTTATGTCTGGAGACATGTGTATTTTGAATATGCCAGAGCAAAGAGGCTGAAGAGAGAGGGCCCAGTTGAGACCATCCTTTAGTTTTCTGAGCCGTGGGTAAAGAAGACTTCTGGTGTCAGCACTTCTGGCTTCCAGCAGTTTGAATCACTATTCTTTAGGCCTTGAGTATCACAGAGCAGAGCAGAGTGCACGGAACAGTGCAGAGCAGAGTGGAGCGTAGAGGAGTGGAGTGGAGCAGAGCAATCTTGCTGCTGTTGCATGAGAATCTCCCACTTGGAGAATCCAGGCCCATTACCAAATGGCTGGGGTCCTGATTGGTTTATTATGCAGCCGGAGGAAACAGTCAGTTCTGTGATTGTTTTAAAGTTTCCTTAGGAGCATATATTTATTGTGTTCATCTACTCCTTCCTCCTTGCTCTCAGTGCTGGCTCCTTGGTTTTTATGAATTCCATCGGGACCTCCTTTCCAAATAAATGACTCAGTCCCTGTTAGGTGGCTCCTGCCCTTTCATGCCTGACCAGGTGCAGTTAATACAGGCGATTTGGCTCCTTCACCATTCAGTCACATCTGCACATTCATTAGATGCCCATCTTTTCTTTTTTCTCTTCTCTTCTCTTCTCTT
>NC_034596.1:97277557-97298043 GCF_900095145.1 Mus pahari
TCTCTTCTCTTCTCTTCTCTTCTCTTCTCTTCTCTTCTCTTCTCTTCTCTTCTCTTCTCTTCTCTTCTCTTCTCTTCTCTTCTCTTCTCTTCTTCTCGTCCTTTCTTGCAGACAGCAGTTATCCTGGGTGTTTCACTACTACAAAATAAAAGTACCTTTCCCCTTCCCTCCCTGTCTTTCTCTCCTCCCCTTCTCTCCTCCCTTTCTCCTCACCCCCCACCAACCCCCCTTCTTTTTCCCCTCTCTTTGCCATACCAGGGACAGAGCTCCTGTTTATGCAAGCACTCTATCCTGGAGAACGCATCTAGCTCACCTCTTTTCTAGCTTTCAAAGGCGATTTTCCAGTTGCCTTTCCCGCCTCCTCCAGTGTGCACCATGTAGCTCTTGGCTCCCTTTCTAGACCCCTCCTCCCCGCCTGGCACCAGCAGCAATGGCACCTTCTCAGTGTGTGTTCTGCCTGCGCCCCACTTCTGGAGTTCATTTTCACCTTGGCTAAGGCCCAGCCAAACATCACAGCTTGTATGATGACGACTCACTTGCTTACAACAAATAGTAGCTTGGTAATTTGGCCTCGGTTGACTGGGTAACTCTTCCGGTTTTGCCTGTTCTCATACATGGAGACACAGTTAGCTGAGAGGGGTCCAGAGGTTGGCTGCTCTCCATGTTGTCATGCCTGTGACATGCTGGGTTGTCTGGAATGGCCCAGATACTCGGTGTCTGAACGCTCTCCTGAATGTTGTGTGCTGAGGTTCCTGGGGTAACAGTGTTCCATCAGACTGGCATGGGGCAAGACCCTTGAAGTGAAGCTGAGGACTCACACACCAACCGTTACATCGGCTACATTCAAAAGCAAGCCTACCTCACCATCTCTGATTTAAGGCAGTGGGAGAGACTCTACTTGTTAAGAGATTAAGCTGGAAAGCCTCTAGAGAGCCAAGTCTGGTCTCAGGCATGGCCTAAGTGTCACCATCCATCTGGGTTTGACTGCGGGAGAGAAGTGGGGGGAAAAAAGGTAGCAATTAGTTCTTTTTTTCTTCTTTTTTCTTTTTTTCTTTCTTTCCTTTTCTTTTTCTTTTTCTTTTTAGATATTTTCTTTATTTACATTTCAAATGTTATTCCCTTTCTTAGTTTCCTGTCCGAAAATACCCTATCCCTTTCCCACCTCCCCCTGCTCCCCAACCCACCCACTCCTGCTTTCTGGCCCTGGCATTCCCCTATACTGGGGCATAGAACATTCACAGGACCAGGGGCCTCTCCTCCCATAGCCCATATAGCTATGGACTTATCTGAGGACTTAACTGTTACACCAGGTGCTTAGTGGATGTTTGCAAATCCTATTGTTGGGCTCACAAGATGATTCTGTACCTACTGATTCTGCTTGATGTAACTGCTGCCTGTGTTGTTTATACAGCCAAATGTTTGGAGAGACTGTGAGCGTATTTTTCCTCCTCTGTGTATCTCAAGGCATTTGGTATGTTCTCTATGAACCATAGGGGGAAAAAAATCTCACACTGGGTATAGATAAATAAATGAAGTTTTCTTCCTTGCATACAGTAGCACAGCAAAAGAATTAAAAAAAAAAAAAAGAAAGAAAGAAAGAAAGAAAAGGAAAGAAAAAAATTAAAAAATGATGCTAGGATTTTGGAGTACCCGGGCAGTTGAAAAGAGGGTGGGTGAATAACTGACTGTAAACTCCAAGACTGTATTGTGGTGATAATGGGATCACACCCACAGCCTATTGTTTATGTAACAGTGAAAATCTCAAAGGAACAGAAAGCTAATTATAATTGTCTTTGTCCATTTGAGCTGCTACAAAATGTTGCAGACTGGGCACTGCAAACAACACATGTTTATTGGGAAGTCTAAGATCAAGGCATTGGTAAATTTGATGTGTGGGAGGGCCTGCTCATCAAACATGGCATCTTCTTGTGGTGTATTTTTACAGCCAGCTTTCTCTAGGCTCCTTTCAGAGGGGCACCGATTCTACCTCTGAGGGCTCTGTCATCATGACTTGCTTAACTCCCATAGGCTCTGCCTCCTAATATTCCTATGTGGGCATTAAGATTTCAACATGGGGGTTCAGGACTGGGGTTTGGAGTGAGTGTCCAGGCCACAGCAGCAGCTATAAGGGGAGAAAGGGCCCTAAGCATGCATGCTGAACAATACTGCCCTGCCCGTAGAACCATGTTCATTGGAGGGTGGGCAGGAAGCTGTACACGAATAAGAACTCACGTGAGTGAAACCCAGCCTCTGAAAGAGAAAGGTTGTTGCGTGAACTTTCCCCAGGGTCACACAGATGTCTCCTCTCCCCAGACAGGGCACCCACAACAGACCAAAGTAGTATTCCTCAAAATCCAAAGCCTTATGTATAGATATGGGTGAGAGGTCGCATAAAGGAGCTTGGGTGACAGCGAAGCAGCTGTACCACCAGAAAGTCTAACCCCCGCATGAGTGAGAACTTTCCTATAGATGGAGTCCCTTCTTCAGTTATTATGCCACTCTTTATACGCCAGCATTTTCTGAGATCACAAAGCCTTGAGCAACGAGGGCAGAGTTGCCTAGAGCTGTCTGGAGTGCAGGAGGAGCAACTAGACTCTCAGGTAAAGGTCTAGTGACCCTCGACATCCCTCTTTCTATGAGGGAAAGTCCACAGACAACAGGCCTGGTCTTGAGGCTCTCATTCAGAGGTCACAGCTGCTCTGTGGACGGTGAGGGCTGCTATGCTCCGTGTGCAGCTCTTGACGGCAGCCATAAACAGGGAAAAGTCCGCACTGACTCCGATGCTCAAAACAGGAAAACCACAAGGAATCCTAGTAGAAGAATCACAAGGCATCTCAACAGCCTATTTAAGAGATTAGGAGGAACATATTATAAATATTTTAAACTCTATGACCGTAAACACACAGCTGCAGTCTGTTGGAGAAGCTGCACTTTCTGTGGAAAGTGTAGAGACTTAAATATCCCCATCTTGTTGCCCCGAGTCGTGGTAAGAAAATGGGATTTTTCTAACACTAGCATCTACATAGCCTGGTACCTGAAGAAGAACTGGTAGTTCCCACTGACAGTCCTCTGCATTGCTGACATGCTGATGGAGGGTTTGTGTTTGCAGCCTCCCTCCTGAATCCCCTGGGGTACTGTCAGGAGGGTTCCCCACTCTTCACAAACTCTGAGTTGATAAAGGCCCAGCTTATTATTTGTCCTCGAGTTGGTCCTATCTGTCAAGCTCTTGGGCTTTGTCTGATGATGTCAGGGTGCTCCCTGCTCCCTTGGAGCTCCTAAGACCACTTCCCATAGAGGTCACCTCACTTCCCTGCCTCTTGTCATGGCAGTGATGACAATATCTTCCCGCCCATCCCCGAAATGAAAAGGCATCTCTTTCTGCTGCACAGCTTTTCTCTTGCCCGGGCTCCGTCTGTTATCCCTCTGCTGTGGTTGGTGTTGTGGCCAGCTCTGTGACTAGGTCTAGTTGTGCTTTGATGTGTCCTTGTGGTGCTGATTCTTATATTTGTTGAGTCTTTGGAGGGGTGGGAGTGGAGAAGGCCCTGCTACAGAGCCATCTGCCCAGCATAGCGTAACCTCTGCCTGTCCTTGAATGCCAAGGACAGGTGAACTGCAGGGGAAATCGACTCTGTGAGCGGCAGATAAACTAAATTTTAAAAGGTTTGTGCTAGAAGTTGAAATGTTTCCTTCCCAACTCGGGTTCTGTGGTGTGCTTTCTCAGCATCACCGTTCTGCGTTTTTATTCTTAATTTCTGTTGAGAAAATCGAAAGCATTAAATTCAATCAATCCAGCCTCCATTGCTTTCTAGACTGTATCTACCCTTTCCACTAGAATAAACCACCTCTGAGTGGCTAGACCACACCTTGCATTTTGGAAGCCTGGTCACTTCCTGTGGCCCCTTGAGGTTCTATCTGCTTCAGGTTTCGATCCAACTTTGTCTCAGAAGCCAGCTTTAATTGGCTTTGCTTTCTCTGCTTGCAGAACTGCAGCTCCCATGTCAGAAGGGCAGTGGTCACCTGCTTTTCAGCAGGGTGCTGCGGTCGCCACGGAAACAGGCCTGTTCGGTACTGCAAAAGGTGCCACTCGAACCACCACAGTAATGAGGTGGGGGCCACCGCAGAAACTCACCTCTACCAGACCTCTCCACCCCCCATCAACACCCGGGAGTGTGGGGCAGAGGAGCTGGTCTGCGCTGTGGAGGCAGTGATCAGGTAACCATGGCTTCCCCTGTGTGGCATTGAACTCGACTTGCGCATGCGCCTAGAGAGCAGCTCCACTTCTCATGCTCTCTGCAGTCGTGCCACGATGTTTTGATAAAATGTAAGAATTCAATAAATAGTTTGATTGGATGACAATCATGTGCAAGGCCTTGTGCTAGGCACTTGGAAAACACAAGTGCCCTTCAGTTACTTAAGCAGATACTAAAGAAAGGAAACCTTTAATTGTGGTAGGCTCTGGTGAGCTCAGGGTAGCAGCAGGCAGAGGAAGCCGCTGTTAGGGTGGTGGGGTGTTAGGGAGGTGAAGCGGAGGCTGGAGCATGGCAGTAGTCCAGGAGGAGAGCTGCAGAGTAAGTAGGCATGCTTACTTGCCTGTTGGCACAGAGGTGCAGGGAGCCAGGTAGCAGCAGAGCTGAGGTGAACTTCAAAGCTGAGGGATTCAGATGGCGGTCTAGGAGAAAGCAGCGTTTTACACCCCACCTTCTGGATGTTCTCTTTTCAGATATTATCCAAAGTCACACGATCATTAACAAATAATGCCTAAATATACAATTTTTAAGGAGCCTTTGTCATTTCTCTTTCTCTTATACCGATGACAAACCATAATAGAATTACGATTTCTAAATAGAACACAGGAAACAAAGATCAAAATGCAGCTATGCACTTCTGGTCGTTCCACCAGTTGTTTTCATTGTGTGTTTTATTTATATGACCACAGTTATAATGAATCTATGGTTCTGAGCTAATATCCATTCCACTCTTTCCATGTTGTGCTGAAGTTTTATATTTACCACTTTTGAGTCTATATGCAAAACCCACAGAGCGGGCAGGGGAGATGGCTCAGTGGGTAAGAGCATGAGGACCTGAGTCTGAATCCCAGAACCTATTGTAAAAGACTGGGCATGACCACACAGGCCTGTAGTGATATCACTGGGGAACCAGGACAGGCAGATCCCTGACAGTGTGAGGCTGTCAGCCTCACATGGCGGGCTTTCGGTTCAACAGGATACTCACTAAATAGATAAGTCAGAGAGCAATGGACACCCAGTGTCCTTATCTGTCCTTTGCAGATGCACACACAAGTGTATACACCTATATCTCCAACTCACATGTATATACTACACACACACACACACACACACACACACACACACACACAGAGAGACACACACACACACAGAGTAATCATTTGTTTTTCTCTGCCATTGTATATTTATATGGCTTTCATTTTTTAATATTTCATAAACAACTTTTTGATACTTTGTACAGGGCTCTTCCTATATAGTCTCAGAGGTGGGTTAGCTGGTTAAAGGGTATACATATCTTCACAATATGTTACCAAATTGCTTTCAAAAGCATGAATATCCGTTTACAATGCTAACAGTGCATACGAAGCAACTTGCTTTGGCTGATTCCTTGCCAACATTCGTTATTATTACTTTTTATTTGCTACTTGCTCATCAAGCTTGGAGAGAAGCCACTCCCTTGCTTCCAGAGCCTTGAACACTTGATACCCACTCTTCTTCCAATGGGGTGCAAATGACCAGCCTTGCCTTATGCAGGGTGATCACAGCAACCTTCTTGCGATCAATTGGAGGAAGGAAACCCTTGGCTTATCTCTGAGATGGGGAAATAGTAAGAAAATGAAACTAGGGTTTCTGGGTAAATGACAGGGACTTAGACGAGGGTGAGCACAATGTTTGAGTGCTCACAGGGCAATCCAAACAGGCCGTAATCCAGGATGTGTTTTTACCTCTTCTTACCTGTCCCCCCCTCTTTCTTGGGCAGCTTGTTGAAAGAAGCAGAGTTCCATGCAGAACAGAGGGAGCATGAGTTGAACCGGCGGCGGCAGCTGGGCCTCTCTTCCTCCCACCACTCCTTGGACAACACTGACTTTGATAACAAAGATGATGACAAGCATGACCAGAGGCTGCTCAGCCAATTCGGGATATGGTTCTTAGTAAGGAAAAGACGCCAGCCACTCTCTGCTTCCCTCCTCCTCACCCCTGCATTGTATCAGAGGAGGAACTGCTCCTGAAAGGAGACAGCAAATAGTGAAGAATTAACTCTGGAACAGGGGTGGTTATGCCCTGGGGGTAGCAGCTCTCAACTCCGCGTTGCTTGTTGTTTTATCCAAGAATGCCTTTAGAAAGTTACAGTGTCCATATTTGTCTCCAGAATTCTGGGGACGTTCCCGTTTTAATTATACAGAAATTTATTTTTGACAACCAATTTTTGGTACACGTATAAGCTTATCATTTATTAAAGATGAAGAAAGCTAATATAACGAGATGGATATGCCTGTTCTTATGGAAACAATTAAATATTGGCAGATAAGTGATACTTCAGGATGCAGAACATCTTTAAGGTTTTTCAGGGTGAATCAACAGTGTTTCCCCCCCCCCCAATTTGATTTTAACAAACAAGGCAGTGAGAGCCAGAGTGCCAAGGCCTCGCCTCACTGAAGCTCACCTCCCTCACAAGATGCAATGATAGTGCAGGTTGTCAAGTACTAGGTTTAGTATGAGGCACCGGAGATTTACGTCTTCTTGTTTATGTTCATGAGGAAACTTTTGTATAGTTAAGGGGGTCTATGGTATGTATACACATATAGGAACTGTATAGTCAGGCTACTGGGGAAGGAGTGGTTACACTGATTTGAGTTGAGTCTACTACTCATCCACTGGAGACCAGATATTGCAAAGACCCAGCTGTGCGAGCCCGTTCTGCAGAGAGAGACACAGGCTTTTTTTTTTTTTTTTCTTGCCTGCTAGAGAAAAGGATTATGTCTCCATAGTGATCTCCCTCTTCTATGCTTGCACACAGTTTCTTGGGAAAAAAGAAAAAGACTACCAAATTGGGAATTAATTGTTGGTTCCACATGTCTTGCTTCCAAGGACTTATTATACAGGAACACAGTGACTCCTATTGTTGGAAACTCTTTGAAGGCAGGGACAATGATTTAATTAATTAACTAATTAATTAATTAATTTTGTATATATTTTTTGGACTCTGCCAAGTGCTCAATAAACTATTGTTTCAGAGCGGGTAAATATTGTATAAAAATTACTTATAACACGGTGAGTTGGGAGGAGCACGTGGGTATCAGAGTTATTACTGATGGAAATTTTTACCTAAATCAGGTCTTTTGAGAACTGAAATATGAGCATTTTTTAAAAATTAAAGATATTGATGAAATATCACTTTATGGACTTAATCTTTTGGAAAAAAATTCTGGTTCAGGTTACATAATAGAGTTACAACAGGAAGGCAATGCTTACAGGATGCTCAGGGGATGTTACTGTGGCGATCCATGCATGCCTTTAGAGAGGACCATAATTCTGGACACATGGTAACCATTTGTAACACTGCTGGTTTTGACTGCATCATCTGGAGCCCCTCCTTTTTTCCTCTTTAAATATGCTTGCCATAACTTTGTAAAGCTGGGTGGAGGAGCCTGACCAAGGTCTGTTCTGCTACCCCAGGTGAGCCTCTGCACACCCAGCGAGAACACGCCCACAGAGAGCCTGGCTCGGCTGGTGGCTATGGTATTTCAGTGGTTTCATTCCACGGCGTACATGATGGATGATGAAGTTGGAAGCTTGGTGGAAAAGCTGAAGCCCCAGTTCGTCACCAAGTGGTTGAAGACAGTATGTGATGTCCGATTTGATGTCATGGTCATGTGCCTTCTTCCCAAACCCATGGAATTTGCCAGGGTAAGTGGAGGTCACCTATCTAGGCCTTGCTGCGGGAGAGGGGTTGGGGGCAATGCCACCTTTGACCATCCCTCTCTGTGTGTCACAGTCAAAGACAGTTTACTTGGATGTGGTGGCATACACCTGTAAACCCAGAATTTAGGAGGCAGAGGCAGGATTGCTATGAGGTCCATGGCAGGTTAGACTATACCCTGAGTATCAGGCCAGTCAGGATTACTATGCAATGCTTTGCCTCAAAAATGAAAAATCCAAACCCAAACAAACAAAAACCAAGGTTGGCTAGTGTGACCCCCCCCCATCTTGGTTAGTGTGACATCCCATCTTGGTTAGTGTGACCCCCCCATCTTGGTTAGTGTGACCCCCCATCTTGGTTAGTGTGACCCCCCTCTTGGTTAGTGTGACCCCCTCATCTTGGTTAGTGTGACCCCCTCATCTTGGTTAGTGTGACCCCCTCATCTTGGTTAGTGTGACCCCCTCATCTTTGGTGATGTGCTGTTTCAACTTTGCTTTGGAATAGGGAAGATTGGCATGTTGGATTTATAAAGTGTCTGTCATAACTTAAGTATGTGTTTATTCTTAGTGCTGCTTTTTCTTATTAAGAAAGAAAAGAAATTGTTTCTGTGTTTCTTGGGGGCTCAGTTCTTTCCTGGCTTGCAGCCAATGAGGGGCATTTCTGTGGCTTCATGTTTACTTCCAGATTATGGCAGAGTGACAAGGACTCAAACATCACTTCTTACCAAAAACAATGATCTCCACTTGGGCTTGCACATGCCCAGTGAGTGGGTCTCTAGAAGCAGGGTAAAGCCTGGCATCTGTGGATTCACTTCCTATAGGTCTTCTATGGGTCAGATCCTTCTTGATCAACTGTGCCTATAGGTGGGTTGTTATAATTACTTAGACCCCCTGAGATGAAAGTAACTCAAAGGTAGTTTTACAAAATGCTCAACCCACCCATTTTTAAGGTGTCCTGTTTTCAGACTCTTGTAATGGATCCTTGAAGTCTTCAGTAATTACTGCCCACCTTCCAAGAACACCGAGGCTTTGCAGGAGATCACCCTGTGAGAAAACAGACGGCCCACCCCTCAATCAGGACAGGCATCTCACGGGGAGCAGATCACCCCACTTCCAGCGCCATAGGCCTGTTGGATACACAGCCAGTGAGATAATGGAAACTGCCTCCTGATCAACCCCCTCCCCCTCTTTTGGAGCAAATTTCTCAACATGGAGAATATTCTGTGTGGGCCTAACCAGACGACAGTCTGATGGAGACTGCGCCACTGTGCAGATCTCACATTCTCTTCCCCGTGTCATTTCCAAGTTTGCCAGTGTTCTGGAAGAGAGGCTCCACCCTCTTTGTCTTCCCAGTACCCTGGAGAATAGGTTTCACCCTCTATGTCTCTATGGTGATCCTGAATACCAAATTCCTTTCTTGGCTTCAACCATTACTTTGGGACAAGTGGCCAGACCTAATTTGTTGAGAATTCCTGTTCACTCTGGCTGCCCTAAATCAGCTTCCCATTGCAATTTAAAATGCCAAACATAGTTCCTAGAACTGCCAGAATGCCTTCTCCATGTGTTGGAGGATAGACTTCTCTACGCCTCTCCTCCTGCTACCTAGTGGATCACTAGTTGTAGATGCTCAGCTGGGAAGACCCTGTATTTCTTCATTACAATATCATTTGTGCCTAACTCAGAAAGGTGGAGGCTCAGCATTGGGTTTTGGCAGTAATACATATTTATTCCCTCAAAATATTTTCTAGGTTTCATTTTTATTTGTGTTTTTTTTTTCTTTCAAAAGGACATTGGGGTAATTTTCAGTTTAAAACTGGGCTGATATAAGACATTTGAGGTCAGGCAGAGGTGGTGCACGCCTTTAATCCCAGCACTTGGGAAGCAGAGGCAGGCAGATTTCTGAGTTCGAGGCCAGCCTGGTCTACAGAATGAGTTCCAGGATAGCCAGGGCTACACAGAGAAACCCTGTCTCGAAAAAAACAAAACAAACAAACAAACAAACAAGACATTTGAGGATAAATCCAAACATCTGCAGGAATGGCTGTGACTCCAGGATTCAGAGGCTGGAGATAGGAGATGGGTCCTCTTTTCTTTGGTGCCACCTACTGACTTCTCCATAAAATTGCATCCTTACATGCTGGGCAGTTTTGAGTTACTGGAACAGGAAGCATTTTCATGCTTCCTGTTATTTCTCTTAGAGTGGTATGATATGATTCCACTCTGATATGATTCTGAGAGATAAGAAGTTATGTCGTTAGTAGAACCTCTCCTTACCCAAAGTGGGTCCTACAAGGTAGCTAATAATAGATTAATTAGAAGAGAAGGCTTATTGATGAGAATAATTACTTACTCCCGGAACAGTTAGAGATTTAGGTTTCCATACCAAAGTCAGCATGGCTTTGGCTTTTTGAAGCTAAGAACAAGAAGTGACTTTCTGTACAGAGGATGGATTCTCCGGAGTGTCTCTGGACACTCTCTGGAGGGGGTAAACAGATATGCATTTTCAAGTTCTTAAAGGCAGATATGAACAGTCCAAACACCAGCTTGCTTCTTGGGACCATTTGCTTGGGAAATTGTTTTCTGACCTTCTACTCTGAGATAGTGTCTGCCTTTGTCACTGAGGTGCATTTCCTGTATACAGCAAAGTGCTTTGTCATGTTTATGTATCCACTCAGTCTATATTTTTTTCTTGGGAAATTGAGTCCATTGATATTAAGAGATACTAAGGAAAAGGGGTCGTTGCTTCCTGTTATTTTGTTGTTAGAGGTGGAATTATGTTTGTGTGGCTATCTTCTTTTGGGTTTGTTGAAAGATTTTTTTTTTGCTTTTTCTAGGGTGTAGTTTCTCTCTCTGTGTTGGTGGTTTCCATCTATTATCCTTTGTAGGGCTGGATTTATGGAAAGATATTGTGTAAATTTGGTTCTGTCATTCTTGGTTTCTCCATCTATGGTAATTGAGAGTTTTGCTGGGTATAGTACCCTGGGATGACATTTGTGTTCTCTTGGGGTCTGTATGAGATCTGCCTAGAATCTTCTAGCTTTCATAGTCTCTGGTGAGAGGTCTGGTGTAATTCTGATAGGTCTGGCTTTATATGTTACTTGACCTTTTTCCCTTACTGCTTTTAATACTCTTTCTTTGTTTAGTGCATTTGGTGTTTTATTATGTGACGGGAGGAATTTCTTTTCTGGTCGACTCTATTTGGAGTTCTGTAGGATTCTTGTATGTTCATGGGCATCTCTCCCTTTGGGCTAGGAAAGTTTTCTTCTATAATTTTGTTGAAGATATTTACTGGTCCTTTGGTAATCTTCGTTCTATTCTATACCTATTATCTTTAGGTTTCTTCTTCTCATTCTGTTTTGATTTCCTGGATGTTTTGGGTTAGGAGCATTTTGCATTCTGCATTTTCTTTGACTGTTGTGTCAATGTTTTCTATGGTATCTTCTGCACCTGAGATTCTCTTGTCTATTTCTTGTATTCTGTTGGTGATGCTTGCGTCTATGACTCCTGATCTCTTTCCTAGGTTTTCTAACTCTAGGCTTGTCTCCCTTTGTGATTTCTTTATTATTTCTATTTTCACTATAATATCGAATAAAATCAACTTTCAACCAAAAGTTATCAAAAAAAGATAAGGAAGGACACTTCATACTGGACAAAGGGAAAATCTCGCAAGATGAACTCTCAATTCTGAACATCTATGCTCCAAATGCAAGGGCACCCACATTCACAAAAGAAACTTTACTAAAGCTCAAAGCACACAGCGTATCCCAAACAATAACAGTGGGAGACTTCAACACTTCACTCTCAGCAATGGACAGATCATGGAAACAGAAACTAAACAGAGACACAGTGAAACTAACAGAAGTTATGAACCAAATGGATCTAACAGATATTTATAGAACATTTCATCCTAAAGCAAAAGAATATACCTTCTTCTCAGCACCTCATGGTAGCTTCTGCAAAATTGACCATATAATTGGTCACAAAACAGGCCTCAACAGATACAAGAAGATTGAAATTATTCCATGTACCCTATCAGATCACCATGGACTAAAGCTGGTCTTAAATACCAACAAAAACAACAGAAAGCACACATACACGTGGAAGCTGAACAATGCTCTACTCCATGATAACTTGGTCAAGGAAGAAATTAAGAAAGAAATTAAAGGCTTTTAAAAATTTAATGAAAATGAAAACACATCATACCAAAACTTATGGGATACAATGAAAGCAGTGCTAAGAGGAAAACCCATAGCTCTAAGTGCCTCCAAAAAGAAACTGGAGAGAGCTTACACTAGCAGCTTGACAGCACACCTGAAAGCTCTAGAACAAAGAGAAGCCAATACATCCAAGAGGAGTAGACAGCAGGAAATAATCAAACTCAGGACTGAAAACAAAAAGAACTATACAAAGAATCAACAAAACCAGGAGCTGGTTCTTTGAGATAATCAACAAGATAGATAAACCTTTAGCCAGACTAAGCAGAGGGCACAGAGACAGTATCCAAATTAATAAAATCAAAATGAAAAGGGAGACATATATCTTAAAATAATTATTCTGTTTGTTGAATATTAACAGTTGAAAATATTAAAATCATGTTCTACTAATGACAAAATTGGCAAAGTGGCAGTCGCATCTTGTACAAAAGAGTGAGGCCCAGGGGTTGATTTCACCTGAAGACATACTAAGGAGATGGGCAGAATAAGGATTCCTCAGTAAGATAATACACTTATCCTTCCCAGAGCATTCTCTTAACACAGCTGCTTATTGATCCTCTACTAAAAAAAAAATAAGTATACTTAAATGCTTTATCCGCCCTTCTAGCCCACCACTCACTAGAGGTAGTGGAAATGAAAGGCTAATAGGGAAAAAAAATGTGGACCTGTTTAGAAATAGTTATTGGGGGCAAATCCAATCTGCATTGTCAGGGTATCAGCAGTTTAGTTGACACGAGTCAGCAGCAGTAGCTCAATCTACTTGCAAACACCATTTATGAACCAGCAACACACAGTTCAATCCACAAGAAACCATGAGGCTCTGCCAATAGGCCTGAGTCAGACAGAGGAAGCCATAAGAACTGCCAGAGCACCACCAGAAGTTCTTGGAAGTGTTTCTCTCTACCAAGTCACAACAAATGATGATCAGCAAAGAAGACAAGGTGAACCAATGCCATAGCATTGTCACTGAAGACCAGGGTCAGTAAAGCCAAATGAAGACTAGCATGGGTGGCAAGGCAAACCAATGCCACACTTCACTGTCCACTACGTGTTGGATTATACTTATACCCTTTCCAAACATCACGTATTCTCTCAAGCCTCTGCTCTAGCAAAATATTACAGGCCCCTTTCCCAGGCAGCTTCCAGAAAGAAAAATCTGTTCTTAGCAAAAGGTCCTCCCACGTGTCTGCTTCAGCAGAAACATCCTTTCATAAGACAGTTTTCAGAAAAACATCACATAACACAACTGAGTCTCCAAATAAACCAGAAATTTCCGCTTCAATAGAATCTTTAATACCAGTCTTAAAACAACTTAAATTTATAAATTAATAAACTGTATTAATTAGTTTTTAAAAAGGATTCTTTTCTTTCTTTCTGGTGTTGTGGAATGAACCTAGGGTATCATGCATGCCAGGCAAGAGCTCGGTCGCTGAATTATACCCCTTAGCCCTCCAAATGCATCCTTTTTTATTCATGGATTTAAGTATGTTAGAACATCTTTTGTTTTGTTTTTTTAAATGGCCATGGCAGAATATGAGGAGTAGAGAAAAGTGGCATTCTGTACCTGTGCTGTCCATAAAGAAAAACCCGCAGTACAGTGTGTGTGTGGCAGGCAGAAGCATGTCTCTCTGCAGACAGAAGCAACTGCATGCTAATCTAGCTTTAAAAAGAGTAATTTTCATTGTTGCTCATCATAGTAGGACTAGAACTTTGGAATTACAACTCACATAGGCTCCAGAAATCCACGGCAGAATTATTCAAATTCAGTCCATGATCAATATCTGTACCTTCCTATAACTGCTTTCTTTTTATTATGGAGCTTAGTGGAAAGTTCTCCAAAAATGAAACACAAATGGCCAGCAAACATTTTTAAAAGTATTTGACATCCTCAGTCAATACGGAGATGCAGATTCAAACCTCGGTGGTGATGGCACATACCCTTAATTTCAGCACTCAAGGATCTTTGTGAGTTCAAGGCCAGCGTGTTCTACAGAGCAAGTTCCAGGACAGCCAGAGCTGTACAGAAAACCCTTGCCTCTAACCCCCAGTCCTCTAGATGTGCCCCTTCCCTTCTCCCCATTCAGTCTCACACAAGTCAGAATGGCCATTGTCAGGAATATCTGTGACAACAAATGCTGCCATGGATGTTGGGGAGGGGAGCCCTCCTGTTCTGTTAGCGGGAGTGGAAGTTAATGTAGCCTCTTGGGAATTCTGTCTGGAGGTTTCTCAAAAGCTAGAAATAGATTTACCATATGACCCAGCTGTATCACTACTGGGCGTTTCCGGAAAGGACTCAGTATCTTCCCACAGAGATGCTTCTGTGTTCACTGGTGGATCGTTACGTTGACTTTGATTCTCACAAACCTGTGACTCAGTCTCGTAGTAGGCCTGTCCCCTTCTCAGAAGTCCTTGAGTGTAACTGTAAGGAGTATGACTTGTTCTTTTGCCCTTGTCAGGTTGGTGGATACTGGGACAAGTCCTGTAGCACAGTGACTCAGTTAAAGGAAGGTCTCAACAGGATCCTTTGCCTGATTCCTTACAATGTCATCAGCCAGTCTGTGTGGGAGTGCATTATGCCTGAATGGCTGGAAGCCATCCGGACAGAAGTCCCTGACAACCAGTTAAAGGAATTCAGGGAAGTATTAAGGTGGGTAAGTAGTTTAATGAAGTCACTAGTTGTAGTGATAGCTAACACTCACGAGCATGTGCTGCCACCAGGCACTCTGCTAAGCATCTTAGATAATCTTGATGCTAACCATCCTGTGGAGGGAGGCGAAGCGTTCAGGTGAGACACAGCCAGAAACTGAGCTAAGACGGTTCGAATCTATTCAAATGAGAAATAAATGTACACTCTTATCTTGGTTTGTTTTCATGTGTGGTTGATGGGGTAGGTGGGAAAATGTAATAGGAAATGTCTTTAGATGCTGGGGTAGTTCCTTCCATTAAGCCTCAGAAGGGGTTAAGTATTAGTGTTATCACAACCACACAATCGTTTCTATTTAATGATGGAAACTCTCAAAGTAGTGAAACACACAAAATGCCTGGTGAGAACACAAGGCTACTAGTCTAAAGGCCTGAGCTCTCTGAGGTTATATTTAGAAATACTTTGGTGTCACTGGTAGTCTTTGGAGTGTGCCCATCAGTCACTTACTTTTGTTGCTCTGCTTTCCAGCAAAATGTTTGACATAGAGCTGTGCCCTCTGCCGTTTTCAATGGAAGAGATGTTTGGCTTTATTAGCTGTCGGTTTACAGGATATCCCTCCACTGTGCAGGAGCAAGCGCTACTCTGGCTTCACGTAAGTGAATGACGCAACCATTTCGACCTGTCCTCTAGTCACTGATCTTCAGGTACCTAGGAGAAGGGGGAGGAGATTTTGCCGAGACTCCCAAACCTTTGTGTTCATGAGCATTTGCTGCAGACTAATGTCCCACGGGCAGAGATAAGTGGTTACATTTCAGATACATGTAGCAGTAGGGAAGTGAATAAGTATAAACGTATTTGATGAAGTCACCAAACTCATAGGGCCTTTGGGCCTTGCATTTGACTAGTACCCTGGGTTCAGGGCCACCATCTTTACTTGGGAAGATCGAGAGTTAGTCACAGACAAAATGGTTCACAATGTCCTCTCCGCCTGGGATGACTTTCTCTCCTGTCACCATCGATGAGCAGCACAAACTCAGTCTTTTATAGTCGGCTTCACCCATGACCTCCCCTCAAGGTTCCTGTAGCTCTCAGTCCCCCAGATCCTCATTCCCCCCTGTAGCATCTGACTGGCTTTTTTTGTGAATTCTGTCCTTTTAAAGAGATTTTATTTTACTTCGCTTTTTGTTTTTCTTTGTTGTTGTTTTGGTTTAGTTTTCCTTCTGCTTACAAACCCCTCAAGTTCAGGGACCACATCTTATTTTTAACTTTACAGCCTTCCCCAGCCTTTTCTTCTAACATTTGGACACACATTTGTTTTTTTTTTTTTTTTTTTAATGAATGCTTAGTTTTTAAAAAATGTGAAACTGAATACCTACCATGAAGTTTAGACAGTTTCATAAAACAAGGGCAAATTTTATGTTTAATTATGATTATGGATACTTTTTTTTAAAGTTTGGTTTTTGTGGTGCTGGGGATCAAACTCAGGGTCTTTTGCATTTCCCTGAAGGCAGAGGCTGTAACAGAAGGTGTCAAAGTACTGGCCTAGCCACTCGTGATAATTAGCTGTGGAACACTTGCGAATCTCGTGCAAGCCACTTGATAACGAGTAGGTTAGAAACATGTCTTTTTTTAGTCTTTATTCCTTCAAGCCACTGGCAGTGGGAGGAATGGTAGCAGTAATTAAACCCTGTGAAAGTGGTGATTGATTGCAGAAAGCCCTGAAGAAGTTCTCAGAGGAGTGGAGCGGGGTGGGGGTGGGGGGCTGGGGCGGGTTTCTTCTGTTTGAAGAAAGAAAGCATGAACCTCCAGAAAGTTCATGGCTGATGAGGTGTATCTGCCCCGAGAGGATGTGAGCTCATACTAGAGAGCAAGAAAACAGGCAGCATTCAGTCAGAGCAGGAGTGGGCTGGGGCCAGTGCTGCAGATGGTGTTAGTCGGGGGGAAACATTTCCATGTTTCATCATCAAGGGAGGCAGCGGAAAGAGCACAGCTTAGTGGACAGTAGGGGAGGTGAAAATTGGACATCTCAAAGGTAACTGATTTCCTTGGTGTGAATAATTGAAAATGGATATGCTCGTATGTATTGCGAAATGTCCTTACTTTCATGACATGACTGTCACGACATTAGAGAAAATATTAGATTTAGTTTTCTGAGTTTGAAAATTTACTTTTTTGGGGTTTGTGTGTCATGTGCTTTATCCCTCAGGTATTATCGGAGTTAGATATCACGGTTCCACTTCAACTCTTGATAAGTATGTTTTCTGATGGTGTTAATTCTGTCAAAGAATTGGCAAATCAAAGAAAATCAAGAGCCAATGAACTGGCAGGGAACCTCGCATCTCGAAGGGTAATTATTGCCATGACAGTTTGCGTCTTTCTTGTTAAAGCTTGGGAAGCCTCTGCCAGCTATGCTGTCCTTGAAGAAGCATCATTAGAATTCTCTTTGGAAAGATTGTATCATGTTCCATTTCATTAATCTTTTAATTACATTAAATAAGAAAACATTTGCTGAAGACAGCCTTGATGTAGCCTTTAATCAGTAAGTTAGTGTTCTCATTTTCTTCTTCTTCTTTTTTTTTTAAAAAAATTTAATTTGTCCTCTCTTACCATTGAGAGAACAAGATAGCAATTCTCTAGCTTATATTCTTCCTCTGGGCGCACGGTGTCCTCCTGGAAACCAGGGGTTCTTTTCTAGCTCCTGCAAGAGCCTTCACTGTGAAGGAATAATGGGGTGGCTGGCTTTTGTTTTTCTATCCTGTTTTGGGGAGACATGGTCAGTTGGTGGGGACTTTAGGTGATACAGAATCTGTGAATCAGCCGAGGACGTTTTATTGCATCTTTGTGGGTAAGAAAATGTGTAAGATCGGTTAGTGGGCTTACGTGCCCACAGAGGACCTGAAGGAGTTTCTGTAGGTGAAGGGATTCTCTCAGACCACGAGCAGTTCCTTAGAGGTAAATGATCTCAATGCCTTTGCCCGGCAGACCCATCTCCAGAACATTCCCACAGCCATTCCTCTGACATCTGGGGATCACGAACCCTCGTGAGCTCATGGGATCATAGTCTATATAGTTTATATTCAGGTTTTGTTATTTTTTTTTTAAAGAGGGATCATTGATTGCCTGTCTGATAGGAACCAGAGTCCCTCTTTGTTTTCTTCTTTTTGCAACTTGAAGGCTGTATAGCAAGCTTAGGTTGTGTGTTACTTCATTCTGAGTAGTGTTCACAATGAACAATGTAACAGAGCTGTAAGAACCCATTATCCTCATCTTCACAATTGCTTAACCTTAGATCCCGGGAAGTGATGCTATCAACCGCATTCTGATTCATAAGGAGTGATCTTTCCTGGAACTGGATATTTGTGATGCTTCTTGGTTACTAGAATAGTCCTTAGGAGATAAAATAGGAGTTGAGCATGATACACAGACATAAGGCTCCACCACAGAGTTTATCACTCATAATAAAAAGGGAAGGTTTCAGTGGGGATTCTGTGGGTAGAGTTATGAGAACTGTTAAAGGCACAAGGACAATGAAGCTCCCACAGTGAGTGACAGCTCAGTCAGAAGCCGCTGTCCCTGCAGAGCTGAAGGATAAGGAACTTTAGTAGCCACCCTGAGCTTGAACTCCACTAAGTAGCTGATTGAGGTCGCCCTAGAGTGATGGCTTCAGATGCACCCCAGAACAGGCAGAGGTGGCAAGAACTGTCCCTACTCTTACCTCTGCTGCCCCAGTGTTCTGGAGCCTGCCACTGACTGAACCCACTTGGACGCCAGGCAGCAAAGGAGCCAGGTGAGGCACAGTGGAGAGCAGAAAAGCAAAGCATAGTTGAGGAGAGTAGGTGGGCACACGGGAGAGAGCCAGCACAGTAGATCCACCGTATCGTTTCTCATGGAAGTTAGTTAGGTCATCACAGTCCCATCGGCCATTCTAAAATCCTTCCAACCTAGAGGCCTACGTTTATAATTCTAGAAATTAGCTTAGAATATTTTACTTGATAATCTCTCATTTTCAACTTGTTGTTTTGGTAATATTAGCCACTGAGGTTTAGTATGACAGCATTTGATGGAATGAGATGACAGACACCTTCATTGCTCAGGGTTCTAACTCATTTCCAGACTGCTAAGAGGAGAATGTGGGTGTTTCCTACTATGTTTACATATTATGTGGGGTTATATCAGGTCAAGTACAAATACCAGTGGGAAGCTGGTCCCACAACAGGAAATGCCTTCCCCGGGGTTCTTAGATACCTCAGATAGAGGTCTCAGACACTTAGAGAGCCTTTGGAACCTTCATGAGGTCATCTTGCATTTGCTGATGTGTTTTCTTCCAGGTGAGTGTCGCCTCTGATCCTGGTCGACGAGGTCAGCACAATACGTTGAGTCCGTTTCATAGCCCTTTCCAGAGTCCGTTCCGGAGCCCCATGCGTAGTCCGTTCCGTAGCCCTTTCAAGAACTTTGGACACCCAGGAGGAAGGACTATTGATTTTGATTGTGAAGATGATGACATGAATCTAAATTGTTTCATCCTCATGTTTGACCTTCTCCTAAAGCAGGTAGCGGAAGCATGAGATTCCTATAGTTCACAGATGGGGCATACGAGGACCCCTGCCGAGTGATCCTGTCTGGTGGGTGGGTCTCTTTGCTCTCACTGTCATGAGAACCATCACTTATGACTGTTGCAAACTCCTTGGGAATCTCCTAAGGAGTCTAAAATGACGTGTGTGACCATCTGCAGTGCCATTGATGTGTGTGAAAATGGACCTGAATTTTAGAAATATTGTTCTGGTTGAATAAATTGGATGAAAGAACTGGTTACTACTGTTGGGAAGATCACGGTATACTTTTGTTGTGATAAGGATAATTTAGGTGTATTTTATGAACTGATTTCTGAAGGGAACTTTAAAAGTTGAAAAGGCTCTGATAAGGAAAACATTTCCTTATAATTTGAAAATTTGAAATTATTTGGAGTCACAGAAAATTACAAGGATAGTCCAGAGAATCCCTAAGCACTCTGCTCTACATTTTTCAAATGGCTATGACCCCTATTTTCTTAATGAATTGTTCTGGGAGTAAGTTGTAAACATGTTATCTATCTCTATGTACTTCAGAGTGTATTTTTAAATTATGTTTTCTTATGTAGCCACTGTATAGTTGTCAAAATCAGAAAGTATCATCTAACTTATGGACATTTTTTCTTTTAGAATTAGTATAAGAATTAGTATAAGTATAATAGTTTATAGCCAAAGAAAGGATAGACTTAGTAAATTTAAAATTTAAAATTTTATCTATCTATCTATCTATCTATCTATCTATCTATCTATCATCTATCTATCTATCTATCTATCTATCTATCTATCTATCTATCTATCTATTGGTTTGTTTTCTGTTTGTGTGTATGTGTGTTTGTGTATATGGGAATTTTACCTGAATGTGTGTTTGTGTACCATGGGCATGCCTGGTTCCCATGGAGACCAAAATGGGCATTAAATTCTCTGAGACTGAAGTTACAGATGGTTCTGAGCCACCCTATATTGGGATTCAAACCTGGGTCCTCTGAAAGAGCAACCAATGCTCTTAACCACCAAGTCATTTTTTTAGTCCCCCTAACCTGTTTTTGTTTGTTTTTTTGTTTTTGGTTTTTTGAGACAGGGTTTCTCTGTGTAGCCCTGGCTGTCCTGGAACTCA
>NC_034596.1:97298681-97354108 GCF_900095145.1 Mus pahari
CCCCAGTCATTGTGTAGAACAGCCCCTCAGTCATTGTGTAGAACAGTCCCTCAGTCATTTTCATACCCTTTCCTGATGCTTCCTTTTTGAAATTATAGTCCAGTTATTTTATAAAGTGTATTTTAAACAAAGTTTGTTTTATTTTTTACAAATTGATTTGAGTCACAGAATTTCTTTTGTCAGGAAGCTCACACTGTGATATTCTATCTTCTCTAGTTATTGTGTCAAGTGGCAGGGGCTGGAGAGACGGCTTAGCACTTAGGAGCACTTGCTGCTTTTCCAGAGGACCTGAGCAGTTCCTGGCACCCACATTAGGCTGATTACAACTGCTTATAATTCTAGCTGCCCTCTTATGGGCTCCAGGATCACCTGTATTCATACTGCATGCTCCGACCCTGGCATATATACACATAATCAAACAGGAGGCATAGGGTAGAGTTACTGGAGGCATAGCTGTGGTTAATGTGATCTATGCCAGTTTCTCTACTAGAAAGTATAATGATGTATTGTACACCCCCAAACTCTGGGCTCAGCATCTGCAGCTCCAATCACAACCAAAATACTGACAGTTGGGAAAGATCATTGCATCTTTTGTGAACATGCACAGACTTATCTTCTCCTTATGTAAACTATGCAGTGTAACAGCTATTTATGCAACAGTCATTGTGTTAGGTGTTACAAATAATATAGAGATGATTTAAAGCATGTGAGATGTAGGTATATGGGATATTTATAGATACTATTGTATACAAATCCTGTGTCATTTATGTCTTATAAGAGACTTGAACACCCACAGATTTTGGTGTTCAATCTCCCTAAGATGCCAAGGGAAGACTCCACTTTACCCTCTATAATTAGTATATAACCTGCATGATTTCTTGTTTCTTATCAGACTCCCCACTATGGGTTTCAGGCTGATGGGTGGTTCATGCCTCAATTAATTACTATTACAATGGCTTGCAAATTACAATATCCCAAGTCTATCCTTTTTTTTTTTTTTCTGTACTTGCTGGTGTGTAGTGTCCCACAAGAGGAGCCGTAGTTCCTTCTCTCCTGTGTATGTGCTCTTCAGGTGGTTGTCACTATGCCTGTGGATTCATATGATCTGCTGCTATGATTATTTATTCTGCTGCTCAGACTACTCCGTGTAAAGGAGTGGTGATTCCTTTAAGCTGACTCTAAGTTCTTGTTTGTTTATTTATATTTAGAAACAGGGTCTCTCTCTCTGTTTTTTTTTTTTTAGATTCATTTTACTTTGAATATGTGAGTACATCATATTCCATTACAGATGGTTGTGAGCCATCATGTGGTTGCTGGGAATTGAACTCAGGACCTCTGGAAGAGCAGTCAGTACTCTTAACTGCTGAGCCATCTCTCCAGACCCCAAACAGGGTCTCTCTTACGTAGCCTTGGCTGTCCTAATTTATTCTGCAGACCAGGCTGCCCTCAAACCTACAGAGATCTGTTTGCCTCTGCTTCCTGAGTGCTGGGGTTAAAGGCATTTGCTACCAATGTCTGGCTTGGCTCTATGTTCTTCTATCACATCCACATCTTTCTCTTTCTCATCTGTGGGGTCGGGACTTGAACTCCAAGCCTTGGACATATGGAGTCATCCACTCTACCATTGAGCTACACCCCCAGTCTTCCACACTCCTTTAAAATCTGGAAGCATGGGATTTTTCCAGACCCTTGTTTATCTCAACTCTGAGATTAGCCAATTCTCCAGGGATCCCTGACTGCTTTTGTTGGATAATAGTAGTTAGAAGCCAAGATCTGGACAGTAGGTGAGACAACATGCTTTAAATGTGTAAAATCACACAGAGTGATGTTTTTTAAAACATCTTTTAATGTCTCATGATTTTGAGGATAATCTGTGTACTTTATATTATATTTATATTAGTTTTAGACAGATGCTAGAAAGCAGTGTATCTTTGTGACTTTTAAGCCTATATTGTTTCAGATAATTTAGTTACTGACAAGTACCATGGCAATGCAATGCTGGATAAAGGACCGAACTCTGTCTTCTTTTTCTTCCTTCCTCTCTTCTTCTCTATGTTCTTCTGTGTGTCTTTCAGATGGAGTTACAAGATGACGGCATCACGATGGGTTTAGAGCACAGTTTGTCCAAGGACATTATTTCTATCATAAACAATGTCTTCCAGGCCCCCTGGGGGGGCTCCCACAGCTGCCAGAAGGACAAAAAGGCGACGGAGTGTAACCTGTGTCAGTCTAGCATCCTCTGCTACCAGCTTGCCTGTGAACTCCTGGAGAGACTAGCTCCCAAAGAGGAAAGCCGGCTGGTGGTAAGCAGCTGAAGAAAGGAGATGGCTCATGGCTAACAAAGCTGGTGTTGTGTGTGTCTGTGTCTGTGTGTATGTCTGTGTGTGTCTGTGTGTGTCTCTGTGTGTATCTGTGTATCTGTGTGTGTCTGTGTATCTGTGTCTGCGCCTGTGTCTATGCGTGTGTCTGTGTGTGTGTGTCTGTGTCTATGCATGTGTCTGTGTGTGTATCTGTGCGTCTGTGTATGTGTGTGTCTGTGTATATGCCTGTGTCTCTCTGTGTGTTTATGTGTCTGTATGTGTGTGTCATGTGCATGTCTGTGTGTGTGTCTGTGTGTATGTCTGTGTGTCTGTGTATGTCTGTGTATCTGCATGTGTTGTGTGTGTGTGTCTGTCTGTGTGTGTCTGTGTGTCTGTGTGTGTTTGTGTATGTGTGTATGTCTGTGTCTATGTGAATATGTGTGCCTATGTGTGTGTGTCTGTGTGTCTCTGTGTGTGGAGGGGTGGTCAGCATTTATCTGTTATCTAGGATAGGAGCCACAGCATACATAATGCTTGCAGGTGGCTTAAGGAGAGTGATGATAGTCCTACTCATGGAGTTTCCACAGACATGGAACATTACTGCTATCCCTAAACGATTTTTTTTCACTAAATTACTTTTAGGAAGTTTAAATAATAATGAGCATAGTGCATTATGCAATTGAATATTAAGTAGATTGTGTATGGATACCAATTTAAGGAACTCACTGCCTTCATCAACAATGAAGAAAACCCACTCCCTTTTCTGGCTACCTTCATGCTTTATTTTCAGGGAAAATCATGGAAAGAATTGACAGTTGCTGTACGCCACACTTCAGTGATTCCATGCTTTAGCTCTTTTCTGTGTAGCATATCTGAAGGGGCATACATAACATCCAAATATCCTCCAGTCATCGGAGACAGATGAAACCGAATTATCCAAGCCGCCACTGTCTTCTTCTGTTTCTTTACCAGTTGTTTAGGGTCAAAAGTTACTTCTCTAAAAAAAAAAAAAAAAAAAAACCCAACACTTTTTGAAGTCTCACCTAAAACAGTAAAGTGTTCCTTCAGTTGCAGTCTGTTGGCCTGATCTGTTTTAATATAATATTATGTCTTTTAACCTAGCCATTGGATACTTACTGTAGAAATGTGCCCCCAACCCCGGCCTGTTGTTCTCTCTCACTCCTGCCCACTGTCTGCCACTCTGAGCTCAGGTGTTGCAGATCCCTCAGGCAAGTGAGAAGAGGTTTTATTTGCTTGCTTATATTGCCTTGTTTATTACCATAGCATAATGTTTTCTAGGTTCATTCTTGTCAGCTTGTCAGCATATGATAAACATTTAATTGAAAAACAACCAAACTGAACCAAAATAAAACCAGCCACAGTAACAGATGGTGAGGAAATACAAATTGAAGCCAAGAAATCTTGGGTCTGTTTGGAGGTGTAGCTCAGTGGTAGTGTCTGCCCAGCAAAACCCTGAGTTCTATCCCAGCACCAAAAACAAACAAACAAACAAACAAACCACCAACAACAAAACTGAGAGTCTAATCGGAAGTATACTTAAGTAAAAGGAAAACCACTAGCCAGCGTGATGAGTGTTATATATAGCAAGAAGTTAGCAAAGTGGCTGTTGGGGAACAGAGGAGGGACCTTGAGACTAGTGCTAGGATATGAAGGGACCAGGAGTCCTGAGGAAGATGAGCCCTGAATTTATACCTGCAGTGAAGCCGGTGACAAGAAAATGGTAAAAAAAAAGTTCAGACTTAGGGACTTTCTGCCCAGATGATAGGCAGACATTAATTTGTCAGTGGACAAGCTTTAATCATCTCTTGAAGGGCCTGTCTGGTCCAATTTCAATGTCACCCCAGGGTAATCTCAACAGGTCTTATAGGGAACACATTAGCACACACCTCGAACATCCAGGCAGAGTTGCTGTGCAGCATGAATACTGAATCGGATTCTTAAGAGAAAGATTGGAGAGAAATAAATGCTTTGAAGTCATGTACTCTAATTCTGGGGGAAAACAACTAATAAGAGGGAAATGAAAGGAAGAGAAGACCAATGGTGAATCCTCAGAGGGCCAGAGATGTGAGAGAAAAACTAAGAGGAAGTCATAAGGAAGAAAGCAAGGCACTGAGGTGCCTGAGGAGGCACTGAGGAGGCACTGAGGCACCTCACATTCTGAAGAGGGGGAAGAGAGCAAACACCTAGAGAATTCTGCAATTGCAGAGTCCTTTGTGCCCCTGGGGAGCGTGGTAACCAGGGAATGAAGGCAGAGTTTAGTAGTTGCAAACCAAGTCAACTGAGGAAATGTCTACTGGAATCCTCAGCATCTCTTTGGGAGATAAACTGAGGGAAAGAGGCTGCGCAGGGTCACCCCACGCTGTCTTCCTAGCAGGTTTTTGTCACCTAAGACAAAGTGGGAAATGAAGCATAAATGAAGAGAACCCGAGCCACGTCAAACAATCCTTCATGTCTTATGCTTCTCATGACGGTCGGATCCTTAAATTTGAAGGTGAAGCTAAGGATTCCGAAATTCACCTGGAAGAGATGCTCTTGAGCAGGAGAGATGTCTATCCTGGAACATGGTCTCCACAGCCTGTTCTCCACCACCTTCAGTCTCCCATGCTCTCCCAGGGTCGAGGGGCAACAGAGTGAGAGGAACACGCAGGACAGGCTGGCAGGAGGCTTCAGCTAGTTTCCAAGGCAGGTGATGCCAGTCCTGTCATGGCACCAGACTTGTGGATTACAGGTGCTTGTAGACAAATCCTAAACAGTGGGCAACTATCTACACAAGTCAGCTTACAAGATGACTGGCTGTCTTGTTTCTAGAAGACCTAGGACCAGAGCCAGCCTCAGTAAACCTGTGAAGCTGGCAAAGGTGGTTTTCAGAGACCTTGATGGAGTTCATTTTCTCTGCCAGTTAAAGAATGAAAGGGCAGAGAAATTCTCTAGTGTAGTAACAGCAGGGGAAATCTCAGGTACAGCAGGCAGAACAGGCAGTTATAGAAAGGTTTTTATTAGAGGTGCACACACACACAAACACACACACACAGATGATAAGATACACAGATAAAGCAGAGGAGGGCTTGTGAGGGCTGGAGTGTTTTTCTTTTAAGGGTCTTTGGGGAATCTTCCTCGCCTAATATAGGTTTAGTCAGTTTGAACAAAGTCAGGAAAGCTGATGGCCCCAAAACTCATCAATGTGACCTGATCAGGCCTTGAACTTGTCCCACTGCTCCACAGCAGGGGGCCCTACAGCTGGCAAAGAAGCAAAGAAGTGCACCGAACCTTTAGGTCTTTGTCTCTGGTTAGGAGTGGAAGGATGAAGGCAAACGGTTCCCATCTCCAGGATCCCCTGAGGCCCCATCCTGTCTCTCTGACTCCTCCTTAACCACCCCCACAACCAGTCAGCCACAGTTTTAGCACCACTTTCTTTCCAATGGCCTTTATCCCACCTGTCTTTGTCTTGTTTGAACTGGTTGTCAAATAATTCTCTTAAATCTTTTTTCGATAAAATTATTAGCCAGAAAGATAATTTTCAAACAGGACATTTAAAGATAAAACTGGGAAGAAAAAGGATAAAATAGCCAGAGGTTAAATACTTAGATAATAGCCCTACCTACTGTGTTCCTCCACCCTGCTTTTTGAGATAGGGTCTTGGTATGTGGTCCAGGCTGTCCTTGAACTCTAGTTGACCAACCTCTGCCTCCTGAATGAAGGTCCCAGTGCACTCTTAAAAAGAGAATTTTTTCATTCCTTCCTGGTTTTGTATATGTATTTTACATCTCTATATATGTCTATATCAATGACCCTGGCACCTGCACAACACTGTATGATCAGACTCCGGGACTTCTAAATACCACCTGCCCATCTCTGGGTCCCCAGCTCCTACTGTCCGTTTCTACAACCTTGACTACTGTAGCGGTGTAAGTGCCTACTTCATTTCTCCACTGTGACTGCCTTATCTCACCTAGCGTCCTGTCCTCAAGCTTCTTCTGAGGTGTAGCACATATCAGTATCTCCCTCCAAAAGCAGAGTAATAGTCCATTGTGTGGATTCGTATTTTGTTTATCCATCTGTCTATTGATAGAGACTTGAGTTTACCCTTCTCTCCCCTTAATTCACATGTTCCATGTTCCAGCAACTTCTTGCTCCTAAAACACTGATTTAACCAGGTATCTAGAATTGGCATTATGTCTGAAGTCATTGCCTCCTAAATAAACTGGGAGTGAGATGTTTTCCATGTTTTATTTTCCTGTATCTATTTCAAATGAAAGCAGATGTTTCACCAACTGCCAATGCACATCCCTCAATAGGATGGGTGTGCATGTGGTACATGCTCTTCTGAGGTATAGGGCCTCTGCACACTTGGTGGGGTAGAACAGGCTGACCCACCTTTGTTGATGGAAACCAAGCTGTTCTTTGCAGCCCCTCACACAGCTGCTTGTATTTGTTTCAGGAGCCCACAGACAGCCTTGAAGATAGCCTCCTTTCTTCCAGACCAGAGTTCATTCTAGGCCCTGAAGGAGAGGAGGAGGAGAACCCAGTAGCCAAACATGGAGAGAATCCAGGCAACCGTACAGCGCCCTCAGAACATGCTGGTAGGTGAACTCGGCCGATGGGAAGCGCCATGTGTACGCTTTCCAGTTTATACAACCCAGGTAGCAACTTGGACAAGCTCAGTGCTTCTTTAGGGTAGACTACACAGATAAAGCAGTTCCCACCACATTAGGAGGTGAACAGCTCTATTATGGCACCAGGGGAATGTCATTCACAGAGCCGCTTCCTGGCAGCAGAATCTTGCTATTATTATTAGTTATTATCTTCTTACTGGGTCCTGGTAGTATAGAAAGCTAAAGTGAACTTTACATAGTGTTTACATCTGTGCAGAAGAGATTGAGAATGGCTGAGGTAGAGTGTACTGACAGCCGTAATAGCCACTTGAGGCACGTGGTCAGAGCCAGTGCTTTTGGATAGAGGCAACGGTACTTGCATGCACACAATTTATCTGTATCCTTGGAGATTGTCCAAGACCCTAGGCAGATGCTCCTTTGCCTAGCTGTGCTCCAGGGTTGGTCACCACTTCTCGTTGGAAAGATGGCTTCTTTATCATTTCTTTAAAGGCTATTAATGTGTGAACCGAGGATACCAAGATGGCGGGCAGACTCAGGATCATCCCCTGACTCCTCCCAGTCAGAGTTCCCTCATGCCTATGGGAAAGCCTTATTCCTAGATCTGAGCAGCGATACTCTGGGGGCTTGTACAGGACCTCGGACAAATTTGGGGAGCCTTAAGAACTTTTACTCCTACTGTCTCCGACTGTCTCCTGGGAGGTCCACCCTAGATCCAGGAAGCATGGGCTTTATCCTCTTAGTGAACAACAAACATGCTTAGCGGACTATTTTTGGTGGTTCATGGTAGCTACACCATCACTGCAAAAATCCTCGGTATAACCTACTGCTTCTACATGGATGGGCGGACACTATGATGGTCTGGCTCACACTGTATAACTCTACTGGAAATCAGAGCTGAAAGGAGGCGATGTATTGGCTCTATAGTGGTAAAGGCTCTACGTTATTTGCTCTGTCAGTTCCTCCATGGCGGTGGTAATTGGTGGAAACATGAATGCAAATGATGAAGCTCGCACTCAGGTTCCACCAGAGAACTCTCGCTGCCTTCCATCTTCATATGTTGAAGTTATACATAAGATTTTCTTTAACAGAGTATCCTTTATAGGAAAAAAAAAACCCTGATAGCTGCTGATCTAATTTGGCCTTCTGTCTTTGCCAGTGAGCAGCCCAATCCCAGCTGGGTCAGGTGACTTGCCTATGGTTCAATGGCTCATATAACGAATGCTCTGTCTGTATGCCAAGAAAATGATCAAGTTCTAGCCTCTCCCTCTGATTCTGCATATATGGTAGACCGGGTCTGAGGATTGGGAGATCAAATGCTGTACAGTTAATAGGGATGGGAGCTGGAAGCCAGGCCTCCTGGTTTCTGAGGACTCATGACCTTGCTTTGGGGCTGCAGCTGCTGGCTTGCAGGGCTGGAGTTGCTTCTGTTAAGCTCTATACCCAAGGGAAGCAAGGACTTCACAGAGGATCTGATAACTTATACTCTTCCTAAGCAAATATTTTTACTTTACAGCACACAACTCAATAACTATCACTTCTTCTGATGTTTTTGAGCTAGAGTCTCACTGTGTAGTCCAGACTGAACTGAAATGCAACAGGTATTGCAGGTTTGGCCTTGAATTTGCATTAATTCTCCTGCCTCAGCTGCTTAGTACAATGGTTCTAGGACATATCTCCCTCTTCTCTATAAATGTTCCAGTCCCTGATATAAAATGACATATATTGATGATGCATAATTGACCATAATTTATACATATCCTCTCATTTATTTTAAACTGTCCTTAGGTTATGTATAATATTTAATTTTATGTTGTAGTACTGGCGATTGAGCCTAGGGCCTTGTGCATGCTGGGCAAGTGTTCTATCCCTGAGTCACTCTAAATCCTTGTATTGTTCATAGAATAATGCCCTAAACGAAAATGTTCTCTGTGTGTGCTCAGAGCAGATGCAGCCTGGCTCTCCAGTGAGCCTTGCTTCATTGAGTCTGCAGATATGGAATCTGTGGTTGCAGAGACCACTTATATTCTTCATTAAGGAGTTGGTATAAATTCTACCTTTTAAAATGTTTGTTCTGTTTTTCCCCTTCCTGGGCCCGACTTAAAGGCTTCAGTCACAGCCTCAGCCTAATTTCCTCCTTTTGTCTTTTGCCTTCTTATAAGATAGTTATAAACTCACTCTTGAGTATGCATCTAATGTCTGCATGTGGAAAGCCGAGGCAGGGGGATTTTGGGATTTGGGCTGTTCTGGAGTATGTTGTGAGATTCTTATATAAAAGACTGAATACAGTATACTCTCCTGTGATAGTCTCCAGTGTTCCCTGCCACTCAGAAACTGAGTTGCTCTGCTCTGTGACCTTCTGTGGTGACCCTCGGCTCCTGTTCAGGGAACCTGGATGTTGCACCAATGGGCTCAGTGACTTCCACATCCTTTCCATGTTTCCTCTTTTTGCATTTTGCAGGAAGATGTATTTTTTAATAGATACCAGCTCTATTTGTCACCAAATCTATGTTCACTTTCACATTAACCAGTACAGAGTTGGGTGCTGGTAACTTTGTAAAATGCCTTTGAGTGGATGATCATCAAGAAATGGACTGATGTATCAACCACGAGGATTTGGCTGCCATGTCTCTGGTCCCAGGAATTGCCACAACCGTAATAATGGGCACATTATTTTGCCCTTTTTTTGGGAGCAGTTTTAAAAAATATATTTTATTAATTCTTTGGAAATTTCTTACCATGTAGTTTGATCATATTCATCATGACTCCTAACTCCTCTGTAACTCCTCCCAAACTCACCCCAACCTCCCTATTCCTCCAGCTTTTTAAAATAGCTCACATACTTGAGTTTATGCTGGCTATGTATTCACATGTATAAAGCCATTCACTGGAGCAAGGCACGCCTACAAAGGACCACAGTCTTTACAGAAAACTGACTCTCCCTGTCCCTGAAGCCATCAAATGTCAAAAACTCTTTAGTTGGGGGAGGGGTCTTGAGACCCTCTCTTCTCCCCTCTCTGCTATAATGTAACACTAGGGGAGGGGTCCTGAGACCCTCTCATCCCTCTCTGCTATAATGTAACACTAATTTTTGATAACTGGTTAGCTTGTGGGCCTCTCTATAGCAAGCCTGTATGTATCCTGTGGTGTTGTCCCACAGTGGAGGCAGAGTTTGGAGAACCTCACAAGAAGAGACATCCAGAGAGGCAGGCAGATTTCTGAGTTCGAGGCCAGCTTGGTCTACAGAGTGAGTTCCAGGACAGCCAGGGCTATACAGAGACACCCTGTCTCGAAAAACCAATAAGTAAGTAAGTAAATAAGTAAATAAATAAATAAATAAATAGATAAATAAAATAAAAAAGGAAGAGACATCCATAAGTGGGGTTTTCATTTGAAAACATTAATCTAATTCAAAAATGCCTAATTTGTCAGTTGACATTACAGCTTTGGCTTAGAAGTTAATCAATCCACACCTCTCTCTTCCATGCCTACTTATATCCTTTAATGAAGGCATGCCTTGCCAGCCCCACGCCCCTTCATTCACAGGAGCACAAACTGAGGTGGGTCAGGCAGCCAAAGACATGGAGATAACATGGGGATTCTGAAGTGAAAAATGGAGGCTGAGAGTCTTTTTTAAATTATTTTTTTAAATTGTATGTGTATGGGTGTTTTGCTTCCATGCATATATATGTGCATCACCTACGTGCCTGGTACCTTGGATCTCCCAGAACTGGAGTAGCAGAAAGTTGTGAGCTGTTTTGTAGGTACTGGGGATTGAACCCAGGTCTTCCAGAGGAGCAGCCAGTGCTCCTAACCACTGAGTCACTTTTCTAGCCCCAAGGATGAGATTTTAAATTTAGAAGATTTTCTGTATTTCCTCATAGAAGAGCAAAGTCTAAGTTTTTTCTTTCTTTTCTTTATTTTTTTTAAGTTTTATTTTTTTATTTTTATGTATGTGAGTACACTGTAGTTGTGAACCTTCATGTGGTTGTTGGTAATTGATTTTAGGACTTCTGCTTGCTCCGATCAACCCTGCTCGCTTCAGTCAGCACTGCTGTCTTTAGACACACCAGAAGAGGGCATCAGATCTCATTATGGGTGGTTGTGAGCCACCATGTGACTGCTGGGATTTGAACTCAGGACCTTCGGAAGAGCAATTAGTGCTCTTACCTGCTGAGCCATCTCACCAGCCCCATGGTTTTGTTTTTTTTGGTTTTTTGGTTTTTTGGTTTTCTGTTTGTTTCTGTTTGTTTGTTTGTTTGTTTGTTTTGTTTTTGTTCTTCTGTTTTGTTTTTATACAGAGTCTCTCTGTGTAGTCCTGGCTGTCCTGGCTGGTTTTGAACTCACAGAGCTCTACCTGCCCCTGCCTTCCAAGTACTGGGATTAAAGTTATGCACCACCATGCCCAGTTGGCACAAAGCAGTATGCAAATGAAAACATCATACAAACATGTAATCCATTTTGTACTTTTTCACCCTCTTTGGTTTCATGATCTTGATGAACTGATGAATGTTGGGGGAGAAAGGAGCCAGGTTAACCTTTGTGTAATCATTTTTCCTTAGCAATAAAGAACGACACGGAAAGAAAATTTTGCTACCAACAGCTTCCAGTTACGTTGAGACTAATATATACCATTTTCCAGGTAGGTTTTCCTGAAATATTTAAACATCGGGTTTGGGTTTGGAACTATTTGCTGTTTCAGAGTCTGCAGTGACGACTGTGTGTTCTTTGCATAGGAAATGGCGAAGTTTGAAGAGCCAGACATTCTTTTTAATATGCTCAACTGCCTGAAGATTCTCTGTCTGCATGGAGAGTGTCTGTACACTGCAAGGAAAGACCATCCTCAATTTTTAGCCTACATTCAGGACCACATGTTGATTGCAAGGTATGGACTGCGAACATCTTTGTTTGCATTTTTGGGTTCAGTTGTAAGATTTAAAGTGAAAGCAGGACTTAATCTGTTTCTTTTGATTTTTCTCTCCCAGATCAGTAATTTGATAAAGAAACTTCCTCACGTCCCCCCTTTCCTCCTCCTTATTTCCTGTCTGTTTTTGTTCTTGGGGAAGGGTCTCACTGTGTATTCCTGGCTTGCCTAGAACTCCTAGAGACCCACCTGCCTCGGCCTCCTGAGAGCTGGGATTAAAGGTGTGTGCCACCACACACAGCTTTAGTTTTCTTTCTTTTATTTTCTATGAATGCTAACATGAAGATAGTAGTGTTTGCTTACTAGATTCTGTTGGGACAGACACATAAAATAAGGGTATTTGTAAGATGGCAATCTTTCCTGACCCCAGTTTAAGATATTTATTAACTTGATTCTGTCCCACATTCAGGCTTTAAGGAAGAAAATTATTTTTGCATAATATTTTAATTGATTATTTGGAAATTTCTCATTATGACATTATGTAAGCCAATCACACTAGTGTCCCAGTCCTCCCAGGTCTGCTCCCTGACCCTTGTGACCTCCCAGTGACAAAGAAAAGAAGAGGGAGGAGGGAGGAATGGGGAGGACAGGGGAGAAGAAAGAAAACAATCAAGTCCAATTTTTTTTGCCCACATGCTCACCAGAACATGGTCAGACTCCCAGTGGCCCATCTTTTAAAGGAAACTGAGTCCTTCCCCACTCCCACCCACACCCCCATCAGAAGTCATCAGTTTTGGAGAGCTATATATCATCAGTAGACAGCAATTTTACTCAAACTAGGAACTCTGAATGGATACTGAACCTCTCTGGGTGCTGCCTTCCTTGCTCTTTAGAGATAGAGGCATTTTGAGAATAGTAATAGAACAGTGTCCTGGGTTTATGGTGCTCTCTTTCTGAACACCTTCAAATAACTATTATAGTTCTCCTGGAGGCAAGCCAGAAAAAAAGATCATTTTATACTTTAAGAGTACAGTCTGATTCTGAGGAAAGGCTTGTTCATGAGTTGTAGCAAAAGCAAGTCAAGGTTCTACTTGGTTACTTTGTTAATTTATTTATTCATTCAACAAATATAATGACTTGAATATGTTTTCTAAACCACAATACTGTTCTAGATACTTTGGGGATTTTTCAGTCTACTCTAGGAAGTGATAAATAATAAATAAAAGAGTTATCAATATTTTATTGTTTAATATGGTCTATTTTTGCATTCAGGAGATTGCTCAGAAGATCAAGTGCTTGGATAAGCATCGGGACCTTAGTTTAGATCTCTAGTTATCCACATAAAAGCCAGGCATGGCATTTGTAACTCCAATATTCTGGGAGGCAGAAACAAGCCAGTCTTGTGGGCTTGCTCGCCAGTCAGTCTAGATAAAACCATGAATTCCAGGCCCATAGAGAAATCCTGTCTCAAGAAGGGAAGTGGAAAGCAATAGAGAAAAACACTAAAGACAACTTCTGGTCTACACACACACACACACACACACACACACACACTTAGACACACACATGCACAGACACAAACACATTTACACACACATGCATACATACACACTTACATGACCACAGTGCACACAAGCTCACACACATGTACACACACATGCATATACACATACAATTACATGCCCACATGCACACACACATACATGTGCCTGCACCATGCACTGGTCTACTTTTGAGGCTTAAGGAAGGGGGCAGCCCTGATACCAACCCCCAAACAATAAACTAGAGTAAGCTCTTGGGGAAACTAAGACATATTTTTGCATCGTGCATACACAAGACACTAATAGTCCAGTGTCATGTGTTAAGTGTTAAGTGACTGTTCTGTACAGGTTACAGGTGGACAAGAACCATTCTGGACCAATAAGTAGGCTAGGTTTCAGCAGCAGGTACATTTGAATCACCCTTATGGAAATGGATTTTGATAAAAATGTAATATTGGTAGGACATCTTTGGAAAGCGGGAATGTCAAGGACAGGAGATGGAGTTGCTAAAAAAATGGGAGCAGGACAAGAAATGGGGAACACTAGTGAGGTGATATCAGGTTGCATTGTCTAATGTGGGTTCAGGGGTGTATGGAAAAGTGGTTATAGAAGTAGGCAGGTCCCAAGTGTGGGGAGTCTTATCAATGGTACCTCTCTTCAATGACAGATGGGGATCCATGAAAAGTAGTAGAAAAAAATGAACAGAGTCAGCACTGGGCTTTAATTGAAAGTTTAAAGAAGAGAAGGGTCCCTGGGAACCACACACATTTAAGGAGGTGTGTGGGGTGGATGTCAAGGACTTGGGTGTGGTGGTAAAGGAAGTCCGGATAGATTTATGATCAGTGGGGAGGTTCAGCTAGATAACTCCAGAGAAGAGAGTTGTGGAGCCAAGAGCTATAGGCCAGGCTCAGTCAGGCAGGCAGAGTATAAATAAGAATAAAGAGCAGAGTGGAGAAGAGAAGGGAGGCTGACAGGAAAGATAGGCTAGGGGGTAAAGAGAAGGGTGTTAAGGGGAATGTAATAGAAGATAGAAGCCTTAAGGAGAGTGTGTGTCCATGACCTCTCCAGAGGTACAGGAACATGGAAGAAAGCGTGTAACAGCCAACTGGAGGGAAACAGCAGGGAATCAGCAAGAAATAACAAAGAATTGCTGCTGCTTCAGAGCCCTGCTGGAGGAGCTAACCTGGTTTCGGCCAGTCCTTTCAGTTCACGTTTCCTTTTGTCAAATACTTAAGGTTTCAGAAGTGAAGACATTGGTCAGGGTACATACTAAATATCAGGTCTCTCCTCTTCCTATGCCCCTTTCCTCCAGTCTTCTACCAGGCTCAGTTCCATCTTAGTTTGCTAGATCAAACTAAATATTGGCTTCTTCCTATACAAGCTGAGCCTGGGAGGTGGGTTCCTGGTAGCTCTCATTTGATATAGTCTTTCAATAATGAAGTTTCTGAAGGAAAGACCCGTTTCTCCCAGAGTCCATATTGTGATCTGAAAGTCTTAAGTTTGGATCATATGCCTGCTCGATCATAGATTAATCACTCTTCAGGACAGTGAAGTACACTGGTAAATGCATTTTATGCTCATCCTTAGCACAGGCAAAGTGGGAGACCTTGAGAGACAGCCTTGTCAGGTTTTAGACAGGCTGTTATTAGCAGACAAGGAATTATTCTTTGCCATTCAAAGGGGAAAAGGCTGCTGAGCAGCCAAAACAATGATGCTTTCTAGTTATTCACATAAGGAACAATTTTAAAACCATTTATCACACTATCATCTTCATATAGCTGTTAATTTTGAATATTATTCAATTCATTCACATAGCTGAATTTATATATGGAATTAAATTTTTATATTTAAATATGTTTCTCAATTTTGTTAAATAAAAGTAATTTCTTCAGAAGACATTAACAAATCAAAACTTAAATGTTTCTTGGAGGATTATAGTCTTGTGGACGACCATCTTCCAGTCAGAGGCTGGTAGGATGCTCTGGGTAACCAGCACCTACTGCCCACGGCTGCTATGAGTTAATAGTACAGGCTCTTTCCCTCTGAAGAGGCAGTGCTGACTGTAATGCCTCTGCTCTTCCTTGATTTCCCAGCCTCTGGAGAGTCGTCAAGTCTGAGTTCTCTCAGCTGTCTTCACTGGCAGTTCCTCTCCTTCTTCACGCTCTGTCCCTTCCTCATGGTGCTGACATATTCTGGACAATCATAAATGGCAACTTCAACAGCAAAGACTGGAAGATGAGGTTTGAAGCAGGTACTTCTGTGTTAGTTAAAAGTCTCCTGGGTCACAAGGTAAACCAGATGTCCAGTTTTGAAATGTATGTTTGGCCATCATTGTTGATATTTAAATTTTCCATGTAGGAGCCCCCAGTTAACTTTTTTATGGGGTTCAGTTCTCATGAGGCTTAAATAGATGTCGATGCAGGGCCAGTGAGATGGATCAATGTGGGATGCATGCACTCGTTTTCGAGCCTAAAGACCTGAGTCTAGTCCTCTGGAACCTTAATGATGGAAGGAGAGCTTCAACTCCCTCAGTTGTTTTCTGGTCTCCTCACATGCCCAGTGCTACATGAACACCCTACCTATAAGTAAATAAAATAAACAAAAGTAAATAAATAACTGAAATAATATTTTAAATAGGTGTGAAATATTTATAATGTGTTAATAAATGCATGTATGTCTTTTGTCCTCTATATTGTATATTGCAGTGGAAAAAGTAGCTGTCATCTGTAGGTTTTTGGATATTCACTCAGTGACCAAAAACCACCTGCTGAAGTACTCTCTGGCACATGCCTTCTGCTGCTTTCTGACAGCTGTGGAGGATGTCAATCCCGCAGTGGCCACCAGAGCAGGTCTCCTCCTTGACACCATAAAGAGGCCAGCACTGCAGGTGATGATGTGTGTTATGAGCCCTTACAGATTGTCTGTCAATACCACCAACAGTTGACTTTGTTACGCATCTTTTTAACCATGTTATATCAAAATACCACAAACAGGGTAGCTTAGAGAGCAACAGGAATTTATGTAGTATGATTCTGGAGTCTGAGAGGTCCATGGTCAAGGGCTTGTAGATTCAGTGTCTGCTAAGGCCCACTTTATGGTTCATAGTTGATGCCTTTAACCATGCCTGAGCCTAGGTTTAAGGACAAGAATCCTATTAGTGAGAATTCTGCCCACATGGCTTTGCTTCTCCCAAAGACTCACCTTCTAATACTGTCGCCTAAGTCGCTGAGTTTCAGAGTGGTGAACTTTTTAGGGGAGTGGGCACAAATATTCAAACTACAGTACTATGCAAGCTAATTAGTTTTAGGGATTATAACAGCAGAGGTCTCCGTGTGTTCAAATGTGTGCTTTTAAGTTATAATGAAAACAAGAAGAGACCTGACTTACCCCAGACTCTCCCTGAAGAGTGGGAAAACAACCCAGGACTCACTTCTCTCATGTGTCCTAAAATGTAGTTTGTGGGTTAATGAGGTGGTTCAGTAGATACGGGTGCCTGAGGCACAAGTTTGAGGACCAGAGTTCAACTCCCTGAAACTCTTGCTAGAGGAGAGAATGGGCTTCCAAAAGTTATCTCTGACCTCCACATATGCTGTGGGATAAGCATATATGTGTGCACGTGTGCATGCACACACAATAATAAAACATAATATAATGTTGAGTGTATGCTTCTCAGTGTAAGCTACAGACATTTAAAAAGACTCATTGTTATTTGGATTAAGTGGACATTATTTAATATTTAGAAAGCAAACGACATACATTTTGCTCACATTTTTGGATAAACATTGAAGAGGTATTGTGACTTAGGAGAAACTTGCTTGTGCAATTTCTTTTCCCTTTCAATGTTAGAATTAGAAAAAATTCCAATGGGATAATTTTGCCTTGAGGACAGTGCCTTGTTCCATTGGCCGCCCAGTGTATTGTCTCTTAGAGGTCTGAGTCTGATCCCTCTTTTCCAGGGCCTCTGCCTTTGCCTTGACTTCCAGTTCGACACTGTGGTTAAAGACCGACCCACCATCCTGAGCAAGCTCTTACTCTTGCATTTTCTTAAGCAAGACATTCCTGCTTTGAGCTGGGAGTTCTTTGTTAACAGATTTGAGACACTTTCTTTGGAAGCTCAGCTGCATCTAGATTGTAACAAAGAATTTCCTTTTCCTACAAGTAAGTAAGATACAAGACTTACAGAAAATGGTCCCAGCTAAGGCACCTGGCATGTAGCTTGTTCCACACGTGGAAGAGGATGTCTTGACTTAAGTACCCAGTTCATCAGCTGCTGAGTGCTTACATTGATAATCTGTAGATTTAAACACCTTACAGAGGTCTAGGATCTGAATTTTCCTTCTGTTCAGGAGGACACATAGAAACCATCTGCAACTGTTTTCTTTAAGTACTACCCAGTTGCTAATGTCTGTGAGGAGTTTTATGAGATACCTTTGTCCTGCGCAAACTCCTGTCTGCTTATTGTTTAGTTGCTTATGGCTTTACCTTCATGAGGAAAAAGTAGCAAAATTAGACAGTAAAACCTCATGATTTACACAGGGAAGTGATAGTCACAACAGATAGCAGTCATGATTTTTTAAGGTAAGACATGCCATGCCATGGAGGGAGGTGGAGGACTCATGTATGCATGGAAGGTATCTTCTTTTCTCAATACTATATATCCTCTTATGGATTATTTCAAAATAGCTGTATCATGTGGCCAGCCAAGGAAAAGAATAACCGTGTCTTTAATTCCTTTCGTAAAGCCATCACTGCTGTGAGAACCAATGTTGCCAACCTCAGTGATGCTGCCTTGTGGAAGATCAAGAGAGCACGCTTTGCAAGAAACAGACAGAAGAGTGTGCGGTCCCTGAGAGACAGTGTGAAAGGGCCCGCTGAATCCAAGAGGGCGCTTTCCCTCCCTGAGACCCTGACCTCCAAAATCCGTTGAGTATCTTTCCTCTTTGTCTTGTGACATCTGTTTAATGTCTTTCTGGAGCTGATGTGTCTTGTTGAGTGTTCACAGAGAGCAGCACAGTTAGCAAACTGAGCCTGTCCATCAAATTTGGTCCTCAGAGTTCCCAGGCATGGGTGGCTTTCTCTCATTTGTGGGTGCAGCAAAATCCTGACTTGATCTCTCAGTAGTTTTGAAATGCAGAAGGCTGCAAACCCACCAGTGCTTGGCACGAAGCTTAGAGATGGTTATTTTTGAGAGCTAGAATATAAGGGTGCGCAGAGCAGCTTGGGGGCACGTGTGCTCTCTGAATGAGACTGAGATAACAAAAAACATGCAGCTAAAGGGATAACGTTGAAACACTGAATGATCGCCATTTCATGAGCACTAGGAACGACCACATAACCTACCCCCCCAAAAACAATAAAAATAGTGGCTTTCGAACAAGAAGAATCAGGCTTTCCTGAAGAGAAGTTGGATTCCTATTCAACTTCAGATAACTTATAAAAATGGAAATATGATTTGTTGTCAAATTTAAAAGACCACACACATTTATTTTATATTATATTTTTTCAAAGAGAGTGAGTTTCCTTAAATAACCAAATGCCTATAAATATAAATACTTGTGTTTGAAGGGGCAAATAATAAAGCCTGCAGAGTCAAATCACTGAATGAAAGGATGAATGAGGATATTTAAATGAGTTACTGAATGAATGAGTATATTTAAATAATTTGATCTTAAATAGCACCTGTGCAACCCATCAGTTAACACCTTAAGTACACTTGTCCTGTCTGAAGCAGAAAGATTTGCATTTTCATTGGCATTTATTACAGAACAATTTGATATAACATAATCATGTTAATCATAAATATGATTTGATTTTCTTTGCTACGTTTTTTGTTTTTATGACAATCTCTGAGTATGTGGTATTTTGAACCTTAGAAGAGTCAGTAAATGCCTTTTATGTAATTAATAGCCTTAGCTTCACAGGGAGCTGAAGAATAATTCCTAGTGACCCTGGGAGAAGCTGCTGTCAGATCCCAGACACCAACCCTAGATTAAATTAACTGACGCTTGGATATGACTTTTCCAACCCTTTAATAAACTAACTGACTGGCTTGGGGTATTCATTTTTATTTACTCTTATTTCTTGATAATTCACAGAGACATTTTGATGCTTTTAGAGCTGAAAATGACATTAAGAAATTTTTTCTTGAGATCAGAAACCAACTGCAAAAATCGTTTATGTGATGCTACTTACAAATAAGAAAGCTAAGCTTGCTTCTGCTAGCCAGGGCAGCTCAGCACTGGGTAATTTTCTAGGCTCAGGTTGTCTCTAATGCTTATTTCAATAGAGTTGTTGTTGATTTTTAAGCTGTGGGGTTGACCAGGAATGAGCAGTCTGCTCCGGCTCTCGGTGGGACACCTGAACAGACACCAGGTGGGTACTTCCGACGCTGAAGGGCCATGTTCAAGTGTCTCTATCATAGGTGGACAAGGTCAAAAGCCAAGTGTTTCTCACTGGACCAGAGTGACATTAGAATTTGTGAACCCCAAAGGGTCTCTAGTGTCTGGGCTGTTGGTATGCCAATACTTCACATTGTTTTCTAAGCAGGTGATTTCTGATCCCATTGACTTTTGGTCCGGTAAGAAGCATGTCACTGCCCATCTCTCCCTGGACAGCAGGCGTGACCAGGATTGCACCCCTTGCTGCTATATGACTTATGTTTGTATGTGTAAGCTACACATAGAAACACTGTTCGTAGATGAGAGTTTTCTTTAGGTAAAGCACACACTTCATTTGCACTTTGAAAGGTTGTATGTTTGAGTTTCCATCTTCGCCTCCTCGCAACTGCTCTCAGTTCCTTGCAAGTCTGAGCATTTCTGTTTCTCAGGGGCATCTCCATTGTTTGGAGGATTTGGAGGTCTTATTCAGGGTGACACAGCGTAACTTACCATGTCCTGTTCCTTATCGGTGGTATAACTCAGCATCAGTATCCCAAGCGTTGAGCAGATAGTGGCAAGGCTCTCCACACAAAGAGGGCCACCATTTACAGAGGGACCATGAGCGTCTGAACACTTGCGTGTGTGTCTGTCACAACAACGTCAGTGGCTCACACTATATATTTCTATAAACATTTAGATTCTAATCTGAGAATAAGTTTAACTTAAAACTTTTCAAAATAGTATTGACTGACACCCTGAGGAAAAAGATTTACATAAGAAGACTTTGAAGATCATGAGCATATTATAAAAAAGACACTCGAAACATAGAAATTCAGGAGTGGGAGAGATGAAAGGGCCACAGAGATCATGAATACAGGAAGTAGTAGGTACTGGCAAAAATAAATAAATAAATAGATAAACAAACAAACAAATAAATAAATAAAACAAAATAACTCCTTTCTCTATTGAAAGGGATCAAAAGATACAGAATAGCATATAGGTAGCTGGGTCCATCTTCTCTGATTTATATGCATTTCTTCTTTGGGGAGGGAGGGAGGGAGGGAGAGAGAGAGAGAGAGAGAGAGAGAGAGAGAGAGAGAGAGAGAGAATGACACCGAGTGTCATTAGAAAGGTGAGCTCTGGGCTGGAGAGATGGTTCAGTGATTAAGAGCAGTCACTGCTCTCACAGAGGACCCAGGTTCAATTCCCAGCACCCACACGATGGTTCACAACTTTCTGTAACTCCAGTTTTAGGGGAACTGATAACCTCTTCTGACCTCTTAGGATACCAGGCATCAGTCATACATATATGCCTATAGGTAAAAAACTCACACAAATAAAATAAAAAGAAATAAATCTAAAGAAAGAGAGAAAGAAAGAAAGGTGAGCTCCATCCGGTTCCCTTTCAGTGGGGTCTTTTGGAGAAAACTCTTAAGCCATTTTATATAGTTCCTTCATTTTACTTTGTGGCTGTTCTTTTTGTCCAAGCTTCCTTGAAAGGTCAGTCTATAGTTATTATCATACATTCTAATAATCTAACCAAAGGGGCCCCTGACATCTTGTAGGAAAACATTCCCATGTTTATTGAGGTTAAGAAAAGCCTTGTGCTCCTATCCCAACAAAATGACCAGGAGGGAAGGAGCAGATAACAGGATTGTTTAAACTAAGAAGCTAAAGCTTCTGGACAGAGAATCCTCATGACAACTGTTCATTCAACGAGGGAAGGTTGCCTGAGATTTGGAAGGGGTTGGTGAAAGCTTTTAAGGCACTATGAAAGTGTGGTTGCATCTATAAAGTATCCTTTACTGGATGCATGGAAGCAAAGGCATGCCCCATCACAAGATGGGATGGCTGCAGGATAGGGTAAAGCGGAAGTAAAGTGCCCGTTGCTTATTGCAGGGACTCTTGTTTAGTCTAGGTGGCAAGCCCCTCTGCAAACTTCCTCTTGATTAGGCCTGAAGTAAACCAGATGCGATTTAATTATGCAGCCAAAAGCTTCCTAATTGCTGTTGAGGCTGAACTTTGGGGCTCTGGGTTCAAAATTTATAATTTTCTACTCCTAGCCTTCATGTTGAATGCACAGCAAATCAAACAAAAGATTTTCTATAGACAGATGGTATATACCCCCAAGGCCTGTAAAAAGCTGTATTCCTCTGTACTATAGGAGTCAAGCCAAAGTCTTGACTAGTCTAGTGCATATAAATAGCATTCTTGGAATGTGATAGCCAACCCTGGAGTGCACTAGCTGCACAGGAGAAAGGGACAGATGTCACAAATTTGTGGGTGACAGACCTAGATCTCACACCCAGTGTTCCCAAGATCCCAATTTATGTGGCACATGTGGCCAGGGCTAGCAGGAGCTCAGCATCGTGTTCATTCTGATTTCATTCTGACAGGCATGGTTCAGTTATGCACAGGTGCATTTTCAATAATACTGTGAGCATCTCGGCTTTGTCTGCCTACAGTGACCACTGAAGGTCAGGCGGGTGCACGGTTCAAATCTATCGGTTCAATACTGAATGAACAGTGCCAGCCACAGGAATGTAAAATGCCAAATCCTGCCATGTTTTTCATCCCCTGGGATGAATAACTGGAAAGTAAGAGGATATAGTTATATTTCACATACATTTTATGCCTCTTCACCTATAGTGTATTTACACAGGTGCCTAGCTTTGACTCTATAGAACCTTTGGATACATGTAAGTATTTTTTTCCCACTCTGTATAGACAGGAAAACTGAAACATACTATAGCATTACATCATTCTGCTTAGTGCCTGGCTTAAGGCCACATCGGTTGAGAACATGGCTAATAGTTACACATAAGAGGCTTGACTCGCTTGCTTACCTCTGCAGTAGGAGCCTCCCAATGGTTGGTCTTAGGAATTTCTGCCTTGTAACACATGAAAACGCTGATGTGGTTGACCTGGTATTCAGTCCTCCAGTGTCCAGACAAAAGACTTTCCCCAGCTTGGTCCAGAGCCATCCCAGCCCTCACAGGACACACACTCTTCCAGCCTGCAGAGGAATCTGGAGATCTCATTACCCACATTTACACCTAGAAGAAAAGGTGCCTCATGCTAGTTAGAACTAGTAAAAATGTCTTGCAGTGGCCTTTCCTGCTTCCTCTTCAGTGGCCATGCCTGGAATCTCAAACAACTTCTCTTTGAGCTTTTTTGTCCTATAGATGGTTTACTATTCACCTCCTGGCTTGCAAAATGCCTGTTGACCACTGAGGTACCAGTTGTTTCTATAGGCATGCTTGTGTTTACAGTGATAGTTTTGAGAAGTAACTTTTGCTGAACAAACATTTCTGCATCTACTATTCCAGGAAACAGTACAAAGAATTGTTTACAGTGTCAGCTTACTCATAGGCAAGGAAGGGAGATAAACACAGCCATGGGTGAGTGTTCATCTGGAGAGAAAGTGGTAGCACTTAGGGTGGTTCCCGTCAGATGGGGCAGGAGAAGTGCATCTATCTCATCAGCGGAAGCCACAGGGGGCTTCTCATTTAGGTTCTCATTAGTGGGTACTGCTATAGTTTGCTTATAAGCATCATAACTGGACACAGCCAGGGAAGAAAGCTTATATATATTCCATCTTGAAGGGACGTCAGGACAGGAACTGGAGGCGGGAACCTGGAGGCAGGAACTGAAGCAAGGGCCATAGAGGACGACTGCTTACTGGCTTGTTCCCCATGGCCCTTTCAGTTTGCTTTTTTAATAGCACTGGGACCACCTGCCCCTAGATGGCGCCACCCACTGGGGTCTGGATCTTCCTACCTCCTTCATCAACCAAGAAAATGCCCTACAGACTTGTCTACAGGGAATCTGATGGAGGTGTTTCCTCAGATGGGAGTCTCTCTTCCACAATGACTCTAGCTTGTGTCATTGACTTACAAACAAACAAAACAAAACACAACAAAACAAAGCCAAAGCAAAAACCCACAAGCAGCACTCAGTGTTAGCACAGGGTGACAGGACACAGGCTAAGAAGAAACAGAGGCAGCGAGGAGGAGCACCTGAGCTGTGAAGTCAGCCATCAGCATATGCACACACATATGCATATCCGCACATATGCATATCCGCACATATGCATATACGCACATATGCATGCATGCACATATACCAAAATGTACACACGCACATGCAAGCACCTATACATGTACACATACACGTACACACACACACTAGACCTACTATGAGAAAAGCTTTAAGCTGACAGATGAGTATAAGATTGGAATGCAGCCTAATATACGGTTTTTGACCTTGGGATTTCTAGCATGAATGTAAAACAAACTCATGGAAGTGTTCTTTGTTTTGTCCCACGTGTTATTTTGACAGAGAGGAGCATTTTTTTTTTAAATTCAGTTCACTTAAGAACAATGAGCATCTACTATATGTCAGACACCATCCTGTGTTCCAGGAAGGATGCTAAGATGGATAAGATGTGGCACATGCCTTCAAGCCCTGTATGCTTTTACAGGGAAAATAAAGCCAATGAATACATAAAGTTCTACCTTGCATAGAAGTTATTTGGGAAGCTAAAGGAAATTTTCCTTCACCCCTTCCCCCGCCTCCCACCTCCTCTCTCTCTTATCTTTGGAACACAACAGAATATAGAGACCACATCCAATTATTGAGAGGAGTGTGGGCATAGGTTCTGGAAGGTAGATTCATGGCTCAACATGAGGGAATGGGTGGAAGTCCACCCTCATAACACAGAGCTCATCGTGAGCAAAATAAGGGAGGGCTGGTGTTGGCTCTTCTGAGAGCCGTAGGTGCCACGGCTTTGGGGGATGCTAGCATTCAGGAATGTGAGAGGACCAGGAGATGAATCTGGAGAAGCAGATCCTGATCCTGCCTGGCGCCAAATAATCAGAGCCTGTGACATACTCTGCTTCAGAGTTTCTGTCAGTTACTCCATTCTGGACATGCTGTGGAGAACCGGGTCCACACTAAATGATCGCAGGCTAGCTCTGCCTACAGCATTATAATGATGTCAATATGCTCACTTACAGAGCTAAAAATCAAACTTTTAGACATACATCACTATGGTTAAGGAAGATAAAGGAACCACATAGACTAGAACTAATGGCCGTTCTAACCATGCCTTAGGAGAATGTTCTAAGGGTATTTAGTTTCGAGATGAAATTTTTACATCTTTTATAGATAATTAAAGTAGTAGTAAGTAACAGTTCATCCAGTTGGACAGCTCATTTTTCATAGGGCTTTGATGGGGGCCACTTTTCCTTAGGAAGGGTCTATTTGTCATAAGCCCACTCTATTCTAATAGAAAATGACGAGCTAAATGCAGACTTGTAATGTCCAGGGTGGGAGGAGCAGATTATTGGAGTAAGAACCAGTGTTTTACTTTATGCACAAGGATCAGTGCATTTAATGGCTTGTTGGCTTCTTGACTGTTGAGGGAATGCAGACTAAAAGCAGCGAGCGTCAGTCACTGTGAAAGGAGGCCACGTAAGACATGACATTCAGCCATCAGGGAAATATGATTTGCTGAGAATTTTAAAAAATATGTGCCTCTTGTAGTGGGGAGGAGAGCCTTGAAATAGTTCAGATGAAGTTAGATTAGTTGTTTTTCTCACCTGTGACTTGAGACAGAGTGAAGTGAAGGCAGGGCTCTCTCTGTTCTGAGATCCCTAGCTCATTAGGACAGAAATCAAAGTAGTTTTAAACCATTTCCACATCCGTTTAGGAGTCAGGCTTCGCTAGAAGGAGGAGATCAAAAGTGGGTTATTTTTTTTAAAGTATGCTTTTTATGTGTGTGCAAGCCTGCTTGTCTGTGTGTGCATCACATGCATGCAGGTGCTGCAGAGGCCAGAGGAGGGATTTGATGTCACAGGTAGGTGACTGTGAACTGCCTGGTGTGGGTGATGGGAACTGAACCCTTATCCTCTACAAGATCAGCAAGTGCTCTTAAATGATGAGCCAAGTCCCTGTGCCCCCAAAGAGACATTTTTAAATGGTTTAATATATATATATGTATGTGTTGTTTTCAGAGATTTACATGAGAATTGCTTTTGATCAAATCTTATAAATATCCAGTTTAGAGTTAATATGGGATGATGTTGGAGATTGCCGGTCTTTCACCGAAATAGGTTGTTCCACATAAATTGATTTGTGATAAATGCCTCTGTGTAATGATGCTTATGGGCCACTTATGTGAGAAACAAAATCTTAGGTGCTTTAAACATGATTTTAGTGGGAAAAATATCTAAGGCATGTTGCATGTCTGTGCATTGCATGTATGAATATTGCATGCATGCAGTATGCATGCCTTCATGGACAGACACCTAAGACAGGAAATGTTAATATCTCGGGCCCATAATGACAAGTGTCAGAAGCCCCCCCCCTCCCGTATTAGAGGACCTTAGGTTTAGCTGCTTCTGCCTCCTCTTTACTTGTTAACCGGCTCCTCCTCGTATATCACTGGTGGGCAGGTCAAAACCCTTCTGATGACCTGAGAAAGCAGCTAACCAGGCTTCTGCCTTCTAGGCGGGCTGTGTTGAAGTATGGCAGCTAACTGTGGATTGGGTTTTATTTTATGCCTCCGTCCCCATCCCGGAAGGAAGTGGTCGTTAGTCAGCTCAGTTCTTCACTATAAGGAAACATTTCTTCTATCTTGCTTCTCTTCATGGGGTCCTTACAAATTGGAATTTTTCCAGACTAACTGAGCCATTAGTGGTGCTAAATTGTTCCCTGGATCTCTGCTGCATCTTTTTTTTTTTTTTTTTTTTTTTCCGTAGCTATAACAGATGCAACCAAGGCTGGACTTGTGAAAGCTTGTACCCAATGCTTGTCCTCACACAGCAGCATTTTTTTTTTTCTCATATGAAGACATGAGGATGCTGGTGTCCAGCTCTAACCTATGACACAGAAACTTACATTCAATTCTAATTTAGAAATTCTCATGTTGTTTGTTAGAAGCACAGGGTTCCAAAGTGCTTTGACTAAACCCCAAAGCAAATAAATACTGGAGAAGTAAGAAGACTCACCGAACCTGACCACGGAGCGGAGGGGGGTGGGGCAGGCTAGAAGGCTGGGGCCACTCAGCTACAATCAACAGCTGAAGAGGAAGCAAAAGAACTAGGCTGCTTTTTCTTCCATGTGAACCCTCAGCTCATCTTCATGTGCTGTTTTTTTTTTTTTTAATTTTTACTTATTTTTATTTTTTAATGTATTTGAGAGCTCTTGTCTCTCTCTGTGTCTTTCCTTCCCCGTTGTGTCTCTCATTACATACTGCAGGGCTTATCATTGGCCATTTATAATTCAGACAGTACTCGAGGCTGAATCTCTCAGCATTTGGAAAAAAAATATTTTTTTGCCTCAGCTGACTCATGAACATAATTGAATTGAGACAATAATTTAAATAAATTTAATAAAAATCCCCCAGCAGATCCTTTTATACTTAGTGAAATTTAGCATCTGGGGTTGATCTTCCAAGCATATGGTCTACACTGGGCCGAGTGTTATTTGTCTTGATCCCTGAGGGTACAACTTTGCACAATCGTATTAAGAATTGCTGAGTGCAACGTTTGTTAGGTGTTTGTCTGACCCTCCGAGGACAGAGTTGCTGTATATATAGTTCCTCAGTTTTATTCCAGGCCTGTCTCTCGTGAGGAACTTGGTTACTTAGTAAATGATGGAGCCAGCAGCTTCTGTTCCAGGAATGACACTTTGCTGAGGAGTAACATTGTGTCTGTAAGTTTCTCATCTAGAACAGACCTTTAACTAAGTGGTAGAAGTGGAAAGAAAGGATGGTGGTTTGTCCATGTCAGGTGCTGACTTAGTGTGAACGTGCTTGAGGGAATTCGGCTGCATACTGATTGTGTTTCTTACACTGACAGGACAACAGTCTCCAGAAAACGACAACACCATCAAGGACCTGCTCCCAGAGGATGCTGGCATTGATCACCAGACCGTCCACCAGCTGATCACAGTGCTCATGAAGTTCATGACCAGGGATGAAAGCAGTGCGGAGTCAGACATCAGCAGCGCAAAGGCCTTCAACACAGTCAAGAGGCACCTCTACGTTTTACTTGGCTATGACCAGCAGGAAGGATGCTTCATGATTGCACCCCAAAAAATGCGCCTGTCAACATGCTTTAATGCGTTTATTGCAGGAATTGCCCAAGTAAGTGTAATAATGCTTTCAGGAGTCCTGTATCGGTTTTTGATGGAAACAAGACGTCCCGTTCCATTTAGATAATGTTGAGTATAAAATTTGTTCAAATTACTTACTAAAGCAGGGGTCTTTGAAGGAGAATATAAAGAAGGAGGAGGGATTAATAACTTTGTATTATAAAGGAAATATTTGTAAGATATACACAACACAACACTGAATCACTGGAAGTGTACAATGGCCATAAGATAGCTCAGCCAATGTGATGCCCATGGAACAAGCATAGGAACCCGAGTTCAGGTCCTCAGTGCCCAGCAAGAAGGACAGACATGGTAGTGTGTAACTATAACTCTGGTGCTGGGGCAGTGGAGACAGAGAAGTGCCTGGAGTTCACTGACTAGCCAGCCTAGCTAATTGGTGTGCCCCACATTCAATGAGAGACACTGTCTAAAAGAATAAGGTGGAGAGGGGCCCAGGAAAATACCTGATATTGTTTGTGACCTAGTTCTATATACATTTTCACATGCATGTATGATTGTGAACACATGTGTAAGTACATGCTTGCTCACAAACACATATACACATATGCCCCATGCACTCATACATATAGAAAATGTTCACAAATGTGTACATACAGAGAGAACTCCCAAACACGTACACATATAAACTCCATTTACTTACACACAAATACACACAGAACTCACAAGCACATACATACACCCAATGTAGTTTTTCACACACAAAAGGACAAACACACACACATACAGACATAAAAATGTGCATAACACACCTCATGCACTCTCACACACAGACTTTTAAGAACAGTCTTATTATTATGCAGTTATTACCACTATCCATCTCTTAAAACTCTGCCCAGTAAACAATGAGAGGTCAAAGTGTTTTTTGTTTGTTTGAGTGGGATCCTGTTTAACATTGGACCCTCTTTGGCCCCAGATGGAAAGACCCGAGTTAAGATACATTGTTTCCCGCTGCACTAGCACCCCCAGCTTCTCTGCGTTTATGTGCTCCTTCTGTGAACTCTATTATGAGCCTTGGCAGATGTCACCTGCATTCTTTTTAGGCCAGTGATGAGCGCTCACATTGCTCCGGACTCCTCACTACCCCAGTTAGTAATTCAGCTCAGCAATAAACACCCTCGGGTGTACCTTAGCGACACACTGATCCATGCTTTTGGATGTGAGTCACAGAGGAGGATTACTGGATCCTGGGCTCCATGTGTGTCTAATTAGACCAGTGGTACACATCTCACACTCTTGATTTGCTGCAGCAGTTTGCAAAGGTGTAGAAAGACATGCGCAGAGCTCAGTTTTTCACCATGGTCATCAGTTTATGTCCATATGCATTTTCTGCTTGTTTTCTCATGGGTGTGTGTGTGTGTGTGTGTGTGTGTGTGTGTGTGTGTGTGTGTATGTGTGTGTTACAGTTAACACTCTGCATGCATCTCCATCAGCATTTGCCTCGTGAAAGGGACTCAGCAGGCAGCAGGCATTACCAGTTTCTCCAAAGACTGTAATATAGTGAACTAGAACAAGCAAAGCAGGAGTAACCTGCAGACAGCTGCCCTTGCTAAGGCAGAAAGCTGGATATGGGTCATTCTACAAAACAAGCACCTCCCTTCCCCCCTTTGTCCCCTCTCTGAGTCTACACCACGTATGTTTACTTTAGACTTTTTACTTTTTAGAATTAAAAAGTATAAAATACTCCTCATGAATCTGTGTCACATATATACATGCCCACGTGTATTTACACACACATTTGTAACTAGCTATATTTTTTAAAGCTAATTTTAACAACTTTCTTGCATTCATTTTTTAAAATTTTTTTGTGTGCTATAACATACATGTGAGGCCAAAGGACAACTTGTAGATCGATTCTCTCATTCTACCACATGGTTTCCAAGGATACAACTCAAGTTATCAAGTTATCAGGCTTGACAGCAAGTACCTAACCAAATGAGCCATCCCACTGTCCCGACACATTTTTAAAATAATAAAACTGTATAGCCAGGAGTGGTGGCGCACGCCTTTAATCCCAGTACTTGGGAAGCAGAGGCAGGTGGATCTCTGACTTTGAGCCAGCCTGGTCTACAGAGTGAGTTCCAGGACAGCCAGGGCTACACAGAGAAAAACCTGTCTCAAAAAAAAAAGAAAGAAAGAAAGAAAGAAAGAAAGAAAGAAAGAAAGAAAGAAAGAAAGAAAGAAAGAAAACAAAAACAAAATGTTACAACCCACCCCCCCAACAACAAAACCAACCAAACCTTGCAATCCCAGCACTTAGAAGGCAAAAATAGGAAGATAATGAAGTATAGGCTAGCCTGGGCTACATGAGACCTGTCTCATTTTTTTAAATATAATATTATATATACTGATATACACATAACTTTAAAAACTGTGACCTAGTTCTATACACATTTTCACATGCATGTATGATTGTGAGCACATGTGTAAATACATGCTTGCTCACAAACACATATACACATATGCCCCATGCACTCATACATATAGAAAATGTTCACAAATGTGTACATACAGAGGTCTGTTTCAGCCTTCCAAGTTTTAGGATTGCAGGCATCAACCACCATGCCTGGCACAAATAACATTTAACTAATTATTTAACGTGGAGATAATTTTCTATTTGACACACAAAGCCACGCTGACTGTCTTTATACAAACATTTAGGAACCCTGGTCTGATTACTCCTTCCAATTCATTTAGCTTCTGTGATACAGGATATATACTTTTTTTCTTAGTTTTGAATGTATTTTGCTAAGATGCTATTCTAGAAAATTCTACAACTTTCTGCTCTTGTCCGATTTGTCCAAACAATCTTGTTGCTCTTGATGGTTAACACAAGGATTTCTTTTCATCCAGACTAGCTTAGTCAAAGTTAGCTGTTGTAATAGGTATTTTAGTAGATACAATTTGACTTTTAACACATAATAAAGTAAGTAGGTAATTAGATTAAAACTATCAATTTGTAAGCATTGCGATTTATCGTGAGGTTCCCTTTCATGTATACTGTCTATTAATACTGATATTTTGTGAGGTGCCTCTGTGTGCTATGATGGCTCAATTTTTTTTCCCTTTTACTTCTGGAGATTTATAGTTTTCTTTCAGTTACTAATATTCTTCTATTTCAGGTTATGGACTATAACATTAACTTGGGCAAACACCTTCTCCCCCTCGTGGTTCAGGTGCTCAAATACTGCTCTTGTCCTCAACTCCGGCATTATTTCCAACAGCCACCTCGCTGCTCCCTCTGGTCCCTAAAGCCTCACATCAGGCAGATGTGGTTGAAGGCCTTGCTCGTCATCCTTTACAAGGTGAGTGGCTGTGCTCCCTCTGCTGAGATGGAAGGCTCTCTTAGGGAGTCCAGTGCTAGGTGAACACCCAGCAGATAAGGATTCCATGGGATGAAAGCTTAAGGCATCGCTGCCATCTAGCCCGAGTTGCAGTCAGTGGTCTGGTACAAGGAGAGACAGGGAACCCTATATAACAAAGTGTGGTTCGAAGCCATGTTGTTACTTTTGTGTGCGTTTTTTTTTTCTAGTACATGGGAGATATGAGACTAGCCATCCAGTAAGATGAGCGAGGAAACGTATCCTTTGAAATAACCACTTGTATTTTCTTCCCCCTTGCACAGTATCCGTACAGAGACTGTGATGTCAGCAAGACCCTGCTGCACCTGATTCACATAACAGTCAATACACTCAATGCGCAGTACCATAGCTGCAAGCCCCACGCCGCGGCGGGACCTCTGTACACTGACAGCAGCAACATAAGCAGATACAGCGAGAAGGAAAAAGGTACTTCCCAGGACAGATTTCTGTCCAGAACTTAGCTGGGATATGCAATGTACATCCGGACAGCAGTTTTTATGTTTTCTAAGGAGGGTGAGGAACACCCCATATATTCTTATGAAGAATCCCATCAGACACTCAAACAGTCCCTTTCCTATTTGGTTAATTTTTCAACTCTCAGGAATGCTGCTTTCCCTTTTCAACTGAGTGCGTGCAGAAGTCCAAAATAATAATAATAATAATAATAATAATAATAATAATAATAGTAGTAGTAGTAGTAGTAGTAGTAATGCTATTTTCTGGCGTTTGATTGGAAAGCTTTTAGAGCCTCCTATTGCACGCTGGGAACATCTTGCCTTCGGGCTGTGATCTGCCTGGGTAGGCAGTCTGGGTCTCTAGTTTGCCCTTGAACTTTGTGCTCTCAGATTTTGAATTCAGTCTCAGTTTCCTGAAGTGCCTTCCCAAAGCTCATTATTCAGTAAGGAGTGATTAAAAGGCGCTGGAGACGAAGGACTTCTGGTGTATCAGTTTAAGTCTTTGTCACTGTTGATGCTTTTCCTCAAAGGCAATGCTAGGATGGGATGCTAAATTGGGTGAAGGCCCAGGGGAAAGATGAAAAACCAAGGTTTGTATCTTGACACATGTCACAGCGTAACTAGAATTATAAGCGGTGACATCATCGAATCTAATCCTGGGAGAGAACCAAGTGTCTGATGACCTTGCGGTATGAGAACAGTGAGCAGTCAGAACTGGGGGTGGGGGAGGGCAGGAAGGAGCTGGGCTAGTGGCCAGTAATCCACTGTTTGTTGCCAAGAGGTCTGAGGTGCCGGGTTCGGGTTCGCTTCAGATAAAGCTGAGGACTGGCTAGGACTCTGGTACCAATCAGATTCTCCTTGAAGAGCACGCTGCTTGTCATCTGAGGTCTCTGGAAAATTCCTTAAATTCATTTATGCTATGGGCATTTTCTGTGTGCTCAGCGTTCGGGCAAGCCAACCCCAGGTGACTTCCTGGGTGGGAAGGGACAGCTTCTTGTCCTTTCGTTTTTTATCATGGAAAAGAGTACAATTATTCCAAAGCTATGAAATGCAAGTCACAATTGCTATTTACTTAGGAAACTAGTTTTCAAAAGAGATTTTTTTTTTCCTAAAAAAAGAAATAAAGTGGGTCATTTTGATGCATTTCCCCAGAAACATGGGAACTTGATGGAATGTCTCATCTTTGTATAAGTTCACACAGAGCTTTGTATCCATTTGACTGTTAATGTTTTTTTCTTTTTATTTGATTTAAAAGATTTCTATGGTCCCATCAACTAAAGTTTAATGCTTCAGGGTCCATTCACTGTAAAACTCCTGTGTGTTAGAAGAGAATTGGTCTTTAAACTTTAGGACTGACCCTTCCCTAAACTCAAGAAATCTAAACTCAGTATTGTCATCACCTTTGGGTTACATCTTGTCACATGTGGGTATCCCTAAAGCTGAGACATTACTGTCTCAGAGATGCGGGATGCCTATAGGGGGTAATTCCATTTACGTGCACGTCTCTGCTCTCTCTCCCACTGCCCATATGCGCTCTGTTCTTTCAAAAGGATGAGAGCGGACACTTTGGGAAGAAAATGTTAGGGTTTGTGGCATGATGGATCTTGCTTCATTTACATGTTACTTGGATTATTTTTACCTAAAAGCAGCCATGTAGGGATAGAAGAAGGGATCTCTAGGCAAGCTTAGTAGACCTCAAGCAACCAAACGGTCTGTGGAGCCCAGGCTCACCAGAGCCAAAGGTTGTTTCCCTAGGATCCATAAAAATCTATTGCAGATAGGCAGTAAACGCCACAGAGGAGAGTCTTCTAATAGGAAGAAATGTGATTTTTCTGTTTTATTTTTCCTTCGTTTACTCTTTCAGTCCATAATCATCTGTGGAGTTTCTGAAATGACAAGTGGCTTTTCTAAGCTTTTTCTGTGTGTTGTGTGTTTCATTACCAAATGTAGAGTACAGTATTTTGCATTCACGAAGCATAAGGTGCATGTACTGTTAGGCTGTGTCTATGCCAGTTCCCAGATCGCAAGAAGGCATATGTATATTTTAGAAAGGTCAAGAACCACTCCTGATAATGTTCTCTTTGTCAAATTAGCCTGAAAACAGCAGGCAAGTTTAAGCAGTGTCCAGACTCCTGGATGAAGTGCTGGCGTCTGTGTAATACTTTGCTTTTAAGTGTAATGGGCACACTCCCCAGGGAAGGCTCTCGCGGGCCACCAAGATGCTTCTCACAGTGCTGCCCACCATCGTTGAGAAGGTGACGGGCTGCTTTGTAACAGGCTCTGCTGGTGCAGCAAGCACATTGACCATTCCAGAATGCTTTCACTGAATGCTCGTGTAGACACAGCCTAAGAGAGAGTAACCTCCTCAGTGTAATTTTGACTTTCTCTCCCCAATTAGAAGAAGATAGTGTTTTTGATGAATCTGATATTCATGATACACCTACTGGACCCTGCAATAAAGAGTCTCAAACTTTTTTTGCAAGATTGAAAAGGATAGGCGGCAGCAGGATGGTGAAAGGCCAGCCAGTTGGGATGAATGTGCAGAGAAGTATGACCTTTTCCTCTTAGTAGTTTCATGCAGAAATGTTGTACTCTACTGTTTGTTTGGGGTGAAATCTTAATTTTATTATGTTACTACACATTTTGATATTGTTGATTTTTATATATATGTATGCACGAGCAGTATATATATATACATACATTTATATATATACACGCGAGTTGACAGACACGTCATTAATGTCATGATTGTCTTCAAGGGCCATTGCTTGGTTTGATTTGTTGCGAAATGTTTGCTTCTCTTCCACACAATTTGAATACACGTTCTTAGATCTGCCTCAGCCAAAAATAAATAAATAAATAAATAAAACATAAAAAAATTAAACAAAACACCCAAAACCAAAACAAAAGAACCCTCCTCTAATGTCTAATGAAGTATCAGAGCTGAGGAGCCTCCTCAAAGCTTGATTTTTGGAAATTCGATCTTAAAGCATTACTTGGGCTTCTTTTGTACCCAAGTTTCCCAGTTTTTGAAATCAGAATGAATCTTACAAAAAACATGGCCAGAAAGTCAGTTTTCCCTTCTGGTAGAGCTGGGTTTATAATTATGAATTATGCCAATTGTGTGCCCAAATATGAGGGGAAAAATGATACACTCTCCAAGGGAAATAGTACTAGCTCTTTCTGTTTTAATCAGGTGAAATAGAACTGGCCGAATATAGAGAAACGGGTGCGTTGCAAGACAGCGTTCTACACTGTGTGAGAGAAGAAAGCATTCAGAAAAAAAAGCTACGCTCTTTTAAACAAAAATCTCTTGATATAGGGAATGCAGACTCCCTCTTGTTTACGTTAGATGAGCATCGTAGGAAGTCCTGCATAGATCGGTGTGACATAGATAAGCCTCCTGCCCAAGCTGCTTATATCTCACAACGAAACGACCACCATGGACGTTCTAGACAGAATTCTGCTACGAGGCCGGACAATACTGAAATCCCCAAGAATCCAGGCACCGAAGGTTTTCAAGAAATTCGAAGGCCTGTGATACCAGAGGTTAGGTTGAACTGCATGGAGACATTTGAAGTGAGAGTTGATTCCCCAGGAAAGCCTGCTCCTAGGGAGGATTTAGATCTGATAGATCTGTCCTCAGACTCAACCTCTGGGCCAGAGAAACACTCTATACTGTCCACATCTGACAGCGACTCTCTGGTTTTTGAGCCTCTCCCACCTCTCAGAATAGTCGAAAGTGATGAAGAAGAAGAGATGATGAACCAAGGGAATAGCGGTCCCTTGGGTAACAATTCTGCCTCCTCCCCCTCCATCCCTAGCCAGCCCTCTGTCCTCAGCCTGAGCACAACCCCTCTTGTGCAGGTGAGTGTAGAGGATTGTTCCAAAGACTTTTCCTCCAAGGACTCAGGAAACCACCAGTCGGTGAGCAATGAAGATTCTACTATCGCAGCTCTGGATGATCTCACAGACTCGGAAGAGCTGTCAAAGTCAGAGGGGTTGAGAGAGTTTGCCTCTGGCAGTCCGCTAACGCTTAAGCAAAAACGAGACCTCCTTCAGAAGTCATCTGCCGTCCCTGAGATGTCAGTGGACTATAACCCCGAACCCGGCCCGGCTGAAGAAAAGCCAGGGCAGACGCCAACATCAGGGGCCAAAACTGTGCTCCTCAAAGTTCCCGAAGATGGTGAGAATCTTACAGAAAGCGAGAAGCCCAACACCAGTGCCGAGTCCGACACAGAACAGAACCCTGAGAGGAAGGTGGAGGAGGATGGAGCTGAGGAATCAGAATTTAAGATTCAGATCGTCCCCAGGCAGAGGAAACAAAGGAAGATTGCCGTCAGCGCTATCCAGAGAGAGTACCTTGACATCTCCTTCAACATCCTAGACAAACTGGGTGAACAGAAGGACCCAGGTAAGTCTGCATCTCTTCTTTCAGACCTTCAGGTTTGTGCATCTTACTTGGTAGGGTTTTGACACAAAATATACACCAAACTGGAAATCTTATAATGTCAGGGCTGACATTATAACTGCTCCATACCCACTCGGAATCCATTCTGCTCACCACAACATGCTGGATTCGGATGAGGCTGTACTGGCTCCATCATTCAGATGAGGCTGTACTGGCTCCATCATTCGGATGAGGCTGTACTGGCTCCATCATTGTTCTGTGTCTGTTGTTTCTAATTTTTACATCAACCTTGACTGTTCTGGGTAGTAAGAGGCTAATTGATACCTGGACATTTTAAAAATAAGTTTGGCCTTCCTAAACCAACAGAAGATATTAATTTTGCATTATTTTTATTTTCCTTTTTTCCCTCTCTTTCTTGTTATAATTTGCCTTTTGTTTCTGTGATAAAAACACTGCCCCAAAACAACTTGTGGGAGGAAAGGGTTTATTTTATCTTGTGCTTCCAGGTCATAATCCATCACTGAGGGAAGTTGGGGCAACCATTCAAGGTAGGAATCAGGAGGCAAGGCCTGAAGCAGAGACAATGGAGGGGCTTAGCTGAGGTACTGACTCATTCCCAGGCTTAGCAACCTTTCTTATCTCCGGTTGGCACTGCCCAGCATGGTCTGAGTCCTCATACATCAGTTAGTAATTAAGAACATGCCCTTACAGATGTGCCCACAGGCCAGTCTGATAGAGGCAATTCCTCAATTGGTACCTTCCCAGGTATGTATTATGAAGTTGGCAATCAAAATTAGACATCACATTCCTATTTATGGTATCGAACTATATAGTCCAAAGGCAGAGTAAATTAGCGTTTGTATAATCATTTAGGGGCCACAGAAGATTATATATACTGACCAAACATCAGAAACCCCAAGTTACCAGTTTCAATCTAGACCCGGATCCATAGACACCACCCGATGGATTTCCAGTCTCAAGTGACATTTCCTATGTTTTCTTAAATGTGGCTATCTGATAGTCACCTCATTCATAAAACCAGCCTCCTGTCGTGTTATAGGTGCTCCCTCCTTGTCTGAGTGATAATGGTGATTAAAGCTCTTGAGAAAAATGGAGTAGGCTAGCTACAGTTATTTCAGTAGAAACCATTAAGAACTGGCAAAGACCTTGAAGGTGCCCTAGAATCCAGCCTGTGGAATTTGAGGCTTCTGTCCACTTCAAAGGAGCTACTTGGAAAGATAATCAGACTTCTTTATTTGCATCAACACTTGTAGGGGTTTCTATCTCTTCTTTAGTCCTGGGATTCAATAAACAGTTTGCCCCAAAGACACTGTAAAAACCTATCAAGTGAGCATCAGTGTCTTTGGAAAGGGTCATGTGCTAGCCAGTTACAGATGGTGCCCTGCCTTATCAGGAATATTTGACCAGCTAAGAAGGTTTTGAGGGAAATGTGGACATTTTATCTTATTTGTAGTCAGGAAAATTGCTGCACTTAAGGACAGAATTGGCTCAGAAACTATATAGGTCTAGGATAGGAGTGTAAGGAATAAGGTGTGCATGGTAAACATTTATGATAAATAGGCTGTATGTAGGTCATAAGACATACTACTATATGCATATGTTTTATCTTCTTTATTTATCCTTGTTTTTAATTGTTCCCAAAGATACCAGGGGAAAACCGTGTGTGTGTGTGTGTGTGTGTGTGTGTGTGTGTGTTTATAGTTATACATTTGATCCCAGAACAAGAGAAAACTATATGAAGATGGTAGATGGCTGTCTCAATTTTTTATAAGGTACATCACCCATCAGTTAGCTCTTTAGAACCCACTTTTCACAGGCATATTAATCTATCCCTTTCCCTATGGGGGGGCACTGGTAGGAGGATTCAATATTTAATCTAGGTTTTCCTGCTTCTACCAGCAGGAGCAAGAGAGGCCCAGACACCCACACTCCTGTATCCATTCAGACTGACAGCTTCACTTGCTAATTGCCGAGCAAATCGATCTCACCTCTCTGCTGGTGGCCGTCACTGTGCAAAGACTTATAAGCTGGGCTGCTCTTTAACTGCCCATAAGACCTTGTATACCTCCAGTTCCAAAAACATTCCCCATGCTACCTCCCTCTTCCATCCCAGACATCCACAGGTTCCTCGTCGCAAAACCCTTTATCTGTCTGTCTGTCTCTCTTGGTCTTTCTCTAATTTCCTAATGGGAGCTGGCTCTTCCCAAGGACACAGCTTTCCTGAAAGCCCATGTAACGTGACATGTGCCGCTGGGCTTGGGCCAGGGGTTAGGCGTTATCTTACTCACCATGGCCACCCTCAGGCCATTATTTCCTTACCTCTAAGATCCAAAGCTGCTGTCATTGACCATCAGACACACTGTCTCATTGCTCATTACTACTCCCTCGCTCTTTGATCCATCAACACATATGTCCCTGTCAACATTCTTACTGTTATAAGTGCTGTCTTCTGACACTCTGTCTTCCCAATTTTGTGAGCTGGCTTACTTCACTGCTTCCTGTTTACTTCACTGCTTCCTGTTTACTTCACTGCTTCCTGTTTACTTCACTGCTTCCTGTGTATAGATGAAATACAGCCAGCCGGCATCCTGTTGGCATCACCACGCAGTGCATTCCCCAGCATGGTGGACTTTATCTCCCTGGAACCATGGGGTTCAGGCACTCACTTCTCTAATCAACTACAACCTTCCCGTGATTTCAACTCTACCTACTGTTCTTTGATTAGCAGCTCTTCTCACTCTCCTGGCCAGCACTTACTGACCCTACTGTCTTTTTAGTATTTCCTACTTCATATCTTTCCTTTTCCCCTTAAGTTCAAGTCCACCAGTATTACTCATTCCTACCTGTATCCTTTGGGGCATTTCCTTTTTCAAATATGCTTTTTGTTTGATAAATACATCCCTCATGAAATCACACTCACCCTGCACTAATACCCGCTCCGTATGATGGATATGTTTAGATAAAAAAATGTATAATGTGGATCCTGTGATTTTAGAGTCACAGTGACAAACCTTAACCTGGAAGTTACCCACCAGTTCACAGTTCACTCTCCCACTTAACTATTTCATAGTACACAAAGGCATGCTTCCTCTCCGTTCCCTCCACCACCTCCTGCCTCCTCCCCTGCCATTTATATTTAAACATTTGGTTTCCGGTCAAATCCCAATTCTTTTATCTACCCTGTGATACAGGCATGTATCAATGATTTTTGCTTTTCAAGGACTTTTAACTTGAGCATGCAGACATAATCTTATTTTGCTCTTTATTTAAAAATAAAAAATACGCCTAAAGGCAGTGATTTGCTTTTAGGACTAGAACATTCATCATTAATAAAAGGTCTCTGTGTCATTATTCGGGAGAAGGTGATCCAAGAATGTCATGTTATATTTGGCACCCAACGTAGGACACCATTTATAACAGGACCATCTTGAACCCACCAGCCTCCAGAAATGACTGGGAGACCTTTTACTGTTATGAAAGCTTGGCCTCAGCTTGGCAGACTCTCAACTACCTCATCCTAGCAAACCCAACCATCTAGCTCTGTCCGGCCACATGGCTTGTTAAGTCTTCTCTGTACTAACACCTACTAACTTCCTCTACATCTGGCTGGCAGATCTTTCCATACCTGACTCCCAGAGTCTTATCTCTCCCTGGAAGTCCTGCATTTCCTCTCCTTCCTCAGCTGTTGGCCATTCAGTTCCTTATTAAACCAATCATAAGGTGTAGGGAGAAATGTTTACAAGAAATAATGCAGCTAAATGAATAACAATACCAAAGTCTGGTCTGCACTCAACTCTCTACTGGCAGAGAAATCAGTGTTTGAATAATTGAAAGAGCAATCTTTACACAGTGTACAAAAACATCCTCCTGACAGGTCCACAACCTCTCCAAACAGCCACCAGCTGGGGGCCAAGTGATCAGCTACACTAGCCAATTTGGAACATTTCTCATTCCAACCACCACAGGCAGTTCTTTTAATAATCACTCCTCTCTCCAGTTTTTTTTCCCGGATATTTTTTTCTTTCACCCTCTCCCCACTAGAACAACAAAACTGTATCTCCCAAGATCACCGAGGTACTCCATGGTACTAAATCCAATGGTCAGCTCTTGAAGCATCTCCTCTGGCATAGCTACAATATTTGACATAACTGATGAACCCTACCTCAAGTGGATACTGCATGCACCTGGTTTCCTTCCATTCAGTAATCACTACTTCTCTCTCCTGTTAGTTCTTCCTCATTTCCCAGAGGGAGTGCCATCCCCGGTTGTTTTCCCATCTCTAAGGTCACCACTCACTTTCTTGGTGATCTCATCTACTGAGACAACTGTCAGTTACTCATTGCTGGACTAAAGCTGTGTCACAAAAAAAAAACCCACCAGCATACAGCAGAAAGCTTTTATCTACTCCAAGGGTCTCAGTCATCTAGAGATGATCTAAGCTGAGGCAAGCTGGGATGGGTGCCCAGGCTCTGTTTCTCGTGCTTGACATCCTTCTCTGTGCTCCGTGAAATCTAGTACTATTGTTATTGTTATACAGCCAGAGAGCAAGCTCAATTATGTAAGCTCCAATCAAAGCTTAAGCCACTGGCCTGGCTTGCTTCATCTTGTTGTGATAAGACATTACCAAAATCAACTCGGGGAAGGAAAGGGTTTCTTCAGCTTTTAGTTCCAAGTCCCAATCCACTATTGGTGGAAGCTAGGGTAGGAACTGGAGCAGAATCCATGGAGGAATGCTGCTCATTGGCTTGCTCTCCTTCTGGCCCATGTTCAGCTAGATTTCGTATACAGCCTAAACCCACCTGCCTATGGATCTACCACCATAGTGGGCTGGGTCTTTGTATATCAATTAGCAATCAAGGAAATGCTCCACATGCATGCCTATAGGCCAGTCTTACCAAGGCAATTCTCCATCTGACGTTCTTTCATCCCAGGGGACACTTAGAATGCCTGCAAGCACATTGTAAGCAAAAGCAAATCACATGGTTGAATCAAAACCAAGGGGAAATAGGGTTTCCTCCTTAGTGGAGGGATGTCAGACCTATTCAGTGAAAAGAGTTGGCTCAAGGGAGTGGTAGGAACATGGAGTCTCATCTCTCACTCTGTATGGAACATAATCATACCATAAAATGACCTCTTGCTGTTCTTCAGAAATTATACGTTATATGAGCATCATTAGTTCTATCTGGCAATTTTAATCTCCTTTAGATCTATCATATGCCATCTTTTTCTTATGTAACCCCCCCCCCATCTCTATAGTCACTGTTGGTGAGAGGGGTCAGTAATCCTTCCTGGCTTACCTGCTGCTGTCTCCTAAGTGATCACCTTCTGCCTTCTTTCATCACCTTCGTTTCTCAACACAGCAGCCAGCACAATCATTTATAATAGAATAATATAACCTTTTCTTTTTCTGGATTAAATCCTTCCTTCCAGGGACTTCCCACATCCCTTACAGTAAAGCTAAAGCTCTGAGCTCCTTGTCCTGTGTGCCCAGAAAGTTCTCCAGGCTCCCTGTCATTGTCCCCTCTCACTCTGTCTGTACTGTTCTCTCCTCTACTCCATGGGCCACAATGGCCTCTTCCCATTTCTTCATCCCGCCCTGCTCGCTCTTAGCCTAGGCCTTATACCTGCTGTTCTCTACGTTTTGAGTGGTCCAAGACCTATTTGTTGCACACTCTCACTTCTTTTAATTCTTTGATCCAACACCAGTCACTGACGACGACAACGACGATTACGATGACGACGAGGACCACCCTGAACCACCCTGCCCTGAGCTCTGCTCCCCCCTAATCCCAGCTGCCATGGTGGTTCTCATAATTATCCATGATCTCTCAACAAGTGATGATTTATTGACTCCTGCACATGTCTCCCCTCACCAAATCAAAGTCCCATGAAGGAGTAGATTTTGTCTTGTTTCCTGTTTCAATCCTAAGTGACTAAGAGAGGGCTGGAACAAATGACTAGAAGGGAAGTCACTGCAATTTCTACGTGTGACTCTGGAAGACTGCGTGCAGATGTGTTGAAAACAAGTGGATGGCTCTTTTTAAATATTTGCCTTAAATTGTATATAAATGAAGGTTTCAGAAGATGATTAAGAGCTGAGGAAAGTTTGCCTGGTTTAAGAATGTGGGCAGCCGAGCTCAGCAGTAACTGCCATCCTGTGCTGTTTCTTTAAGGTTGAAAATACATCAAAGATTTAAGTATGCATGCACACCCCAAGCCTTAAAGCCACAGTAATCTCTCAGTGGATTTTTGAAATTTAATTCCACTTTCCTCATTTTATATTATTGATGGGCCATAATCCATGTCTATAACACATAGAGGGGAGGTAAATATGAGCAGAAGTAGTTTTGTAACCTTCCTAATTTTGCATTTATAGAAAAACAATACCTAAAACATTTTGTCTTGATGACTAAAGTAGTTTCAAATGATTGCTCACCATGAAGAGCGTTTGGGAAACTTTACAGCAGTTACATTTTTCTACTTTTTTTGTTACCATGAAGATATTAGAGGGAGTTGCTGGAGCAATGGCTCAATGGTAAGAGTGAAAACTGTTCATATAGAGAACCTGAGTTTGGTTTGTAGCACCTACATCATGTGGCTCACAGCTGCCTGTAACTCCAGCTCCAGGGGATCCAGTACCCTCTTCTGGCTTCTGTGGGCACCTGTCCAAGCACGCACGTGTGAACACAAACACACATACACGCATGTATATATATATATATATATATATATATATATATATATATATATATATATATTTATGCATACATGCAAACATACATACACTTTAGAACTTTAGAATGTAAAAAAACCCCACAGAAGTTATTAGAAGCTATTAGTGATGATTAGACTCAATAAACTGTCTGCTAATCAAGAATGAGGAACCAAGTTTGGATAACTGGCACCCATGCAGAAGTCAAGCAAGGCAGTGCACACTGTCTGTGACCCTCTTGCTTGAGGGTTGGGGCAGGCCAGCGCATAGATAGACAGATCTCTCAACTCATTAGCCATCCAGCCTCACTGAATCCGAGTTCCAGAAAAAAAAAACAAGCACAGATTGATCAAGGAAGACTTAACATGAAGCTCTAGCATGTCTGCACACACTCACATGAACATGCACATACAGAACACACACAAGGTTACTAATATGGCAACCATATCTATCAGAAGACCTCTGGGAATGAAACGTAGATGGCCCAAAGCTATTGCCCCCGAGCTTTTGTCCCAGGCCCTGTTCTGAGATCTTTCATATCTGACGCCTTAGCATGTTTCATGGCTATCCAGTGTTGGGAGCAGCATACATTAATTATAAAATATAGTGGATTGATCTGTGGCAAGAAGAAGCAGTTTACATGATGAAAAGGACGAGATGGTTATACGTTTTAGTTTGAAGTCACGGAAACCCCTGTCAGCAAATCTGAGCCGCCAAGAGCCTCAGTGTGTTTGCTGTCCAGTGCCGCTCTAAAGAATGGTAGGTTTGACGTGACGATCCTTTCAGAATGTTTTAGAGGATACTCTGCAGTTACCCAGAACAGCGAGAGAGGGCTTATTTCCAATACTGATAGATTAATAGGACAATATTATATATTATATACCAAAAATACTTCCCGCCAGAGAGACATCTTTTCAATAGGAATGTTTGTGTTCCTCTAAAACACTTGTCAGTCTGTGGGTTGCAACCTCTTTGGAAGTCACATATCAGATATTTACATTACAATTCCTAACAGTAGCAAAATTACAGTTATGAAGTAGCAATGAAATACTTTTATGGTAGAGGGTCACCACACCATGAGGAACTGTACTAAAGGGTCGCAGCATTAGGAAGGTTGAGAACCATGTCTTGAAAGAAACTGAGACACTCACTTAGTATTTATATCATAGTGGACACAGGTCCTGCTCTTAAATTGTTCCCAGTTTAGTAATGTTTATAGGCAAATACGAAAATAGTAACATCATAGCTTGACGTATTTGGAAACCGTGAAGGGCAAATGCTCCATGAGAAGGTCACTGGATCAGTTTTCTTGGAAGGGAAACAGTCTTTGGATGTAAAATCTTCTGTTGAAGATGGAAACTAGGAATGAAAACTAGGAAACTTTCAGACAAAGTGGAGATAGGTGGATACATAAAGTAGGATACTGACCTATTGTTAGGTATCAGATAAAAAATGACAAAGAGAGAAGAGTGAAGAGCCTGGCTCAGAGCAGCAGCAGCAGCAGCAGCAGCAGGAGGAGGAGGAGGAAGAAGAGGAGGAGGAGGAGGAGGAGGAGGAGGAGGAGGTTTCCAGCATTGGCTTTGTAGCTGTGGGAGCGTCACTCTCTAGGCAACAGAGCTTCATGAGCAGAATGTGATGTAGAGTCAGTTATCTGCAGGATGTTGAAGCTGGCATACATGCCATCCCTCTAGGGCAATCAATAGAGGCAGAAAGTGTCTAACAATTGGAATGGGCATGGTAGACAAAAGACCCAAAAAGGTCCTTAAGTGCTTTGTCCCACTGTCCTTAACTTTAAACAGTATTTCCATTTGCAGATCCCTCTGCTAAAGGACTTTCAACGTTGGAAATGCCACGGGAATCTTCCTCTGCCCCTACGTTAGATGCAGGTGCCCCTGAAACAAGCAGTCACTCATCAATATCAAGTAAGTGCTCCTCAGTGGTGGCTCCTGTTGTCAACTCTGGGACGTCACCAATACATATTGCTTTCAATTTTGCTAACCCTCCTACTTAAACAAACAAACAAACAAACAAAAATCCTGACACATTAGTTTCCTCGACAATACAGTGCTGTGTAGTATATGACCTTCTGGAGGGCCTGCTTTCGTTCATACCTCAGAAGTCAGGTTAATCACATGGGCACTGATTGCCTAAGAACCCCAAATCAGTAAAAGATAAATACAGAATTTCATCAGTCAATGAAGTGAGCATCGTTACTTGTCTGAACACAGAACATAGAACTGGTCATGTGATGTGTGTAAGGATTTGTTCATGTCAGAAACTTGCCTGCGACTCATTGATTTAATCTCAACCACTTGTATCATGACCACAGCTTTATCTGAGTTATCCTAAAATAAATGCATCATGACCCTATAGGCTAAATCTTCTCCTTTTAGGCTGAAAACCAAAAATGGCCCAACGCATTGCAAAGTCTACTCGAGGCCAGTATTCTGAAACTTCCCTCTGCTATTGGGTGCTAGGTTTTGACTGTAAGAAGTTTGGGTTCCATCACTGTTCCCCCAGGGTGTCTACTTAGCTCAGTGGAATCAAGAGTTTTTTCCAGCAAGGGGAATTCTTGGAAGGAATCAGTGACACAGACGAAAGTGCATGTTTCCTGAAGCCTTTGTCTCATGTCCTGGGAAATGTGTGTTTCCTATGGATGCTGCCTGAAGGGTTAGTGAGTTTTCATTTGACCATTCTCTAAAAGGATAGTTCAAGAAGACACAGAGTGCATTGCAAACGCTGGACTGGCTGTATGGAGAGGAACCGTTGACAGCATCTATCCATTTGTGCATTCATTTATTCATTCATTCATTATGCCATGCGCATCTGGTGGGGGCCAGGCAACATGCTTCCCACTGGGATCAAGGAGGGGAAAGTGACCATAGATGCCATTTAGTTGGTTCTCCTACTGTATTAACATCATGATGAATGGTTCATACACCACATGATCTAGATCCAATCCTTACGTAAGTGCTGCATGGCAGATGGCGGGAAAAGGCTGAATGCTTGCCTAAAGACACAGAGCTACAGAGAGAGAGAGAGAGAGAGAGAGAGAGAGAGAGAGAGAGAGAGAGAGAGAGAGAGAGAGAGACTGATGTGCTTGACCTATGAGATTTTCAAGTTGATATTAATTCCACACTGTCTTTGAATAATTCTAAATCATTTATAAGACTGTAAAAATTATGATAGTTTCCAAGTAGCAGATATTTGGTCTTTGGTTACAAAATAGGATGGCTAGTTCTAAAGCTGTGTGTGTGTGTGTGTGTGTGTGTGTGTGTGTGTGTGTGTGTGTGTGTAAATATCATGAAGAATGTTTGATAACTTGACAAAAATCACAATAGCATGCTTTCTCTTCCTCATTTACATGAGAAGGAGAAAACAAAAAGAGACAGAATTCCCCCTTAGAACTCTAAGTAGCAGGATTTGGTCAGAATGGTTAAACGGCTGTAATTCCAGTGCTGAGCACGTGTGTCAGGAGGGTCAGGATGCCGGAGTCCTGACTGAGTCTGGCCTTTCTGCTGTGGATTTAGCATGTTAGTCCCCACCTTCCTGCTCTTACCATTCAAAGCATCATCGCGGAAGTTGGTGGCATGCTCTTGGAGGCATAATGCCAGAAAGCACATCCATTGGCCTTTTTCCTGTCTGGAATTCTGCTGTCTTCAAAAGCAGTTAGGAGGCTGGGGGTGTAGCTCAGTGGTAGAGCCCTTGCCTCGCATGCGTGAGGCTCTGGGTTCCATTCTCAGGACTGAAAAACAAAGCAAAACTAAGAAAGGGGAAAGAGTCTCCACACAAGAGGTTTTATACCCTTACTTTATTTTTAAAAAAATTTTAAATTCTTTAAAAGTTTTCTGGTTTTTAGCTAGGGGTGTAGTTCAACAGGAAGGTGGCTTGCCTAACATGGGCAAAGCCTTGGGTTCAAAACCCAGTACTGAAGAAAACAAAAATTCTGCTTTTGAACTTTACTTAAAAATTTTAAAATTTTTACCTAAAGCTCTACTTTTCAAGTGAGTTACAAACTTATAAAGTTTATCAGTCAATAAACAAATCAGTGACATTTAACATTCAGTTGATTGGCTATTTCCACAAAATCTAGTGAATATGGACTCCAAGACATACAAATCCCACCATGTTCCTTTCTTGATTGAACTGCCAGTTAATTGTTTTGTAACTAAACCTGGTATGATTACCGTACATCAAACCTCACGCTGGCCACACCAGAAGTGATGTTATGAATGATATCACTTCACTCCTAGATGTTCCTGTTACTGATCGTGACACCTCTGTACAGTGCCCAGGGTTGTCCTGGGGCTATCTAGTGGACGTTGGGCTCTGCATTCCTTTCCAGGGTGTACAGTTCATCAGCGTTGGCTTCTGAACTTGCCCAGGTCGGGGAATCCAAGTAGGCAACTTCTAGGTGCTTGGGATGAGGCCTACTGTCATCTTGGTGAGACTACATGCTCGCACTGCGTTGGTGCACGGGCACTGAGTGTCTCATAGGGGAACGGGAGCTCAGGTGAGGGCGGCTCTCCAAGTCGGCAGGCAACTGGCAGTGTGTTTTTTTTTATTGCTTTTGCTTTGGAAATGCTTAGAACTTTCGACTGCCAAGAATCCTATCAGGGCTTAATAGCAGGACAAAGATGTTAAGATTGCTGTCTAGGCCAAAGAGTATACTTACGGGATGTTATTTAATTCACGTTGTTTTTCAAATGGTAGACAGGGGGCCGCAAATGCTTGGAAACACTGAAGATTTTGAAATCAGTGTATTTCAGCTTACTTCAGTTGCCTTTTTGATTCAATTCAAGGTGATACTGTTTGTCTTGAATCCTTTTTAGGATGTGGCAGATCATATAAGTTAAAAAGCTAACACAAACCATCACGTTGCATCCATTGGGAGTTGAGTACATACGTTTAGTTGATGGAGCAGTGTTAAGGAGCACTACTATTGCCTGCACCACAGGCACGTGAAAGGCTTTAGCTTCTCACGTGACCAGGAGCATATGATTTACCAAACATTGCAAGTAGCTAACAAAGACTCAACTAAGACTTGTGTGATGTGTAGAGCCTTGTGCGTGCGATGGGACGCGTGTTCCCGTAGTAACCGTCTCCTAATTTCCTTCGTATAGCTCAGTATAGGCAGATGAAAAGGGGATCCCTGGGAGTTCTGACAATGAGCCAGTTAATGAAGCGACAGCTGGAGCACCAGTCTAGCGCCCCCCATAACATCAGCAGCTGGGACACTGGTGGGTCACGCTTTTTCTTCTTGTTTGCCTCTCAGATTAGCTAATGCCACTTTCTCTGTGTCCACTTTTTGTGTTCTTTGGTTAAAACACTTAAAAACCACCAAACTGGAAGTAATTAACATTTACTCAGATTTTCCAAGTGCTCTAGAAGAACTTGGTTTACATCCAGGCTGAGCCTTGTTTAGGCTGATCCTCAGGCTGGTTCCCACCTACGCTGGTTCCTGTCGAGACTGGTCTCTGTCTAGGCATGCCCAACTCTTTTTTTCCCCCTTTAAGACCCAGATTTCATATCTCAAGTTATCTGTCTGGGGAGGAGTTGGTAGAGCTATGATTTCATGGTACAAAGTTATAAAAGCACCAGATTATCAATATCCTCTTTCAGAAATTACAAAGTAGTGAAGTTAGTGCCTATGTAATGACAAGTCTTGGGACGGTGATGGCATGATCTGTAAGTAAGTTTGGGAATGGATTGTGTAATTTTAGCCAGCGGGGTCACCAGGTTACAGTCACACATCTTCACGTTCATAAGTCAAAGCCACATCTAGCCTGCCGTGGCACATCTGTCTCGAGTGTGACTGTCATGCATTTCCTCCCCCCTTATCACATCTACGTGTGGTGTGCTGCCTTCACAGCTCATAACACTGCAGTGGTCCCCCCTTAAATTCCTGCTCCTCCGTAGCTTTTTTTCCTCTTAAATTAAATGGGCCATTTGAGGTACAAGATTATAAACATGAAAGAAAGAGCCTTGGAGTTTGCATACGCTACGAAAATGTAAGCGCTGATTGCTATGTCATGCTGGGGAGTGCACTTTACCATCTCAGTGATTATTTTCAGGCTTCAATTATGAGATTATTTTTAATATTCTTCATTATGATGCAGAATCACACTGAGCACAAAGGAAGACAGCCACGACCCCGAGCTGCTTTCACCTTGTATGTGTGTTCTCTTACACGCCTTTGCTGCTCTTCAAGAAGAGACCCACATGCCACACCCAGCCCCATCTGCAACTGGCAGCTTCAATTCCCCGGACTTAGACAAGTGTTTGGCAGGTCAAAGGCTTAGTGTATTCCCTTCATTTAATGGCACACAGGAGTGAGCAAGGGATAGCTAAGAGGCGACAGGTGGGAGAGAGAAGGAAAAGACACTAGCTAGCCATCCCCAAGAATGTGTTTGGCTTAATAGTCTTTCTTTTCTGAAAGTACAGTGGAGGACCCCTCCCCCCACAGTGCCTCCCTCTGCAGAGACGAGGCTGTGTAGCCTGAGAAGTACAGCTCAGTTAACTTTCTGGTATTAACTGCTCAGCTTGACTTGGGGACCCTGAAAGCATTTTGCCATTCTGTCATAGCTCAATCTGTGTCTTGAACTTAGTCATTCTAGATTCTGACTATAGCTACAAACCTAGTTTGATTAAGTAGAGTTACGATCATGTTAATTGACATCTATTTCTGACCTGAGTTTTAAGCTACAAAACCCTACTCGAGGCTAAGTAACCCATTTAGCTACAGATCTCCCTTTTCAATTAGACTTAATGGGTCTTGTAGTCTTGGTTTCACTTGTTAAGACACCATGTTGTCAGGATTTCTTTCACTGACATTTGCTAGGGCTTATTTTAAATTTTCAATTCCCAACTTGGTTCTCTAGCCTCTAAATCCTTTAATAAGTTTTAACTCATTATTCTCAAATTCTTTGGTTGGTTGGTTGGTTAGTTGGTTGGTTTTGAACATAGAATCTTTCTTTGTTACCCAGGCTGGTCTTGAACTTCTGGGCTCAAGTAACCGTTTTGCCACAGACCCTTCCAACTGAGCCTGCCTTACACCTGGCTACAGTATTCTCGTATTTACTACTTGAGACCGGCAGAAAAGTGTGTGAATGTGTAGTATGGTGTTAGGTAACATGATATTTTGAACCATACACATTGATTCGGTGACTCTCTAGTTCCCACCAAGAATAATTATGGTCCTGGAGACATACGGATAAGGACAGCTTAAATTGGGGACATGATAGATTCCCCTCAGCAGACACCAGTTCATTCACAGAAAACCTGCCTCTTCTTCACTGTGCACTTCTGTGTGGATGAGCATCCCCTGAGAATCGCCTTACTTGTGCTCCCTATTCTTGTTCTCCACCCTCAGTCAATTCCCTATCATTTTCTGTACCTGTCCATGTGTTTTTGTATGAACTGTCTGACCATTACTCCAGAGTATCATTGGTGTATTTACTGATTTCCATAACACATGTTTCATAGCCAAGGTATTGGCCCTTCATTTCATATTGGGATTTGCACTCTTCTGAAATAGAGTGGGAATAGAACTTAAAAAAAATTTAGTTTTGAATACTCTAATATTTTCAGGTGCAGTTCATTTAACTGAGTGACAGGTTTGTAACGAAACCTTAAATAAACCCTACCCCCAGGCTTACTCTTTATGCGTTAATAAAGTAACTGTGACAGTTTGCTGCATTGATTGTGCGGTGACTTGTACCAAACTGACCCCACTGAAGACTGAAACGCTCTCTTTATCCACAGAACAGATACAGCCCGGGAAACGGCAGTGTAATGTGCCAATGTGCCTAAACCCCGACCTGGAGGGACAGCCATTGAGGACAAGAGGTTGGTTGAGTCTCAGAGTCTCAGACTGTGGAACTGAAGGACTGAGTATCTCTCACGGATCCACACAGCAGGCGCCAAAGCCTTTTCCTCATTGGTTCCATGTATTTCTAACCTGCAGAACACCCTGAGGACCAGGGCTTGTGTGAAGCTCATCCTGGAACATGGCCAGCAAGGACGAAAGCTCTGCCCTATTGTGTCTTCCTAACACTTGGGGCCTCACAACACAATTCTAGTGGCTCTCACCCAACACTTAGACATTTGAAACTAACTTCCCACTTATTCTCCCCTTAGCTGTTTCTAGACCAGACATCCTCAGGCTCTTTAGTGTCCTTCCCAAGATGCAGCGTGTCTCCATGTCACCCTTTGCTCTTCTCCTGAGCACATTTCAGAGTGACCTCATTTTTTTCTAGAATGGTGGGACTGTGCCTAAACAGCTATCTTGAATTGTGTGTGTGTGTGTGTGTGTGTGTGTGTGTGTATTTTCTGCTTGTGGGGGCAAAATGAGCATCCATTTATGCTAGGATCATTAAAAATTTTAATTTCTAAATTCATCCCACACATTTAACTACATATTGAATTAATCTTTACTTTTGTTCTTAAAATTCAGAAGGCTGGTAAACCTATCGTTGGTTACAAAAAAAAAAAAAAAAAAAAAAAAAAAATCCTGACCACACCTTCTAAGTAGCCTCTTGAATCTCGCAGACTTAGGCGGAGATATCTTCCCGAACACTTCTTTGGTAATAGTTAGCATTCTAGCTCTCCTGCAGAAGAGATGAATCGCTAGTCTGTGTGGCCAAGAAAAGCTGCTGTGAGTCAGGGTATTGAACAGATCTTCGGTGTATGGTTGTGATCTACCGGTGAGAGTATGAAGGTCTCTCTCTCACTGGAAGTGGTGGAGCCCGTTGGTGCAGCTGGCTTGCGCTTTGAGGCAAGCAAATACCTCAGAGCCTCACCTGTCTTTGAGATTCCAAAGGGGGCGTTTCTCAGCATCTCCTGCTCTGAAGTTCGGCTGTGGAGAAAGTCCCCCCCCCCCCCCCGCAATCAAGTTTCTGAGCTTTCTCTGCTACTGCATCTGGTTCTCTGAACAGAGGATGGGCATCCTGGATATCCTGGGAGGGAACCAGTGGGACGGGGGTCTCATAACTGTTGCCAGGGAATAGGGGACAAAATGGAGGCTGAGTTTAACACTGCCAACTTAGTTGTGGGTCGTTTGCGACGAGAGGTTGCTGAAGTCTGTGGGTTTCCTTTTTATATTTCTTATCTTCTCATAGATTGCTTTCAGTTTCCACTTCAGTAGCAGATTTTAGCAAGCCATGGGTTCAGCTAATGTTGTCCTAAAAGAGCCAATGGCCAGTCACCCAACTTACTCTCTTTGATAGATGACTTCCGTAAATACTGCAGTGTGGTTTCTGTGTTGTCATGGAGATAAACAACTTCACTGGGGCTACTATAAGAACACGCCCCCATTAGGTAATGCCTGTTTGGAAGCCACAAAAAATGCCTGAATCCTTCTAGATCCTTTGGCAGTAATCTTGACTTGGAGTTGTTCCTAGAGAGATCGTGGACACATCTCCATTGATCTTATGGGCGATTATTTTTTTCTGCTCTGTCATAGTTGCCATTTTTAGCATTTGGCTAGTGTGCCCATCAATGATCAAGAGTCATGCTTTTGCTGTCTCTGCTATGAGTCTGCCTATGTGTGATTGTGCAACATCTTTACGAACATCCTCCTTGATGTCCCTGGGCGGGAAAGCTGACTCAGAAATGGCAGATAATATGGTGGCAAGGTTTGTGTTCTCAACCGGGATCTCTGGAAGGCGCAGGCATTTTCAGAGTTGGCGCTTGTGTTTGCAAGCATTTGCTTCTCAGAAATACACTTTGTGTAAACTTTACCTGGAGAGGTGGTCTATAGTGTGGAAGCATGAACTTCAAAAAGCATTTTGCCCTCAGGCCACACAGCATTGCCCTTCAGGCTAGGCATCTAAGGTTTATATTCTTAGATCACTGGAACTAGGTCATTCTCTCGGTAGTTACTCTTTCTGAGGAGAAATCGGACATCTTTGATTTCAGGACCAAGTTACATGTTTCTTAATGAGACATGGTTTATCTAACGATCATTGCTGTTCCACCGTTTTGTCTGCATGGAGAACTCAGATTCACAGTTACTATCTAGCACAGCATGCTGCTATTTCACACTGTCACTTGGAGACTCATCTTAGATGCTTCAGCTGCACAGCTCCAGTGGATCCGCCCCACGCTGATGTCTTTCTTCATGGAGAGCCTGCTCCTGAATTCCTACATTTATTACACTTTAGGATTTATATTTTTTATTTGTGTATGTGCCATGCGTACACGCACACATGTGGACACATGCATGCAGGTGCCCATGAAGGCCGGAAGAGGACCCTGTCAGCTCACTCAGGGCTGGAGTCACAGGCAGGTGTGAGCTGCCCTGACCTGGATACAGGGAATGAACCTTGGAGCCTCTGCAGGAGCAGAAGGCTCTCGTAACTGCTGAGCCATCTTCCCAGTCCCCACATTTACTGTCCACAGGTTTATGCTGCTAAGATTCCAGCCTCAGATTTCTTTAAAAGGACCTAAACTCAAAGTCTTTAAACTGTCATATTGACTGGGTGGGGTAGAGCAAGCCATTGAGCTAAACAGCTGATGCTGCATTCATAAATACTTCAGGTGAAAATGAAGTCTTTTTGCCTTAGTGCTTATGATAATAATTTTCAAAGCAGAACACTAACCTGGTTTTCTATGCCTGTTATGCCCTTCTGTTCGTGTGTGTGAAGTCTGGGGTCTCACCACCTGCCACTTAGTCAGGCATGTCGAGTCTGGGGTCTCACTGTCTTCTGATAGTAACCCCACATTAATGATGACAAACCACTTGTGCATTGGACATTTCATATTGTTCAGGCAGTTTCCTTTAAGGCTAAGCGAGTTCATCTTTATCTTACACTCTGCTGGCCCAGATGACATTTCTGTTTTTCAAAATCATGCATCATGGAAAGGCAGGCACCCAGCTCTTTCTTGGCCCCACTTCACCGTGTGTGTGTGTGTGTGTGTGTGTGTGTGTGTGTGTGTGTTGGGGGGGGACTTTTCCATGCCATGGATGGAATGGGGGTGACAATCTCATGAGTATGATCTTCTGAGAGTTAGTGAGTGCAGAGTGGAGACTCCCCGGGCCCCAGAAGCTCGTCTGTCTTCATGGCTGTCTCTCCACCACTTCCCCAGGTGCCACGAAGTCCAGCCTGTTGTCAGCACCCAGCATCGCCAGCATGTTTGTGCCAGCACCTGAAGAATTCACAGAGGAGCAGCCAACCGTGATGGCCGACAAGTAAGCTCACCCGTTATTTTCCTCCTTTGGTTATAAAGTTGGAGTCTGGTTACCAGGTGAGGAAATAAACTCTGTTCTTCAACAGGCAGAAGCTGTGTTGTACACATTTACAATTCAGAAATGCCCACAGTATAAGCAGCCCCCCTTTATTTTAAATTAGATTGAATCAGATAATTTCACTTACCCCTAAAATTAATCTAATGCCCATAAAATCCCCCTCATCCAGAAGCATCAAATTGTTGCACTGGAAATACATACATATATATATATATATATATATATATATATATATATATATATATCCATTCTTATTTCATCCTGACAGTATAGTCCATTCTCAGCATCTCAAACTGGCTCGTCACCTCTCTGCCTGTCAGTTCCCAGCAGCGTTGAGTTCTTCTAGGTTTGAGCCCACATTTAGCTCATTGGCTAAGGTATTCTAGTGTGTGAATGTCCCCACTGCTCTTTCCACAGCCCCATCTAGAATTCTAGAGCATTCCTGATGTGTTCTCTCTCCTTACTTGATATTTCTAGCAAATTCTTCTTCATTCATTTACTATCTAGCTGAAGACAAAGTTTCCCTGATTAAGAGGGGCAGTGTTCCACTTTGTCAGGGCCTCCAGTACATCTCTAACCTAGCACATGTCACACTGTATTTTATTTCTTTGTCTAAATAGTACAGGCACATGTTATAAAATAGATGGCGAGTTCTCTGGGATAAGAACAATTTCTTCTGTATTTTGTGCCCCAAGCACGCTATGTCTTGCCTGGCACACAAATTGTTTTTAGTGAATGTGATAAAACAAAATAAGGCTTGCAGATTTTCAAACCTGGACAGATCCTTTGGGAATAATCAGGTTCCCAGATAAAGGTGGCTCACACTTCTCACAAATGAGAGTCAGTAGAAATGACAGTGTGAATATCCACATAGGGATGCTCGTTGCTCAGTCACATGAGCTGACGGCTGCCTTGGGCTTTCTACATCTGTAATTGAACACCACGGCCAAAAGCGACTTATAACCTATAGTCTATCATCCAGGGAAGTCAGGGCAGGAGGCCTGGAGGCAGGAACTGATACAGAGCCCCGTGGAGGGATGCTGCTTACTGACTTGCTCCCCTAGCACGGTCTTAGCTTGCCTTTTCATAAGGTTTTGGACTACCTGCACAGGGGTGGCACTGCACACAATGAGCTAGGTCCTCCCACATCAGTCACCCACCCAGAAAATGCCCCCAAAGACATGACCACAGGCTGAGCCTATAGAGATATTTTCTCAATTAAGATCCTTTGTTTCCTGGATGAAATGGACAAATTCCTAGACAGATACCAGGTACCAAAGTTAAATCAGGATCAGATTAATGACCTAAACAGTCCTATATCACCTAA
>NC_034596.1:97354119-97354393 GCF_900095145.1 Mus pahari
ATAGGGAACTTTCGGGATAGCATTTGAAATGTAAATAAAGAAAATAATAATAATAAAAAAATTGAGAAAAAAAATCCTTTGTTGCCAGATAATCCTAGCTTGAATCAAGGTGATATAAAAACTAGCCACCAGAGTGGCCAGACTCGAGAGGCAAAGGTGCCGTGTGTGTACGACTGCCTTGAAACGTCCCCAGAGCTTTGGTTATAATTTCCCCAGTTTGTGTCTATGCACTCCCATTTCAAGTTCTGATTTTTCCTAGTTTCTTCCTTCCTTC
>NC_034596.1:97354404-97372511 GCF_900095145.1 Mus pahari
TCTCTCTCTCTCTCTCTCTCTCTCTCTCTCTCTCTCTCTCTCTCTCTCTGTGTGTGTGTTCCAGTGCACATGCATTTGTATGAGCACGAGTTATTTTTAGTGCTCCGTTTCCCTTTATAAAGCTGCCTTTGGTTGAGTTGGGTGAATGGAACCTATATTAGGACACAGGAAGGAACTCGAGTGTGGGCTTCTTAAAAGAAAGTGTGAGTGTACTAGTTCAGCAGGACTAGACACTCGGGAGGCTCAGTCTGGCTCTGCAGGCTTCCTAGGGTGCCCAGGTCCACTCAAGTCCTCTGTCTCTCACCCACAGATAGAACGTCCTTTGAAAGCTTCTAGCCACCTGTAGGCATTTTTGATTCTGACAAATGAAAATTAATGTAGTTACTGCCACCCCTCCTCCTTCCTTGCCACTGCTTGTGAGGTGGCTGCCCCCAGACATCTGATAAAGCCCAAGGTCATCAAGTAGAGGACCCTGAAGGCCATCCTGCACCAGTCAGGACGGTACGTCCAAGTTAAGTGAGTCTGGTGTAACCCAGAGGTATCAGCAACAGAGTGTGAGGAGAGCCAGGGGGCCAGGTCCTGATGTCCAGCATTGGTTTCGAGATGAGAAAACTAGGCATGCCTTTTCCAGCTGCTTCCGGGAAGTTCACGGTCCATAGCATCAGGGACCTGGAAGAATTCCTACTGTGAGCAACTCTGACTGCACTGAAATGTTTCCTCCATCATGGAAACAGCAGCAGAGCTGGCCATCAGAGCCACCAAAAATTACCAAACTGTAAAGCAAGGAAACACAGGTAGATGTCTCACATGCACATTGGTTTTTGCTTAAAACCATAAAAACTGATCTAAAAAAAAAAATCTAGTCACTGACTATTCATAGACACAGTTTTACATTCTTAAAGGCCCAAGAGCTATTAGCCTACCTGAAGCTCTTTCTAAAGGAGCAGAAACTCCTCTGGGGCCAGATGCTTGTGGACTGAGTGGTAAGGAAACATCTAAGACAGCTGCCACCCACGCTCTTCCCATGTCTTACGGTGACAGTGGCACTGAGGTCTCCACTTACATTTGAGTGAGCCTCGTGGCCACCATTTTGTACCTTTTGAAAACTTTAGACAAATAGCCGTGCTTGTATGTTACCTTGAAACCAAGGTCAGGTTTCTTACACGTCCCTCCCTCTGCTTCCTTTACAGATGCCATGACTGCGGGGCCATTCTGGAGGAATACGATGAAGAGACCCTCGGGCTAGCCATCGTGGTCCTCTCCACGTTCATTCACCTAAGCCCAGACTTGGCGGCGCCCCTGTTGCTTGATATCATGCAGTCTGTGGGAAGGTGAATGTTACATCCTATTTTATCTGCAGGAGAGGGTGCCTTACTTAAAATAGAAGTTATCCGTTAGAAGGGAAAGCATCGGTCACCTTGCAGATGCCTGGAACCTGGGGGCATCAACTCAGACTGGATTTTAAAAACTTGGATGAAAACATCTTTTGATTTCATGTCTCAGCTGTACCAGGTCATGAGTCAAGGTCAGAGTGGAGCCAGGGGAGGCTGCACCAAGGGAGTTTAACTGTTGCTCCCTGATGCTGTATGTGTTCAGATGGTCTGTCCACAGCAGACTTTGTGCATTAGCCTTTGTACTGATGATACTGTTCTCTCTCTTGACCTGTCCTGTGGTGATTTGATACCGTCTTTCGTGATCCCAAAGAGCCTCACTGAATTAACTGTTCAGCTCAGGGCCTTATGGTGTGTCGCCCAGCATCTTCACAGTTCTGGCTTCCTGTTTTGGGAACAGGCCCTTCAGTCTGAATGTTAGTGTGAAGAGAATTCCCTTTTTATGTAGACATCAGAAGAGGAATGTGGTTCATGTTCACGACTAGATTCCAGTTCAGTAATAACTATGCAGCTCGTAGACACCGAGTTACATTGCTTCAGCATCTACATTCCTACATTTGACGTACTTGCTCTGTTGTGTAGACTAGCAAGAGTCTGGAAAACATCTAGTCCAAAAGTTTTACTCTTGGTAAACTGAGGATGGCCTCCGCTATCTGTTTTGTGGTGGTGGAGCACTTTACAATTTACAGTTTTCTCCTAGCTGGGTTTTCAAAGGTCGTTGTCAGAGAAATACATCGAGTCAATGCAGGGAATCACCGGATCACAGGTTCTGGTTTCTGCCTAGCCTGGTTACAACCGCCATTTCTTTTTACACTGGGTGGGTGAGAGTAAACTTTTTACCTGTATGCATTTACATGGAGAGCTGCGGTTGATACAGAAGACGGGTTTGGGAGACTGGATTAAGTTTAACCCTGCACGTGACTGTGGAGTGGTCCCTCAGATACCTACACAGGGGCTCTCAGTATCTGTACCTCACCACCAAACCCGAGGTCCTAGCTCAATGCTAATGCACTTCACCATGGAAAGCTAAGATACCCACCTATGTGACTTTTTACTTTATATTCTAGGCTTGCATCCAGCACTACCTTTTCTAATCAAGCAGAAAGGTAAGAACCTCAAGTGGGCTCAGCTCATTTCTCTTTCACCCTATGCATGTTCTCACAGTCTGACGCTGGCCACCGGCACATGTTCTCTGAGATGACGCCTGCGATCCCACCATAACTCCTGAGAGTTTCTGACCTGGCTTTGCACATTCACTTAATTTCATCAACAAGTATTTTTAAACCCAACGTGTACGAGTTTAGTGAGGTTTTTATTGTCAGTCACGCTGTGAGTCCAACTGAGAGCCTCAAACATTCTAGGAAAATGCTCTACTGCACGACTGCACCCCAGCCCTGCATGGGTTCTTGTTAAAGGCATTAGCCAGCGTGATTCCTCGCCTTGTTTGACTTCCAGTCTTATCAAGAAGGCAAACATGAATGAATAGCCACAAAAGTGTATAGTAATTGTGCTAACTGCTGTGAAGGAAATAGACTCATGTAATGTTAATTACACATTTATTTATTTGCATGTGTGCATGTGTGCACTGTGAGTGTGGAGGTCAGTGATCAATGCTGAATGTCATCTCAGCGCCCTCCACCTTACTTTTTTGAGACAAGCTCTCTTATAGAACTGGGCACTTACCAGGGAGCCCAGGGGACTCTCTTGTGTCCTCCCTATCTTGAGCTAAGGTTATAGACCCATAAATGAGTATCTATAGCGTTAGTGCCAGGTGCTAGAGAGAGTAGTCAGATGTCAAATCCTGGTTTTTGTGGAATTTACATTTAAGTCGACAAGACAGAAAATAAGCAAGTTAACCAATAAGAAATTGCCCATGTAATTAATATCACCCAATGCAATGTGTTATGAATATTAACTAATTCCATGTGACAGAGAAGGCTCAGGACTGGTATTTTAGACACAATGGCCAAGGACACTCTCCTGGAAGAAGTGCTGTGTAAACAGAATCTAAGTGGGGAGAACGATCTATACAGCAGGCTATGGAGGGAATGCCCCAGGCAGAGGGCACAACCAGGACAAGGGCTTCAAGTCAGGAGAGAGGGTGGTGACCCTGGAGACAGACCGACATGGCTTCAGTGAGCACAGAGAAGACAGCAGAAAGTAAAGGGAGCAGGATAGAAGCAGCTAGACCACCGAGGTCGCTCAAGGTTAGCTTTACTGAGGTCCCAGAGCACCTGGTAAGGGCCAACACGCTCGCCTTAAGACCCTTAAGAGCCTCTGTCCTGTCAGGGCCCGTGTATAATACATTCTTATTGACAGACACCGTGGTAATACTTTAGGTATGGCTTTTCTTTTGTAAAATTTACACACAACCCTAAATGTACATTCACTGAATTTGACAAATAGCTTTACCTGCACACCTGGGCCCTGTCACGACAGAACTTAACCATGATCGCCAGAAGGGCCCATCTTTCACAGGTCCGGTTGTCCTCCAACCATGGAAGCAAATGGTCTTTTCTTCAGTGGTAGATTAATTTTGCCTGCTGTAGAGCAATGCTCTTTTCTTCAGCAGTAGATTAATTTTGCCTGTTGTAAAGCTTTGCATGAATGGAATTGTGTTGCAGTTTTACGTCTGGCTTCTTCAGGCAACAATGCTTTGAGACTTATCCATGCTGTTGCTGGTACCTTGGTCTGTCTCTTTGTCAGAGCTGAACATGCACCACATGGTGAATTCAGGTTTCTACGAAAGAGTATCAGGGTTACTTCTAGTTCAGTGCGATTTCTTTGCAACTATGAACATTCTTAGACAAGGCTCTTTGTAAATAGATGCTTTATTTCTCTTGGAAATGGAATCGTTGGGCCACAAAATATATGTGTGCTTGATTTTTTTTAAAAATAAGAAATCAGAACTTCTCTTACATAAATATGGTTGTATAAAAGTATTTGTGCTAGGGCCAAGCTCAGCACTTAATGGTGCTTGCTGTTCTTGCAGACGACCTAACTTTGGTTCCCAGCTCCCGCGGTAGCTCATAACTGCCTGTAACTCCAGTTCTAAAGGACCCGATGTTCTTTTGTGACCTCTGAGGGCACCTGAACACGTGTGTTTATACCCACACATAGACACATAAGTAAAAATGAAGAGAATATTAGATAAAGGTTATGCTGTTTATCCTGTGTGGGATACTATTTTACAGTCCCATCATCAGTGAGGCTTGAGGCTGCCCCACACACACCCTTCCCAGATTTGGGTGTTGTTCGTATTTTCAACTGTAGCAGATGGAGTAGCTATAGGGTGGCTATCTGTAGTCTTAATTTGCATCTTCCTGATGACATTTTTTTCAAATGTTCATTGACTGTTTTATATATCCTGCCTGAAGTGTTCATTTAAATCATCTTTTCCATCTTTTAAACTGGGCCATTTCCTTTGTACTCTGGAGTTGTTAGACTTCTTTGTATAAATGTTTTAAAGAACATCTTTACCTAGGCTGGGCTCATTCACTTTCCCAATGCTATAATTTGCCGACAAAGTTTTTACTTAGATCAACTTTAACTTATCCATGCTTTAAAGTGTGTGTAATTATGGATTTTTATTGTTTAGCTGAGAAAAGCTTGTCGTATCTGCTTCCACGTTGTGTCTATTCTCTACTGTTTTCTTCTGGTGTGCTTTCTGTTATTTTCTTCCAAACGTTTCATGACTTTAGCATTTAGATTTATCTTTTGCATAATCCATCAAAATTACCTTTTATATAGTGTTGGGTAGGGGTAGGGACATTCTCTATATTCATATCAAATATCCAGCTATGTCAGCACCTTCTTGTTTTAAAGACTCCTTCCCTCATTTGCCCTCTGTGATATGTGTTAAACTCCAAGTTCCCTATATGGCAGCGTGTATCCATCTGGTTCCTTTGGGCTGTACACTGATCCTTAATCTAGTAAGGTCCTTCATAACCTTCCTAATGCTGTGACCCTTTAATGCAGTTCTTCATGTGTGATGATTCCCCAACTTTGAAATTATTTTGTTGCTACCTCCTAACTGTAATCTTGCTACTGCTGTGAACTGTAATGTAAATATCTCATGCACAGGATATTTGATATGCAACCCCCAGGGGTCATGACCTGCAGGTTGAGAACCACTGATCTGGTGCCACATAGTCTGAATTACAGTGGTGAGGCTTGGCATCAAGTAGCCAGGGTATTCCTTCCTTCCTTCCTTCCTTCCTTCCTTCCTTCCTTCCTTCCTTCCTTCCTTCCTTCCTTTCCTCCCTCCCTCCCTTCTTCCCTCCCTCCCTCCCTTCCTTCCTTCCTTCCTTTTTTTCTTTTTCTACAGATTTGTTTAGCTATGTAAATTCTTTAAATTTCCAAATTAGCTTCTCCTTTTTTTCTGTCCTGCCTTTTCAAGAAAGTGTCTTGCTTTGAGCCCTGGCTGGCCTCAACCTTGTGGTGTTTCTCCTTCCTCTGTCTTCTCACTGTTGATATAACAAGCATCAGTACTACAGTGTGTCCAAGCTTCTCCTTGTTTAGGCAAAATGGTTACTGAAGTTGACAGTGTACATTAATTTGGGAATAACTGATAAGTTTTAAGTTTCTCTCAGCTATGATTTTGAAATGTGTGTACACATATATGGAGGGTGTCATCCTTAGGAATGACGTCCAGCTCCTATGAGACAAAGCCTTTCATTAGTCTAGAGGCTCCAGTTAGGCTTGACTGGCTGGTGAGTGAGGTCCTGTGATCCCTGACTTCACCTCCCCAGTGCTGGGATTCCCATTGTACAGTACCAATGCCTTACCCTGTTATGAGGATTCTGGGTTCAAACTCAGATCCTGGAACTTGTAAGGCAAGTGTTGTCCAGGCTGAGCCATCAACCCAGCCCCCGAGCCATGTTCAGTAGTGGTCTTGTACATCTTTGGTTAAAATTTTACATTTTGGAATTTTGTAAATCTTCTGTTTAAACTTTCAATTTTGTAAATCTTTTTTTAAAAAAATCTTGTTAGATTGACCCCTAAGAATTTTATGCATTTTAGAGCATAAAATTTATTGATTTTTTTTTTCTGTTTTTTGAGTCAGGGTTTCTCTGTATAGCCCTGGCTATCCTAGAACTCACTCTGTAGATCAGGCTGGCCTCAAACTCAGAAATCTGCCTGCCTCTGCCTCTCAAGTGCTGGGATTAAAGACATGTGCCACCACTGCCTGGCGTAAATTGAATTTTAAAGGAAATAATTTTCAATTTTTTCCCTGGTGGATAAATAGATTTTTTTTTGGATTAGTGTTGTATCCTAGCTTAATTCACACACAAGTTCTAGACGTTTCTTAGACTTCTCGACTTTATAGACTTCTTATGGTCTTATTTTGTTTGGAAAACATTATATCACCTACCAAAACCATGTTTTGCTATCCTCCTTTCTGATATTTTTGGAGTTTTGTTACCTTATCCTAGTAGGTAGAGCCACCAGCACAATAAGGGGTGTGGAAATGGCTGTTCCTGTTTTGTTTCCTGCCTTCAGGATCTCATTCTGGTTGTGTTAGCCAGGGATTTTTGTTTGTTTTGTTTTGTTTTGTTTTGTTTTTGTTTTTGTTTTCACAGACACTTTTAAAAACAAATTGAGAGTGTGTTATTCAATTTCCAATATGCTGAGTATTTTAAAACTCACGTATTTTTATTTTAATATGTTGAATCGCATTGATTGATTTTTTTCTTCTTTCTTTGTGTGTACAGCATGTGTGTATATATACATATATGTGATGGTTCACAGGTATGTGAGTGTGCATGTCTGTAGCTGTGTGCATTTGCATGTGGAGGCCCACAGTTGACATCAGGAGTCCTCCTTGGTCATCCTCCTGCCTCAAACATTGAGGCTGGTTCTCTCCACCATGCCTCAGACTTGCTATGCCGCTAGTCTGGGTAGGAAGCTTATTCACGTGGGGCATCCCAGAGCTCCATCTTCTGAGGCGCAGGTTCTGGGTGGTTCTCTGTGCCCACATGGAGGATCCAAACTCTGGTCCTCTTCCTTGCTTTCTCCCCAGTCCCTATGTTGATTGTGAAGTTATTCTGGCATTCTATGGATAAACCCTACTTGGTCATGATGTATTATCCTTGTTATCTATAGTTGGATTCAGTGTCCAGAGGAACACTGCGCTGTGTGTTCTCTTCCTGTTCATTTGTGTTTATTTATTTATTTATTTATTTATTCAGATAACAGTTTTTTCTAATGTTACTTTTAGGGCTATGGGAGCCTTATGAAACAAATTGCCAAAAGTTTCCCTTGTTCTGTTTATTTATGTCAGTCATAAGTTTAGAGTTCTGTTTTCCCTGAAGGCCATCTTTGACCTTTGAACCAATATTCCAGGGTGGACTTGGCGTAATGAGGCAGAGGCTTAGGAAAGCTTCTTGCCCTTCATCTACTTGGGATCTTTGATTTCTTCCTTCTGGTAACCTACTCCCCTACCCAACCACCCCAGGAATTATTCTCTCTGCTGCTTTTGTCTAAGAGACAGAGCCATGTAAAACTCCTGGCTACTTTTTTGTCACAAGTGCCAGCTCAGATGCTCCAAAAAAACATGGCAGATCTCCCAAAAGAAGTGAGGATACTATCACTGCATTCCCTCAGGGCAACCCTCTCTTGGCCTTGCTAGGTTCTTGCTGATAACTCTTGTCCACTTCTAGACTTTTGGCCTTTGCAAGTCACTGGCTTGGGGAGTCCTGGAATAATTCTGTTGTCACTTTGGCCCTTTGTGGATCTGTCTGAAAAAATTGTTATGAAGTATTAGGTTTGACTATGGGTAATTTCATCTCTCTGGGGCGACTAGCAAGCAAGATAGTGGATAAAACTGTGGTGTTCAGAGCCTAGCCTCTAAATCATTGCACACATGCTTGTTGGTCTAAAGCTTGTGTTGTCCTCTCTGTTTGAACGCAGCATGATGGTTCCAGGCAATGCAGCAGGTGTGGCCAAGCAGTTCCTGCGCTGCATCTTTCATCAGCTGGCTCCCAACGGCATCTTCCCTCAGCTCTTCCAGAGTGCCATCAAAGGTAACTCACTCCCCCAGGACCCAGAAACTGCAAGCCTGGCCAGTCCCCAGAAACCCTACTAAATCTGATCATTTGCTTTATAGATGGGACTTTTTTACGGACCTTAGCCACATCTCTCATGGACTTCAACGAGCTGAGCTCAATTGCTGCCCTCAGTCAGCTCTTGGAGGTAGGTTTGCTGAAAGGTACCCTAGGTCCCAGGCAAAGTCTTGTACCACACCTATCTCCCTCCCTGAGGCAGCCCTGAACTGCTTCACGGTGAAGCGTTTGTTGTACCTTACATAGAGAAGTCCCAGACTGCTTCCCCATGCCTAGATGTTGCTAGGAAGAAAGCAGCAGCTACTATTATCAACAGCTCCAGTCTTTATTCTGGAAGATTCTTTCCAGCAGGCATTGATCATTACCTTATTAGCACCTACCCACACCCGTTCTATATCCTTTGAGAGCTCTTAATTCATGATCCCATTTTATCTCGTGGACATAAAGCTCATTAGTTTTGCCCCTGCAGTTTTTCTAAATATAGCTGGGTTTCCTCTGTGTTCCTTCTGCCTGTTAGAGCAGTCAGTCTGTCTAGCAGGCGGTTCATCATGTTTATAGTGCGGATATTTAAGGTTTTAAAGCAAACCTTCTCTGGGTAGCTTTATGATTCGTGTTCTGTTTCAGCAGTTGATTGCCTATGCTTTTGTGTTTTTAGGGTCTAAATAACAAAAAGAATTTACCAGCAGGGGGTGCTATGATACGCTGTTTGGAAAACATTGCCACGTTCATGGAAGCTCTGCCCATGGATTCTCCTAGTAGTCTCTGGACCACAATCAGCAACCAGTTTCAGACATTTTTTGCCAAGCTGCCTTGTGTTTTACCTCTGAAGGTGAGCTCAGCCCAAGTTTTTTTAGCTTCCATTACTTTCTGCCCATCTGCTTACAGAGACCAACATGCGGAGCACGGTCAGGTAATGTGAGAGATCCCAAGAAGCTAGGGGAAATTTGTCAGCTAGAGTGAAGAGAATTATTTAGGTCATCCACTCCACTATCGGCAGCATGGAGTGGATACTTTACTTGCTGATAACGAAGGTACCCAGTGACCACGTGGTTTTTAGTTGAATGCCAACAGACACATGGTTTGTTTCTGTCCTTTCTTTTTAAATTTGTGTTTGTTTTCATCTTCAGTGAGGGGGTTAGAATTCAGTGTTATGTGAATGCTAAGTAATCATTCTATTACTGAACTATATCCCCAGTCCTTAGATCGACTTGAGAAATGTTTTTCTCAAGTGGATATCCAATAGGCAAGGGAATTAATAGCTTATCTAAAAGGAATCCAGACATAGGTAAAGTGTTAACTTTAGAGAATTAAAGTATCATGTGTTTTGTTTTGTTTTGCTTTGTTTTGTTTGTTTTTTGAGTAATGTTCAGGGAAGAGCAAGATGATTAATGGTTAATCAGATCAGTGGTTAATCTGTAGTTCAAGGATCATTGTCATCAGGGGCCTGGTAGTAAAAAAAGAAAAAAGAAAAGAAAAGAAAAAAAAGAAAAGCAGGAGCTTATTTTATTAAAGCAGGAGAAAACAATAAGACACATTCTTTCTGTATGTCATCAAATAAAGAGTTGTACATTAAGAGAGGAAGTGTGAGTTGTAATTGCTCCATGGAGGTGGGAAGAAGGTTGGAACCCAGGCCTCCTGACTCTCAGTCTAGTGCTCTTTCTATGACTGCACACTGTTGTAAACCAAGAAAGCTGCAAGCATTCGTATCTCCAGGACTGGGGCCAGAAGGTCGCCAGCCTTGGCAGAGCTACTTCTTTGACCCTCGCTCCGCTAGAGTTGGGTGATTTCTTCATGTAACTCATAGATAAAATTACTATGAAACAAAATTGAATAACTTGTTCATCTGACCAGTGAAGTCACATGTTGGTGCTTCTGGAATAAATGCCTCCTATGTATAAGATGTTGCAAAGGTCAGCTAACCGTGGCGGTCACGGTCACAGCTGTGGAACCAGTGGATGCTAATAAGGATGCTGATAAGGAGCTGGTAATTCAGAGCCTTTAGCTTGCTGAGTGCTGTTGCTAGGGTTTAAAGGGACTGTGGAGAGCAGCTCAGGTTTCTGTATCACCGCTCTCTGTGTTACTTGTTTAGCCATAGCTTAAAGTAGGTGAGCAAATCCAAGCAAAGAGGACTAGTCCTGGGCTAGCAAGATAGCTCAGGGAGTAAGGGTGCTTGCCACCAAGCCTGACAATCTGAGTTCAATTCCCCAGTCCCCCACAATGGATGGAAAGACTGACTCCCAAAGATTTCTAACATCCATCCGTATGTGTGCCATGGTGCACGCACGCGCACGCACGCGCGCACACACACACACACACACACTTTAACATGGCCACACAGAACCCCTTTAGACAAGAGTGTCGTTCTGGAGCATTCTTTGCTGGTGAGCCGTTCAGAACGCATTCAGAAGCACCTATTCCGATAGTGAAAAATGCTGAACTCGATACTGACCAGCAGGGGGTGCTGCTGCTGTAAACAACTGGCATGCCTAATTTGTGACAATCAGCTGCACCTGCAGGGACTCCACCCTTAATGAGTTGAGTGGTGTGGTGAGAGGCAAGGTACTACCCTTGACAGCATTAATGCATGGCTCCTGTGGAGGATTGCGCCCCTCCCCTGCTGATGGTGGTTATGTGGGAACAGGCCTCAGCATACGGATCTTCCCCCAACTAAGATGACATTTTCTGGCTTTTAAGTCACTAGAGTTTGTCCTGATTAGCAGCTAGTTTTCAGCTCCTGCTTTAAAGTAAGTAAATGTCACATCAATTCTGAAGGCTATTGGCATATTGAACAGGCCAAGGTTCTTTTTTAAAAGATACTTAGAAAATACCATCAGGATTTGTGTAAGAGCATTCGCTGCCAGGTCAGATCTGAGAACTGATTCTGTTTTGTCCTTAATCTCTTGGGAAAATACTCTCCACTGAGTCTTTGCAGTTTGCTTTTGAGAAGTCTTATTGAAGTGGATCTTGGGCTTCAGGGTGCTAAACACAGGGCCATGACTGGTCAGAGTGTGGCCCGAGGATTTGCATGTGAACAAATGCAAATTTCAGGTGACAGAAAAGCTGCAAGTCCTGGGATCCAAGATGATTCCCTCTGGCTTAGTCTGTACTGTGTGGAAGGCGGCAGTGCAACCTTGTAGAAATGTCGCTGTAAGGATAGTGCAACATTGTAGAAATGTTGCTGTAAGGATATGCTTGCAACAGGCAGCTTATTTGTGCACTTCCATTTCCTCCTAATCTCCGCAAACACTGGGGTTTTCTAAGTATATTTTGATGGGGAATCTTGGTTTTCTTTCTCAGAAATTTTGCTGCTTTTCTCCAGGTTCCTGACAAAGGGAAGATGACTTCCCTCCTAGGGACTGGGGACAGGTAGCTCAGCAGTACCACACCCTTTTTCTATGCACAAGGACCAAGTTTAATCCCTAACCTTGTGAATGTTAAAATAAGAAACAAATCCCAGAGAAAGGATGATAAAACTGGATCGTATTTGGACTAATGATTTCTATAAGGGTTTTGCTTTGCCCCAAAAGAGCTTTTCATAATTTAGTGTACCTCCTTAGACTAGTATACATTTAACATCTGCCTACTTACTTGTGTGTCTACTTAACTTCTCTCTAGCCACCTGTTCATCCATCTATCCATCTGTCTATCCATACATCCATATATTCATCTACCCATCCAGCTCTTTATCCAACTTTCTATATCATTTAATTCTAGAACTGTATCTTTGAAAAATAGCTTCAGAGCTATGTTTATTTATTTATTTATTTTATTTAATGATTATTTTAATTTTATGTAATTTTTTTCATTGAAATCTTTATCTGAAAATAATCATTTTTAATATACATAGGAAACAGTATAGCTGTAGTTAGAGCAAGAATTATGTGTGCATGTGTGTGTTTGTGCATGTGTGTGTGCATATGTGTATAAGGGTATAAGTATGTGTGAATTGCTGTGAGAATGTGTTCATGTGGAGGGCAGAAGTCAGCACTGGGAATCACTCCTTAGGCATGGTCCACCATGTCTTTGAGATGGGCTCTCTTCCTGGCCTGAGCTCACTGAGCTGGACAGGTTGGCTGACCAGCGAGCCCCAGGAATCTCAATGCCTTCACCATACCTGCCAACACACCCAGTTTGTTTATATGGGTTTTAGAGAGCAAGTATGGGACTTTATGCCTGTGTGGCATAAAGCCCTTTACTGATGGAGCTATCACCCCAGACCCACATTCTTCCTTTTGCAAAATAAATGCAGGAAATATTCAAAGCAAAGGAAATCCTGAGAGCTGACTTTTCGTTTTTCATATCTGTTCACAGTGTTCTTTAGATTCCAGTTTGAGAATTATGATTTGCCTCTTGAAGATACCTTCCACCAATGCCACGAGGGTATGTATTTTTTGTTTTAAAGTACTTCAGAAAAGGTTGACTGGTTGATTATTTGATTACTTTATAACTGAAAGACAGGCAGATAGCAGTACTGATAACCTGGCTGCAAATGGAATGACCCTGTTGGCATCATGCTAGGTCAGCATCTAATATCCTGCAATGCTACTGTTTGTAGCCATTCATCCTGGTCTAGCCCATCACTCCATCCTCCAAATTACCAACTAGCTGAACCTTTTAAATAGGGTTGTGTTGATTCCTTAGCTAAAATTCCAATGACTGCTCATTTCTTTTAGGGTAATGTTTAAATTACTTGATGTGGCATACAGCCACATCCCTTCTCATCAGCCCACCTTCCCAGTCTAATACCACTACTTGTTCCATTCATCCATGGCTCCCATGCAGCTTCCAAGTTGGCATCATTATCATCATGACGACAGCAGACACTGTTGAATGTTCCAATACTTTACACATATAATGGTAGTTTCAGATCCTCACCTTTGTTTAGGCTGTTTCTTTTGCCTGATATACTTTAAACCCTTGTCAGTGTGCTGAACACCTTTTCATCCTTCATGTCCCATTTAAGGGTTCTAAATGCTCATACTATCTGTAGGAAGCACTTCCTTGATCGAGCTTTTAGTATTAACACTGACAGTTCCCTGCAGATGCTAGGAAGATCATGAGCCTTGTGGAGGTGTTCAGGACTGTTTCTCATTTCCTTTTATACCCTGCTCACATATCTTAGCTGCTTCCTGTGCAGCAGTACAAGAGCATATTTTATGACAGTGCTTATCATCTACCAACAATGCACATTTCTTACAGCTATTTACCTTAACTATGCTTTCACAGAGTCACAGTTCAGGCTAGCTGGTTGAGAGGTTAGCCAGTCTGTGGCTGTACAGTGAAAGACATTAGGCCCAGAAACAACATGTCTAATCAAGTCCATAGGGCTAGTTTGTGAATATCTGAAACTTAAGCATAGGTCCTTAGAAAACAAGTTTCTAGGTTTTTCTGCTGTGCCATGTTGCCAATTAGTTGTTGTTTAGGTGTGTTTCTATATAAGCCATCATATAGCTTTTAATCTACAGGCACCATTTCAAAGTTTCTTTGAGGTTTTCTATATGAAAAGCATCACAAAGATTTCTATAGAGGAGTACCAATAAATGAAAAACACACCCATTCTCAGGGGACAAACAACAAGTAATGAACTGCTTTTTATGTAAATATAAAAGGAACCTAAACAAGTTCTATATCTGGGCTGAAGAGAAGGTTTAACAATTAAGAGTGCTTGCTGCTTTTGCAGACGCCAAGTTTGCTTCCAGGCACCCATGTCAGGCAGCTAACACCCTCTTGTAACTCTGGCTCTAGGGGACCTGATGCCCTCTTCTGGCTTCCTCTGGCTCCTGCCATCACATGGCATAAACACCACACAAACACACATAAATAAAAACAAACTCAATCTTTAAAAATATGTTCATATCTGGAGCTGCAAAGATGCTTGGAGAGTCAAAGCCCTTGGCAACAAGCGTGACTCCCTGAGTTCCTATCACCAGAATTCACCTAAGAGCTGGATGCTAGACAGGGTCTTTGAGAAAGGGCAAGAGAGACTGCCTAAAATAAGATGGGAGGTGAAGACAGCTACCTAAGGTTATCCTTGGACCTCTACATGTACATCATGGCATGAACACACTCACACGTGAACACACATCAAGAACATATTTTTAAAATGTTTATATCCTCTTATTGAGTCATCTTTTTCTGGAAGTGTATTTTAAGGAAGAACAATTTGAAGTGAAAATTTCATGCAGACATATTTGTTGAAGTGTTGTTTTCAGTGTGGCTATAAAGATGAATGGCTCCGAAGAATCAAATAGCACTTTAATGTCTTACATTATTAATAAAAAATGCATTGCAGCCAGGTGTGGTGGCGCACGCCTTTAATCCCAGCACTTGGGAGGCAGAGGCAGGTGGATTTCTGAGTTCAAGGCCAGCTTGGTCTACAAAGTGAGTTCCAGGACAGCCAAGGCTACACAGAGGAACCCTGTCTCGAAAAACAAAAACAAAACAAAACAAAACAAAAAAAGAATTGCGTAGAGCATATGCTCTCCCTGAATCCTGGGGTTGCCGGGAGAACTTTGGATAGGACAAACAATGAGGATGCACTGAGCTCCAACAGGCACTCAAACAGTGCTTACAAAACATGAGTGACTTGTGAAAGCCCGCAAGACTAAAACTTGTAGGGTTCAGATAAGAAAACAAACAGACAACTTCCCTCTGATAAATCCTTTCAGGAAGGTGGGCAGCAGGAACTGTGGCTGAGCTCATGGGCCTTGGTGATACCCATGGGCTGCTCAAGAGCATAACTGGTGGATGTGAATCTGAGCAGCCTCAGCTGCCTGAGGGTCCAGAGGAACAGACTGAGTGACCCTAACCCAGCCTCACAGAGGTGCAATTGCCTAGCCTGGTGTGAGGTCAGGGCCATCCTTAGGTTGGTTTGTAAATGATACCATGTGAGAAAGTGAAAGGTTTGCTTGTTTTTGTTTTTGTTTTTGTTGTTGTTGTTTTTTTTCTTTTTGAACAATAAAGTGACTGAGTGATTCTCTCTGAATTGTTTGGTTGATTTGTTAGACCAACAGAGTGGTTATTAACAGTGGCTTACAATGGATTTCTAAAATAAAACAACTCTTGCAGTTAAGGTGTAATAAGACTAATGCCTTAGTAGAGTGAGGAAATAAGCAACTTATCTGATCTCATTGCAGAGTTTGTTGGAGCCATTTTCCAAGCTACTGAGCTTTGTCATTCAGAATGCAGTCTTCACGCTGGCCTACCTCGTGGAGTTGTGTGGCTTGTGCTACCGAGCATTCACAAAGGTAAGCCTCCCGTGTGGCCCCAGAGACAGAAGTGGCCCATCCCTGTCAGCTTAGCTGCCTTGTTGACGGTAAAGTGAGCTGTTAAACTGAAATCTGGTTGGGTACTTTGCACATGCATGCATTAAATGGTTCTGAAATGTGCAGATTTGGAGACTGAGGCCACATGGTTTAGAAAACGAGGGTAAATGGCCTAAGTGACCTCATAAAGACTTTTTCAAGTTTGTTAGAGCATCATTAGCAGGCAATCTTTGTGTGTCCTTCTTTAAGAGGAAAAGAACAGCAGCTCTGTATTTGTACAAGCCTCTTGTGTGCTCCTAATGCTCCCGTATCTGTGTCCAGCTCTGGGTTCCCAGCCTCTGAGATGAGACTCGTAATTAGGGTTCCTCTGCTGGATTGTCTTTAGCAACTCACTCCCACTCCTGAGCAAATGGGAAAGTATTTCCTGTCCAGTGGTTCTGGCTGCCTTATCATGGCTAGTAGGCACTGACCTCAGGAAATGCAGGCAGCATTCCTTCCCACCCTGAGGACTCTGCAATGCTTCCTTCCAAGACCCTGAGTCCTGAGCTTGTTGTCAATGGGCCTCTGTTTCTGAGGGTCCCTCCTGAACATGCAGGGTGCTCTCTATTTCTGTCGCCTCCTCTATGAGCCCTTTCTTTCCCCTTAAAACTCTCATTTTACAACAAAGCCTTCTTTCTATTTATAAAAAGCTCCCTGGTCATCTTTCTTCCAAACTTTGCACCCATTCTGCCATGCTAAGTGTTCCATGATAACATTCTCTTTGGCCTTTCACATCCTAAGCTACTTACTGCCCTGCCTGAGGCACACATTTTCTACCTCTCAAGACAGTGGTTTTTTTCCCCCCTTGCATGGTCTCTTTGAGAAGTAACTCACCCCCCCTTTTTTAAATGTTTAAAAAAGTGGCTGTATACAACACAGTCCCAGATTCAGTAAAATGCTTTATTTTTAGAAGTCATTTTATTTAAGAAGAGTTCTATCTAATCATGCCTCCTTATGTAATCAAATGAGAAGACAGGAAAACATGAAGAACCCCGGTGACATCCTTTCCCATCAGTCAGGCAGTTTAGAAAATCCGGAACCACCCCCACCCCTACCGAAAAGACTAGAATTTGGATGAAATATAGTAATACTTTTATAATATTTACTTTAAATGTTATAAGAATGACAGAGACAAATAAAGAGGGATTTGAGAACCCAACTGTGGAGCATGTAAGCAGGTTTGTGTCAGGGAGTTGCTGTCTTAACAACACAGTGTTTTAAGTGCCAATGTCCACACAAGAAAAGGGGACCATGTTTTTAGTTCCATGCCAGGAGTTGGAGCCAGGTCATCCCCCAGGTCAGAACCCTTGCAAGGCTGCCCACTGGGTGAAAGGGTAGTTTGGAAGGAATACATCTGTGACGTAATAGTGACAAGCAATGCTATGGATTTTAGCTTTCTAATGGAGAGATAATGTCATTTGAGAAATTAGTAAGCATGGGCAGGTCATCGAAAAGAGTAATGGTTTGAATCTATGGTCCTCACAAGCCAAGCTGGAGTCACGTGACACTGATGCTACTCCAGCAGCAGGTGCTGAGTTTTGGCATCTCTGCAGAAGGAAGCTCAGAAACAAACCTCAGGCACCTCTGGAAGGAAGACCCTGCAGCCCAACCCCAGAGTGATTCCTGAGGCTAAACCCTGAGGGAACAAACCTTGGGCACCTCTGGAGAGAAGACCCTGCAGCCCAGCCCCAGAGTGATTCCTGAGGCTGAAACCCCGAGGGGCATAGGTAGTCTAAACTCAAGTCTGCCCAAGTGAAAACACCCACTGGGGACCAGATTAGGAGAGTCAATAAATCGTAATGGTATTCCTCCCAAGAACATGAAAGTTGTTAGACATGGGCCATTAGAATACATGCCATGCTATAAGAGTTTACTCCATTGTATAAGCATATAAAGGATTAAAGAGCAACCTGGAACAGGGTTCAGTCATTAAAAAAAAAAAGAATCAGGGCAATTTAATCTTGATAAAAAGTGAAAGATAATCACTAAGGTAAAAAAGTGAATTGACAGGTTAAAGAGCAAATTAGACATAGCTTAAAGGGAGAATTGGAGACATGGAAAAGCAGAAAGACATCAAAAAACATTGAGACAAAAATAAAAAGAGGTAAGATATAAAGATCTAACACACATTAGGAATCTGTAGAATAGCAGGCCAGGCTTTTGCCATTTGCCTAGTTAATGAGAACCATCAGTTCTCTGATTTGGGATACAATGTGTCCAAAAGTATTACAATCCTCCCACCTGTGCCCACTGACCTACACACACTCACCTGTGCCCACTCACCTGCACCCACTCACCTGTGCTCACTCACCTGCACACATTCACCTGCACACACTCACCTGTGCCCA
>NC_034596.1:97372706-97375321 GCF_900095145.1 Mus pahari
CACATTCACCTGTGCCCACTCACCTGCACACACTCACCTGTACCCACTCACCTGTGTTCACTCACCTGCACACACTCACCTGTGCCCACTCACCTGTGCCCACTCACCTGTGCTCACTTACCTGCACACATTCACCTGCACATACTCACCTGTGCCCACTCACGGGCACACACTCACCTGTGCTCACTCACCTACACACACTCACCTGTGCTCACTCACCTGCACACACTCACCTGTGTCCACTCACCTGCACACACTCACCTGTACATGTTAGTTTATATGACCAGCTGTGGTTGGAACAAGCAGGAAAAAGAAATGTTTTAAGAGCAACTGAGAGAACAAACACTCTGAAAATAGACTTAACAGCAAACCTTATAATCCCAGAGGGAACTAGATTCCAGTGGGAAAGTCTTTAAAATGATACAAGAGAAAAAGAAGTTTTTACTTAGAATTCTCTATAGGTAAGAACACCTTTTAAGATTGAAGGTTAAGGAGGTATTTATGAGGAAGAAAAGAAAATATTGATAGATCCTTGTGGAGATCCATTTATTTTTATTTTCCTTATATCAATGAGTGCCTGCATCTATGTATGTGCCCCATGTGTGTGCCTGTTGCTCAAGGAGGCCAGAGGAGAGCGTTGGAGCCCAAAGGTTTGGAGTTACAGATATGAACTGTTCAAGTGGGTGTCAGAAACTGAACCTGGATCTCTGCAAGAACAGTATTTGCTCTTTGCTGAGCCATCTCTGCAGCCCCTGGATATGCGAACACATTCTTATTGATGTACTATTTCAAGATGTGCTATAGTAAGGAGGGAATTGAACCAACAAAGAAAAAATTTTAAATATACAAGGGAAATTTACCAAAGAAATTAGTAAAATGTGTAAATCTAAGAGACCATTGACAATATAAAGCAACAGTAATAATAACATTAAGTATACAGAATATTAATAATACTAAGTATAAAACAAAAGGACAATAAAATACCAGCTAACAATAACCTATATACAGGATGCATGTGTGTCTGTGTCTGTGTCTGTATGTGCTTGTGTGTAGCTTGGGGATGGATTTAAAGCACCCTCCCTACTGTTCACAAGGACAGGGATTATATGTCACTTTAAACTCTTAACACATGTCACTATTTTAAGTATAAACTCCAAAAGCCAGAAATACACTGTGTAAGTTCCAAACAAGTACAGGGATAAAATGCAAATAAAAATTTAATTATAACAAAAGATACAGAATAAGCTGCTGAAGAGTTGGCTCAGTGGTTAAAAGTACTGACTGCTCTTCAAGAGGTCCTGAGTTCAATTCCCAGCACCAACATGGTAGCTCACAACCATCTGTAATGGGATCTGATTCCATTTTCTAGTGTGTATGAAGATAGATTACACACAAAAAAATATATAATAAATATGTATAATAAAAAGAAATAACATAAATTAAACAATAGAAATGAACTCTAAGCAGGGCAGTAGTTACAATGAATGTTTGTGATACTAACTAGGAATTGTCAGATTGGCTTTCAAAACCAGTTTTATATATCTATAAAAAAACACCTAAAATACATCTAAAGACACTAAAAATGTTTAAAACTCATGAGTGCTGTACAGACAGATGTACATCTGGCACAGAGGGTAGTGTAAGTGGGTGAGAGTGTTGATACACATAGTCTGGGACTAGTGACTCTGAAAACTTCGTGATGCTGTGTTCACAGATGTGGTTGTGCATTCTTTCCCCAATTCTTTTGTTGTTATTGTACATTTCTTCTCTGTTAATCGCTCCCCTGCTTCCATTACACCAAAATCATGTACAGTCCAGACTTTCATTTCTGAACCCTTTCCCTGAAAGGTGCCACCTTCTACCCAGGCAGTTGAGAAAGGACAATTCTTACAAAGTGATGTGTTGGCAGTGGTACCTGAGGCGTGTTATATTTGGCAGTTAAAATATACTTTTAAATAAGTCTAAAATCAAAACCATGATTAAGAAAATGTAGAAAATACTTCCTTCTAAAGTGGAGCATTATAGTCATAGTCTATTGAGAAGCAAATTTAATATCTCATGTACTTGTGTGCATGTGTGTGTGTGTGCATTTTCATGTGTGTACAGATATGTGTACATGTATGTGCATATGGCGGTCCAACATTTATGTTGTGTGTCTTCCTCTCTGGCTCACTACTTCATTTTTTGAGACAGGGTTTCTCAGTGCACCTGAGCATCACTGGCTAGCTCCCTGCATCACTGGTCAGCTCCCTGTATCACTGGCTAGCTCCCTGCATCACTGGCCAGCTCCCTGCATTACTGGCTAGCTCCCTGCATCACTGGTTAGCTCCCTGCATCACTGGTCAGCCTCCTGCATCACTGGCTAGCTCCCTGCATTACCGGCTAGCTCCCTGTCTTTGCCTCCCCAGCAGTGGGATTCTGAGCACTCACTGTCATGCTTGGCTTTTTTTCTGTACATGTTGGGGATGTGAGCTTAGATTCTTGTGCCTGCACAGCAAGCAACTTACCAACTGAGTATCTCCTCAGCTTCTGTCTTAAGTACTGTACTAGAAAGAAAGGAAGGAAAGAAGGGAGGGAGGGAGGGAGGGAGGGAGGGAGAGAGAGAGAGAGAGAGA
>NC_034596.1:97375376-97429908 GCF_900095145.1 Mus pahari
GAGAGAGAGAGAGAGAGAGAGAGAGAGAGAAAGAAAGAAAGAAAGAAAGAAAGAAAGAAAGAAAGAAAGAAAGAAAGAAAGAAAAGCTATATGAACTAAATAGGCCAACCTATATAACAAGCGAGAGCAGAGAGTTTAGGGAGGGGGCTAAGGATGGTGTCACACAGCTCCACAGAGAAGCCACCGAGCTAAGGTGGCCCTGTATTCAGACCCTTGAGTACAGAGGTCAGAAAAAGCAGATGGATGGCACAGATACAGAGTATTGGCAAACAATAAAATAAAAAACAACAACAACAAAAACCATAGAAGCATGCATGTTGGGGCTAAGACAGTCAACTGAACCAGTACCTGGAGTCCTTGTACAAGACGGGTAGTTTTCTACAGAAACATAATACACAGCAACCAGTGGAGAAGAGAGAAAGAGTGGATTGCTCGTAACTGAGGGAAGATGGCATCCACAGTTTAAAGCCTCTCACAGATGAACACCATGCAGCCCTAGTGATGACGTCCACTCAGGGTTTATAAACACACTGATCTGCACCTATGCACACTGATAGAAGAGAAACTGGGAGCACTGCCCAAACACTCCATGGGGCAGCAAGCTCCTGATTCCAGCCAGCCAGGGGCAGCAAGGAAGGAGAAGACAGATGAGTGCCCTTCGTACATGAAAAACTGCAAACCAGGGTGTTAAATGCAGGGCCTTGTGAGCCACCTGGGATATGCAGGACTAAAAATAGGCATATAACCAAATTTTTGGTTTTTTGTTTGTTTGTTTGTTTTTGTTTTTCAAGACAGGGTTTCTCTGTGTAGCCCTGGCTGTCCTGGAACTCAGTCTGCAGACCAGACTGGCCTCAAACTCAGAAATCTGCCTGCCTCTGCCTCCCAAGTGCTGGGATTAAAGGTGTGCACCACCACTGCCCAGTTACAACAAAATATTTACTGCTAATAAACCATGGGTATGTTTATTTTAGAACTATTATTTGGTGGGCATGCACTTTTACCATTTATTAAAGGTAAAGGAAAGGTTTCGGTGGTGGAAAGATGGCTCAGCAGTAAGAAAACACACTTGCCCTGTAAAGGAATTAAGTTAGCTTCCCAGCACCAATGTTGGGCAGCTTACAGCTGCTTGTTACTCCAGTTTTGGGGATTCAGTGCCCTCTTCTGGCCACTGCAGCCACCTGCACTCATAGGCACATGCCCACACACAGATACATGCACAAATGCATTAAAAATTAAAAAGTGAATCTTTATTTTAAAAATTCTTATGAATGAGATGGATCTGCTTGTTTATTTTTACATAAAGAATCAAGTCTTACTGGGATATTTGATCCTGTAGGACATAGATTGTCTTTAATGTTTTTCAGAGTCGTTTGCGATTTTATTTTATTCTCATTGGTGCTGAGAACCATGCTTTGCATAAATATGTAGCACAGAAACTGAGAAGTATATTCAAGGCCACCTCACCTTGTTGGAAATTCTTTCCTAATTCCAAGCTAAAATTCATGTAGCAGTTTTAAAAATGAGGCATAAGTCAGCAACTGAAGCAGCAATTTTAAAATTAAACACTCTAACACTCCATGACTCAGAGGTACACTCACTTGGCATATACATGCTGAGGAATTGTGGTGAGACCATCTTCAAAGTCTTTGTTCCCCACAGCTAAGCCGTATATTCTGTAAAAGCAGAGCTAAGCCATATATTCTGTAAAAGCAGAACCTTGTGTATACGGTAGAAGCACAAGCGATAGTATGACATAGTCTGAGCATGAGTTCCATGCAGGGCACACCCACATGCTCAGTGTGTGTGTGTGTGTGTGTGTGTGTGTGTGTGTGTGTGTGTGTGTGTGTGAGAGAGAGAGAGAGAGAGAGAGAGAGAGAGAGAGAGAGAGAATATGAATGTGTATGTGGTATGTGTGTGTATGAATGTGTTGTGTGTGTATGTGTTTTATGTATATGGTATGTGTGTATGTTGTGTATGTGTGTGGTATGTGTATATAAGAGACTTTTTTAAGTAAGTAGAACATTTTCTTTTAAGCTTCTTGGAAGCATCAGTATGATAGCCAAATACACAGACATCATGAGGTTAGTGTCCAGAGGAGCACCATACTGTAGAGCTGTGAGTCTATCCCTGAAGGCCAGTTGCCCCTGGGAATTCGGAGAGTGTGGACATAGGACAGAGAGACTGAGCTGCAGTTTCAGAAGCTAATGAGGATAGAGACAAGCGTCAGCTAGAGTCTGGATTCCACATCCTCCAGGCATGTGCTCTGTCTAGGACCGTACACTAAGAAAGCCCAGAGTAAACTTGGTTTTTGATGGACCCAGCACCATGTTGGCTGGCATTGCACTTTTAAGCTCTGTTTTGAGTCTCCAATCTGTCAATTTTTGAGGCTCGTTTGGCTCAGATCATGTGGACTGAACTTTGAAAATGACCAGACTATTTCTATCTTGTTTTATTTAGGAGAGGGATAAGTTCTACTTGTCTCGGAGCGTTGTTCTGGAACTTCTACAGGCCCTGAAGCTCAAGTCACCTTTGCCAGACACAAACCTCCTGCTGCTTGTCCAGGTAGGCCTGTGCTGCATACGCAAAACTTCTCATGATCTTGCCTGTGTTGGGGACAGGGAATGGAGGCCTGGGACATGTGCCTGAGACCAAAGCCTGTGTGTCAGGAGACAGGGGAGTGGTGGTCTAATGTTCATAGTGTACTTGATTCTTCAACTGGCTAAAAGAGACAAAAGAGGGGTAATTTTTCCCCTGGTGTGGATCTAGTTTTGTGAATGATTATAAAAAAATAAAAGTAAAATAGAACAATAATTTTTCTCATCAAGAAACTTGCAATTCAGGGCTGGAGAGACTGATGGTCATTAGGTTAAGAGTACTTGTTTACTCTTGTAAGGGACCAAGTTTGGTTCCTTAGCACCCACATCTGACTTATCCAGCTCAAGGAGAGATCCAACAGTTTTTCTGGCTTCTTAGGCATACACGCATGCACACACACACACACACACAGATTCCCAAGAGAGGGGAAATTTCAAATCAAAGAATTTAAAAAGAAAAGGAATTTGTAATTCATCTGTTGCCAGGCAGCTCAGACAACAGTGTGGAGATGGGACCAACAAAGCCCAGAGTGAGGCTACGTGGTCCATTGAGCATGCGCGAGCCCCAGAATCTTCTGTATTTATGAGGATGGGCCAAGCCAGACACAGCCAATGGGCAGGATGTGCTGAGTCCATGCGGTGGGAAGTGGGGATCAGCTGATGTGGGTCCACTAAGGTGATGGCCCGAAGACCAGCACTGGAGGCTTATGACAGTGACTACACGCTCAGGTACTGGGCTACACATGAGGGGCTGAAGCCCTCTGTCCCCACTGTCCTTAACAACATCGCAAGTGAGCCCATCTAAATCTCTAACATAGACTGTGACTCGTGCCAGGAGCAACAGGGATGAAGAAGGTCCTTGGGGAAAGGTGTGAACAGGCAGGACTCTGTCCTGTGTAGTGTGCAATCAGGGAAAACTTTGCCGGGGCTTGTCATTACAGCCGGGCCATCAAGGACAAGTGTCTGCCTGGCGTGTTAGGTAGCCAGAGACCGCGAGGCTTCAAACAAGCTCAGGGGGCCTGGGTGCTCTCCACAGCACTGGATAATTAACTGGCCTCAGTCTTGAGCACAGCATATCTGTGTGGCTGATCTTCCTGGGGTCTGGCACCTCACGCTGTAGCTGTTTTGGGCTGCTTTCTCTGAAGTACATGAGTCAACCGTAATAAGCGCTCATCACAAAACCTGCAAAAGAACGCTGACAGTTTCAATTACCCGGCAGCTGGGAAAACAGTGATTACTGCAGCACCGGGTGGTGTGTAAATAACAAAAACATTTGCTGTAACAAGGGAGAAGGCTAAGACTTTTCTAGATGGGACCCGGGAATGTGTGTCCCCTGTCACAAATACAACACGTTTACTTTGTTGTTTTTTAAGACTGAGTCTCATCTTGTAGTCTAGGCCTCAACTTCCCAGGGGCTCCTGCCTCAGTCTTCCAAGTACTAGGGGGTTATTCTCTCTCTCTCTCTCTCTCTCTCTCTCTCTCTCTCTCTCTCTCTCTCTCTCTCTCACACACACACACACACACACACACACACACACANAGAGAGAGAGAGAGAGAGAGAGAGAGAGTCATTAAGTTTAGAAACTATTCGTGTTGAAGCTGTGTTCAGGAAACATTACTATTCTACTCTGGAGGAACGGCTTTGTGACTAATGTTTCCCCCTTCTCTAACAAAAAAATTAAAATAAACATCATGCCATTTTGAAGTAACCCATGTTCTCTAAACTCCTAGAGTAAATCACTCTAGTTATTAACAAGATGAGTGAAAGTGAGGCATAGCTTGAAGCCAGCATAGCTTCCTTGTCCCCTCGGGGGTCCCACCCCCAGCCCCCCGCGCTGTGGAGAGAGCTTTCCACGGGTAAAGGAGAGACGTTCAGTCTCCCCTCTCATATCCCCATGGTTTCCATGTCTGCTCCTTTCACCTTTCCCTGCTGGGTCCTCTAGCTGGCTCTGGGGGGAGGGAGGGGGGAGGAGACATCCCCCCCCCCACTCTCCCGCTTGGTCCTTGGCCAGAAGGCCTCAGCTAGACTCACGCTCCACTCTTTTTTGGAGGGTAGCACCAACTCCCAGACAATCAGCAAGGACAGTACCTGGGACCCCGGGACATTGGCTTTCTTCACGTGAATTAGTTGACCGTGTTTTGAGGGCACCAGGGTGTGTCTCTGTAACTGAAAAATACAACTTGGGAGGCAGAAGAGGGTGGCAAAGAGGACAAAGTCCCCAGCTTGGTAACAAGCGTGGATCACGTTGCTGCCATCAGTGAGAACAACCTGCTGCCCTGACACCAGATTAGACATTCACCCTCAGTCCTGTGAAGAACCAGCAAAGCAGGGCTTCCTTCGGCTGCATCCCTAGAAATACTTTACTAGATGGATGAGTAATCCGAAAGGAGCTGTGGTACTCTTCCTTAACTGTGCGCAGTATGATGGCAGTGCCACAGACACCTGCCCCACAGTGAATGCTTGCCTCCTCTCAAGCTTCCACGACAGAGCAACAACTCATTAAAAGTCACTGAGAAGACAAACTTCAAATCCAAATGGGTTTCCTCTGCTCCTGGGTTTGGAGAGTAGAATGCTCTGCTAATTTGCATGCACCCCTCCCACGCCATAGGATACCTGCATATCCAAGTGCCACGGGATCATGTTGGTAAAAGGTTCTCTTTTAAAAATAGGTTCGATGTGGGCTGAGAACAAAGGTATAGCTGCTGTTTTTAATTCATACCGCTGATCGAGTTGCTAATACTAGCGGAGTTACTAATAACTGCCCTAAGGGAGGCCATGTAGAAGCTCTATTTTGGGTATTCTTGGGTAATGGCGAGAACTTAGTGATGAACTTAGTGGTGCGCTTCTTTGTACCCTTCTGTTTCTCAGGGAGGAGCTCATATTTCAATGGTAAATTTCTCTCTGAAAGCATAGAATTCTCGTGGTTATGTTTTGAATGTTTTTATCTTTGAGATTATAATATAATTACACCATCTCTTCCCTTCCCACTCTCTCCAGAGCTCTCACACACTGCTCCTTGCTCTCTTTCAGATTCACAACATCTTTTTTTATTCATTGTTGCTACATGAAAGCACACCACTTACTTCGCCCCTCCCCCGACTTTAGTTGTCTCTTTCTAGTTGAGCGGATCTACACCATTACAGTGGAGGGCCTTGCCAGTTTGTGCTTGGCGGCTGTAATGAAAGCGACAGATTTACTGAAGTCGGTTGTTCATATGCGGTAAAATTACGCTGGATTGATGTACATTCATCCCAGTACCCGGCTTTTTAGAGGACCACTTTTACTCTCTTTCAAGGGAAGTTCCCCCCCTTTTTTGACTTGTATAAGTCATGACAGTTTTGAACCTGAACACACCAGCTGGCAGGCACCTGCTGAAGGTGGAGCCTGGTGCTCACATCTGGTGCTTCCTTGCTGACCGCCCCTTGCTCAGTGGCCACGAGGCCACACCAGTGCATTTGAAGGACCCAGGACTTCCCGCTGTCCCAAGAGAGACTTCTCTAGTTCCCTTTCTGTCACAGAGTTGGCATGGCTCTGTCTCACCATGACCTCCTTGCTGGAGTCTCTTTCTCATCATAAGAATGAAAGTTAGCCCTGGTGTCCTGAAGGATCTAGCACTTGGCTAGAGGATGTCTGTCTCAGAATGCAGCCCCAGACAGCTTTGGAAAAGTCGCTCTGTGGGAAAACACACAGTGGCTGCTAGCAGTTGGGCCAGGAGCACTCTGCTAGTCTGTTAAATGTTACCTACCCATTTCACAGCTTTTACTTACAGATCCTGGCCAAAGGAAAGGTGTCTGAACCTGATTGAGGACTTTTCCTTATGCAGCACTAGAAATGAGCATGTTAGATAGCCAGTGGATGCATGCCAAGTTCTGTGCCACACCCCTGCCACACAGCTCTCAGTATAGCTCCCCACCCCATCCCCATCCCCCCATCCCCATAGCTTGAGCTTGAGACTAAAGCTAAATTCCTTTCCTGAGTGGCTGCACCTCCCCCTGGTGAGGAACAGAGTTAGTTAGCCCTTAGGCTTGGGCCTCAGAAGGCCATTGACTTAGACTTCAGCTTCGTTAGCTAAAACTGCTGCTCATCAGCAGTGCGTGGGACCCCATTTAAGTTAGCCCAAATGTTGGTTTCCATTCTCGAGTACCATAATTTCTCAGCAGGCCTCCTCTTCCCTCTGTTCCACACCAACTGCTGTCTCTTCTTCCAGTTTGACAGAATGGAACTGGCCTAGCTCCACGCAGGTTATCTGACCCACCCAGGTTCCCCACACCTTCCAAACGGATGGGAAGGAGAGGGGTGTCTGTCTCTGAGTCCCGCAAATATTGGGTTCCAAAGTTGCTAGGATACAAGCCAGAGGCCAAGGAGAGAGATTAAACAGGAATTACTTACTCGGCAATCCCTGGGCTTCAGTTAGCTCTCCCACAATCTCCTACACTCCCCAGACCATAAACAGCCAAATGTTAGGTTAAGTAGGAAACACCTGCCAAGGTCTATAATGAAAGCAAATTAAATTATAATCTGGCAAATCCATCCTCATCATGGTCTAAATCGTAATTGATTAATTGATTCATAAAGTCTTTCTGGGCCACTCTGGGACACCAGGCTAGCTCTGCAGAGGGCCATGTCAGGTCAGCTCTTGGGAAGAGTCCCCCCCACACACACACACAGGCTGAGAAGCTACTGAAGTCCGATGGTGGCGGCCAAGTTGCCCATGTGTGTGCATGGGACAGGACCCAGGCCCTCTCGGCACAAGGGAGCACTTGTGAGTGAGGTGGAGGGAAGAAGATGGACATGGAGGATTGTTGGGGAGGAACAGAGTCCTCACTCTGACACCCATTTTTTTTTTTCTGTCTTTACTCTGCGTCGCGCTGTCATGTTGGAAGTCTTGGAAGTCCACAAGTGTGTCCCACCAGCTGTCAAATGCTGCAGGAAGGACTGGGAGCCTTGCGAGCTCTCGATTTAATTCTGGGTTTGTGCGCGAAGTGGACGTGCACCATATTCATGCTGTTTCTAAGCTGATAGGGACGAACCACCATGATGATCAAGGCTCCAGGGTGGACCACGACGGAAGCAAACATGCGTGAACCTAAACCCTCTCAATGCGGTTATAAGTTAGCTCTATGGCTGTGCGAGTGCTGTCAGGAGTAATTCGCCGTTTTGTTTGTTTGTGTTTTTAGTTTATCTGTGCAGATGCTGGAACCAAGCTGGCTGAGTCCACCATCCTAAGCAAGCAGATGATCGCCTCTGTGCCCGGGGTGAGTCCTGGCCAAGCGAATGGTCTGTGCTTTTGGATCTCGGTGAATGATGCTTCAGACTGGATCCCAGCCTGAGGCTTGGCATTCACAAACAGTGACTTGAGAGTAAAGTCACTGTGGCTCCCCATTTCCTTGTCGTCCATGTTGAGAACCAGCTGAGATAATGCCTGTTAAGCACTGTGCAGAGTGAGTAAGTACGGCTTGCCAGTGCTGGGCACGGTGGCTTCTATAGTGAGCAACAGACCGGCATCATAGAAAACTCCCCTAAAACAACAGCTACAAAACAATACTAACAGACACTACCCGTGGGTGTCTTAGTTTCAGTGAACATCTTAAAACTGCGTCCACACTTCAGACTCTTCCCTTATGATAGATTCATGGGAGGGGAATTACCCCAGTGATATTAAAGGGCTTTTAACTGTTGTCAGTATAGTGTGAGAAGGGACAGGGTCAAATTCCAGTTCTTGGTAGCTTAGCACATGGAAGAGTTTCATTTCCTTGCGTGGAGTTTGCATGGACCTCCAGAGACGAGTCAGGGATGACAACGACTTCAGAGGTGGCTCCTCTCTCCCTCAGCCTCTGTGATCAACTGGTAAGGTTAGAGGAAAAGAAGCAAGCACAAACATAGGAACCTTCATAGGTCTGGTCTAGGCTACCATATCTCTTTGGCTTATCTCATACAAGGACACAGCGGCTGCAAGGGAGGATGGGAAATGTGGTCCAGTTACGTGCCTGGGCAGCCAGAAGCTCTGCATATTCTCTGCCTGTGTTGATTAATTCCTTAGAGGGTGATAGTTGCTACCTACATGGTTGATAAAAGAAATGCTCTGCTACGCTGCAAAAGGTGTCAGAATCAAGAAGAAGGCAGCTTTACCACCGTCACCACCAAAGCAGCCGTTACAGGATCCTCCCCCAGAACCCTTCCCAGTGTCACAAAGGAGGCCACTCAAAAGTTGTCTTAAAAAAAAAAAAAAACCAAACCAACCTATTTTTCACTATTTTATATGTATGAGTGTTTTTGCCTGCATGTTCATCTGTGCACCACGTGCATGCTTGGTGCCTGAGCAGGTAGTGAGCCTCCATGTGGGTGCTGGGAATCGAACCCAGGTCCTTTGTAACAACAAGAAGCCCCAAAAGACATCTTCTACTTTCACCTGCCACCAGTTAATGAATGAATGAATGAATGAATTCAAGGACAATAAATATAAAATATCTGAAAACATAAAAGTGAAATAAGTAATCAGCAGAATTTTTTTTTTCTTACCAAAAAACTTTAAGCTTTGGTTGACTTGTAAAAAACTGTAGATCGCTGATTATGAAACCTGATGGATTTGGAGGTCAGCAGACACCTGTGGAACCATCACCACAGCCTGGGCATGGGCATCGTGTTTGCAAACACTTCACATATGAGCAGTCCTCAGGCCAAAGTTGTAGGCACTATTGTTACCCAGTGGTACACCAGGATTTGCCTGTCATAACTGGCACCTTGTCACCATTGGCAGGTGCCACCCATTCTGCTATCCTCTGCAGAGCCCTGATTACTAACTATACTTACCGATGGTCGTGTGGAAGCAAGGGGAACGCCCAACACCACCACGGTTTAGGTAAAGCCAGGTCCACCCATAATGTAGACTGCTATGTGGATATCAAGCAAAGATTTCAAAAACTGTTACTCCATCAGGAAATGCTTGTGATGGGTTTAACCGGAGGACTACAGAGCTATGTCACGTCAGTCTTCTGTCCCCTGCGTGTTAGGTACCCTCAGCAGAGTGTTTGAAGGAGATATGAGCCACAGCTCTCTCAAAAGAGAAAGGCAAGGTTTAGGGTTATAGAATTTTACATTGCTCTTTTTTTTTTTTTTAATACTTTGTGTTTTCCACCTTTCTGCAATGAACTTGCACTGTTTTTATAATATAAGAAATATAGCTTTGAAAACAGATGGTTTTGGAAGAGGGGTTTCAGCTCACATGCTTGTGGTTAGTGTGAGCCCAGCTCCTTTGTCACAAGTTTCCTGTCAGAGCAGACAGATCCTTCTGAAATGCAGGGAGCATGGTCCCGTTTTCTGTCTTCTGGTGACACATCTAAAGATATGTCCAAATCTTACAAAGGAAGAGGGGGATTGGAAATTACAACGGTGTGCTTTTTAAAATGCAGATGGCTCGCTCCCCAAGATTTTCCTGAGCCCAAGGTGGGTTTTAAAGCTGGGTGTAGTCGCTGCCACTGGAACAAGCTAACTATGCAAGGGTAAATATTGAATAATGTTCCGAGTGATTCTTTTCAGTGACATTTGCCTAGTTGAACTGGTATAAAATATTGCCTATGAAAGAAACAAATCCCTTTCAAGAAATTCAAGAGCAGAGTCTCTGCTCCCATTTGCATGATACATGAAAGGTCAGAGAGAGTGGAATAAATCGGGGAGGGGAATCCTGGTTTCACATTGAAGGATTCATATTGCAAAAGCCGGAGCACAATAACCTTTTATAATTCCTTCACTGGATTTAAATGAGAAGGAGAAAGCCTTAGAACGTGTGAGCTGCTTGGAAAACGCTGACAGGCTGGCCACTGACCTTATTTTACTATTTGTTATCCCGTCAGAGGAATTGACAAGCGGAACATTCTAGAAGAGAGGGGAGGTGATACAGTTCAGTGCGGTGCAGATTTACATGAATATGGGGAAATGAAAGTCTCTGGGTGAGCTAGTTAAGTCTGTAATGTTCCAGATTTCCCTAAAGGAAGCCCAGAGAGGCTGTAAGCAGGGTATTCACAGGGCTTCAAAGCCTGTGTGCCTTTGATCCGAATTATGCAGCCGACATGTGGGTTCTCTGGCAGGCACGGCTTTGATGAGGGAGCCTGTCCATCCACTTTGCTGTTTCACTTCGAATCCCAGATTCACCACACTGCTCCCAGAGGGCAGGTCCCTGCCAGTCCATAACCCACCACACAAGCGTGCCTTTTCCTTTGTCCTGAAGTTGATCAAACACACTTGAAGTGTATGAGGGAGTCCATCTCCCTTCTTCTAGTTACCTGTTCTGGAAAGAACTCAAAATGAGCACACAATTCTACCTCAACACGTCTGCCGTGCATGCGAAGTCAAACCGTGCTTGATTTGAAAACAACTTTTGACCCTGCACACACAATATAATACCTGTATGTGTTCAGGGGGGCAGGGTAGAGATGATTAAGGTAGTGTAAACCTTGAGAGTGCACATCTCACAGGCATCTGAAACTTCGATACTTCCCTGGAGCATGGGATGGATCAGTTAGCTCCGATTCTTGTGTTTACACCGAATTAAAAGCAAGGAAGCGTCAATTCAGTTATCTGGTGGAGTAGCAATTACTTTCCTTTCTTTCAGGCTTTCCTGTCTCTTTGCTCTCTAGCACAAACCTTTGTTGTTGTTGTTGTTGTTATTGTTGTTTTTAACCAGCATTGTACTGAAGGTAGCAGAGGGGGTGGGGTAACAGAAGGAGACAGCTTCACAGTGAGTCTGTGGTGGCATGAGAAGTGGCGCCATGACTGAGCCGTGTCCCTGTGTTTCAGTGTGGGACGGCAGCAATGGAATGCATACGGCAGTATGTCAGTGAGGTGCTGGACTTCATGGCTGACATGCACACACTAACCAAGCTCAAGGTAAGCTGCCTTCTGCCCACTCGCCCCTTAGGGTACAAAACAGAGTGACAGTAAGATAGACCCACAAGGGAATCTGTTGCTCCCTGCAGAAGTAGCTGCAGCACTATAGAATGAGCCCATTCTTGGGGGTCTGAAGAATTGGGGTCCAGCAGTTCTGCAAAATAAAAGGAAGAAAGGAGAGCCCCATGTTATCAGCTTTTTATGTAGTTTTAAAAATATTCTCTCCATTCTTTAAATGTCCTTATTTAATGCTAGCTCCCTTTCAAAATGTAGAAACTGTGGCTTGGGTGAAATGGCCTTGTCAAGTCGCTCTCCGTAGAAAGTGGCGACAGAGTTGAACCTCAGACTACTGTGAGCCCTGGTGGCGTCCCCTCCTACCAGCCAGAGACATCTTGATACCTCCAGCTCTAGTCTCTTCCATAAGAGTCAGCAGGCTCCTTCCTTGTCTAATGTGCTGAAGATGGAAAAAAAAAAAAAAAAAAAAAACTCAGGAAGACTGTGTGGCACCTGGGTCAATCACGAGCCAGTGACTGTATCTGCTTTGAAGCTATCGTCTTTAAGAAAACGATGAAGGGAATGACAAGATTCAGTTTACATGGCGAGCAACATCCCAGTGTGGTTACTGAGTTTATTGCTTGCTCAGGGGGTGTAGTGGTGAGATGAATGATTGGCAGGTACCTTGCTCTGCCATGCTCCTACCACAGAGCTAAAAGTCTGAAAGAGTTGAGGAAGGCTCTGGACAGAGGGCAGGCCGAAACTATCCAGAGAGGGGCACTGAACAATTCCCTTTGTGACAAATAGGAGCCCGTGGGCTCAGAAATCCATCTGCTGAGAACATGGCCTCTTCACTAGGCTCTATCTTTAGACTCTGAGCAGCCCATCAGGTTGCTTCTTGGTACAGAGGCGGGGAGAGCTGTAAGACAAGGTAGTAGTGTCTACCACGTCCAGACCCAGACATTTATCGAGCCTCCTTGTCTGTTAGTCATAAACTGGTCATCAGTCATGGACTGCTTACATGAACCTGAGTGACTTCAATACAAAAAGAAAAGGCAGCAGTCATCCCTAAACATTTTGAGCTTGTTTTACAGAAACTTCTCAAAAAATATTCACAAATGCCAGGGGTGGTCGAAACGTTGATACAATTCAACCTCTGACCATTAACTCCTATAGGAACCCTCAGTAGCTACAAGGTTAGAGATGAGGATTTTCAAGAAGGGTGCTCAGAGGAACAGCTGGGAAGCAAAGAGTTTAAAAGGAAAGTTACTAACACTATGGACAGACAGACAGACAGACAGAAGCATTGTAGTGGCTCTCAAGAGAGTTCACGGCTCAGTACCAATGCCACGCTGGCATGGCAGGGCCCCTGAAAACAGGATTCAAAGCTCACACTGCAGAAGTGGGGTGCCTGTCTGAGGATGGGGGGGGGGAGGAGGAGGTATCATAGCACAAGCACCCAGCCAGGCCCTCTGATTCCCAGGCAGGAGGTAAGGAAGGAGGGCGTGAGGATGTGTGTCCACCAATAATACCTGCTCCCATGTGAACTCATCTCCCAAGCGAGTGCTGTTGGCACTGGGAGTCTGATAGCTGGGGGATCTGGACTGTGTCTCAGCAGGTTGACTCCATCTGTGGAAGGCAGAATTGCCACAGAGAACAGTGGCCTGGGCAGCAGCCATACTCCAACATTGCTTTCTTACCAGACAAGTGACTCAAACATGGTCATTGGCTACTTGGGACAGAACTGGGTCTAGAATCTATGTCTCAAGTCCTTGAGCAAAAGAAACCTTGAAAACTAACTTAGCAAATACGCAGTGAGAGTCTACATTATGCCTAGCCCGGTTATAGGACTACGTTGGTGGGCAAATGCAGGCTGCAGACACAATAGCTGCCCTCATTTAATTTATCTGCTAGGAGCCAGATGTGGTGACTAGTTTACATAAGCTGTAATCAAGCTTTCACACCTGCTGTAAAGGAGTAGTAGACGGTAGCATGGATCTGGCTATGGAGCTCAGGGAAGGGATGCTTGAGCTAAAAAAAAAAAAAAAAAAAAAAAAAAAAAAAAAAAAAATTGAACAATTCCACAGAGGGAAACCATTCAAGATGCTAAGTAGCTTGTGTGCCTAGGGTGCTATGGGGTGGGGTTGGGAACAACCTGACCTTTCTACTAACAGTAGGAATGGGGTTGTCCCTGATTCTTTGCCTGCGTTTGGGACCCTTTTCCTCCTACTGGCTTACCTCATCCAGCCTTCAAGAGGAGCTACGCCTAGTCTTCTTGTGACTTGATTTGCTATGTTTAGTTGCTATCCCTGGGAGGCCTGCTTTTTTCTGAGGGGAAAGGAGGAGGAAGAGGCAGTGACTCTGGGGAAGACTAGGAGGTGGGCAGGGAAAGGGACTGGGGGAGAGGAGGGAGGGGAAACTGAGGTCAGGATGTAATAGAGAAAGTAAGTAGTCTGGAACGCCTCCAGGTGTCTGCCAGGATTACAATGTATCATTTGATTTTGCAGAGCCACATGAAGACGTGCTCCCAGCCTCTGCACGAGGACACCTTCGGAGGCCATCTCAAAGTTGGCCTGGCCCAGATTGCAGCTATGGAAATCTCCCGGGGCAACCACAGAGATAACAAAGCCGTGATCCGATATCTGCCTTGGCTCTACCATCCTCCCTCTGCAATGCAGCAAGGGTGAGGTGCCTAGCATCTCAAAGGTGGGGGAGGGGGACTAGAGCACCAGCTCTGTGACTTAAGAGCACCAGGCTGGACTTCCACAGGACTTGGGGTTGATTCCCAGCACATTGGGCTCACAGCTGTCTGTAACTCCAGTCCCAGGGGAGCTGATGTTCTCTTCTGGCTTTCTGGGGGGGGGGGGGGCTGCACACACACACAGAGGCAGAGTATCCATACACATAAAATAAATTTAAAACGGGCATGCAAATGAGCAGAAGTGCTCCCAAATCCCTGAGATTTAGATGGAGATAATGGCCCCGGTGAAGATTTCTAAGAGTGGAATAGAGCTGGCTAGAAGGAAGGAGTACAGATGCCATCCTTATGCTTGTTTGCAGACCTTGGGCAGTTTGTGACGAGCTACACATAAAAGAAGCCAGCCCCTCCCCTAAAGAAGGAGCTAGAGAAAATATCCAAGGAGCTAAAGGGATTGGCAACCCTAAAGGAAGATCAACAATATGAACTAACCAGTACCCCCAAACTGTGCCTCTAGTTGCATATGTAGCAGAGGATGGCCTAGTCATCCATCAGTGGGAGGAGAGGCCCTTGGTCTTCCAAAGATCATATGCCCCAGTACAGGGAAATGCCAGGGCCAGGAAGTGGGATTGGGTGTGTTGGGGAGCATGGCAGGGGGATGGTATAGGCGACTTTTGGGATAGCATTTGAAATATAAATGAAGAAAATATCTAATAAAAAACAATAACCTGCTCTGGGGGAACATCACAGCAAGAGGATTGCTGTGATTTACTGGCCACCAGATTAGCAGAAAAACAGAAGAAGAAGAAGAAGAAGAAGAAGAAGAAGAAGAAGAAGAAGAAGAAGAAGAAGAAGAAGAAGAAGAAGAAGAAGAAGAAGAAGAAGAAGAAGAAGAAGAAGAAGAAGAAGAAGAAAAGAAGCCAGCCCCTAACCCTGGCTTGCTTTCACAGCAGATGGAAGCTGAAATCTTCGAAGAATCACATGAACCCTAAATCTCAGCTAGTTAGAAAGCCGGGCTCTGTGAATCACACACCCCGTGCTTCCAGGCAGCTTGATAGAGCAGAAGCAGCTGCAGGGATGAAATGAGCTATGCGGAGGTACTTGCCCCCGACTTGCCCCGACTGAAGACAGGCACCTGTGGCTGAGTTCCTGGAGCTCACCAGGGTCATCCCAGAGGAAGGATTGAGGGCGAACAGGAGCAGAAGATAAAGCACTCAATGGGTGTGTCTTCCTTTCCTCTGCTCCTCCTCCCATTATGGGGATGTCTAGGAAGAACTTTCTGAGAAGAAAAGATTCTAGAAGAGTCCAGGGAGACTTGTCCCACCAAAGCCTCCCCCTGCTGAAGGGAAAATCCGGGATTAGAGCAGAAGGCTAGACAAACAGAAAGGATTTTGGGTTTCCACTCTTGCCTTGGCGTTTTGCTTTATGTACCAGCCTATGAGGCTACACCGTAATCCCTTCCTCCGCTAAGTATTCTCTGGGCATTGAAGGGAAGAGAAAACTTAAAGTCACCCCTAATGCAGCCTTTCTTCCCTGACAGACCTAAAGAATTCATCGAGTGTGTCTCCCACATCCGGTTGCTGTCCTGGCTGCTTCTGGGGTCCCTCACACATAACGCAGTCTGTCCCAACGCCTCCACGCCATGCCTTCCCATACCTCTGGATGCAGGTTCCCACATTGCAGACCACCTTATTGTTATCCTAATTGGATTTCCAGAGCAATCAAAGGTAAGTGATTTCTGCAGGACTCAGACCCTGTGCATTAGAATTGCTAGCAGGACCCTTATCAGCTGATTAGATTCTTCTGAGAAGGGAAGCATTTTGCTCACTCTCCCGTGTCTATTAGAAAAGTAGCTGGGCTAATGCCTTCCTTAAAGTTGTTTAAATTCCCAGGCTGTCTTTTCTGTCCCTAAGTTGTTTTCTGGCTTACTTTTATGGAAATAAATTATAACAGCAAGGGAGAGGTGGTTTCCCAGGCAATGTTTTTTCTCAAAACAATAGAGCGAAATAACAGACTACAAATACAATAAAAATTTGCTGCTCAGTTTTCAGAACCAAGGATGAAGTTGGGGGGAGATGTATGCCCATCTTGTTCTTTATACACTTTTTTTTTGGACTCAAATCCCATAGGACACATGAACACACAGCATGAAAGTGAGGAAGCTAGCGTGGTGCTCAGCAAAGCACACTGGAATCACCTACCCAGAGGAAGTTTGCAAATCGCAGAGACAGATGGCATGCTTAAGAGAATAAAGTAAAACCCAGGCTGATATAAGTCATGAGATCAGACTTGCAAACCAGGAAAGTCAGCTACCAGGAGTCAGGGGCTGGCCCTGGGGCTTTAGGCTTTAAGACCTGAAAAGCCTTACATCTGGGATGTCCTACTCACAGACGCAGATCGATGCAAAAAGCAAGAGGTTTATTAATCCAGCATGCTGGGGTCATTCTGAAATCGGGATAGAAGCAACCCGGAGTAGCAAACGCACACACCTTTTATACATTTTGGGGGGAACAGTTTATCATTGGTTAACCTTTTGTGACATTAAGGGGCAGACTTAAGGACCGGAGACATTGTGTGGGCTTTTCTATACAATCAGAGGACTATCTCTTGGCACACCTTGCAGTGTGGCAAATTCTGGGCAAAGAACACATTTACTTAATGTTTTACAACCGTGGTCATTTTGAGCTACCACAAATCTTACAAGGCAAGCTCTTGGAGATCCCAGTGGGTTTAAGAGAACCTGAGACACAGGCCAGAGCAAGCTCTGTGAGAAAATGGAGTACCTATCCAGTTGACCCACATGATGTTTGCCAGAGGAACTGTCTCTACCTTTGTGCCTCATTCTTGCATGGTTCAAGGAACTTGATCTGACTGGAGAGTGGGGGAAATTAGAAAAGATGGACACACAGAAAATCTGGGATCGGGTGGACTGGACTATCTGATAGAGAAGGCTCAGCATCCCAGACACTCAGTGTGTTAATTAGATAGAATTGAACAGGGCGGTGGGGTTACTGCCTACAGCTGAGCAAGGAGATGTAGTTATTAAATACAAACCTGAAGGCAGGCTATGGTATAGATCTGGACAAGGAGGCCAGTTTAACTAACCTTAGTAGAAGCAGCCCCTGTAAGGGAGTGGTCTTCAGGCTGTAAGCATCTGGGAACAGGGGGATATGGTGGACACTTTGTGTGTACACTGCCAGCGTCTGCACATGACCAGAAGAATATTTTGTTGTCCTCACTCCAGGGAGAAGACTTCACCATTTTCCCATGGGACATTGCAGTGCCCATGTCAAGAACACACATTCAGTCAAGACTTTATTCAGTCAGGGCTTCCTCTGCTCCCCACAACTTTTGTGAACTCGAAAAAAAAATATTTAATTTTCCCCAGCTTCAGTTCTTCATCTGTAAAGTCCATAGTAGGTTGGCTTGGGAACTGTGGAAGTTCTGTGGAAAGCCTCCATAATGCTGTGGCAGTGAGTGCCCACCGCAGATAGGTCTTCTGTTGACACTGGTCTGCTGCCGTGTGAATCTAAGCGCGGGGAGGCGGGTCTTGCCTGCCTCTCTTTCACTCCTAGCTGGACCCTTCAGCAAACTAGCTGTTATCCCTGTTCTATAGATGTGCAAACATGATAACATGGCTAAATAGAACATCCATGCTCCTAATCCACCTTAGGGATGAAAATGTCAGTTTCAGGAAAGGACAGGGCTGTTGGTAGATTCAGTCTGCAAATTAAAGAAAAAGTTTGTTTTTTTCCTCCGAGAACACTCCCACTGACAGAGAAGAGCCGATTCAAAGCATAGAACCTTTGTGAGTCTTCTGTGCTCCCTGGCAAGGCCACCTGCCGTGAGCACGGAGCACACCAGTCCTCCTCTTCCTTTGCAGACCTGCGTGCTCCACATGTGCTCCCTCTTCCATGCATTCATCTTTGCCCAGCTCTGGACGGTATACTGCGAACAGAGTGCCGTGGCAACCAATGTCCAGAATCAGAACGAATTCAGCTTCACAGCAATACTAACAGCATTGGAATTCTGGAGCAGGGTGACACCGAGCATCCTTCAGCTGATGGCCCACAATAAAGTGGTGAGTTCCTGGGATACACCCAAGCCACTCCTAGCCACAAACCCACAAACGAGGATGTAGTGGAATGCCAGGGTTAAGCGACTTTATTTAGCCATGCTACCATATCAAAGTAGCATGCTGTAGGTCCTAAACATTAAAAAAAAAAAAAAAGCAAAGCAAAACAATCCAACCAAATGCAAAGCAGACATAGTTTGTCTTTCCTACCTAGTGCTCAATGAACTCGGTATGAAATTTCTACCTTCAGGATGCTGAAAGGCCAAAGGATTAGGAGAAAAAGCCATGCCAGGTCTAAATTCCAAAGCAATATGGGCAAACCTCCACCATTAGGTACCTTCCTGTCATAGTCTTGAGCAGACTGACCACAGAAGGTCTCAAAGCCAAGAGAAGGGTTATCTCAGGTTACACTGGAAACAGCTGGGGAACACTCAGCCTGCACCTATTTCATTAAGCAAACTTGGATAGCCCTTCTGGAGTTAGTTGGAGGTGTGTGGGAGGTATTTGTGAGAAATTCTGGGGGGTTCATTTGGCGTTTGGAGGATTCCCAGCTGAAGGGGCAGCAGCCAGGATCTTGGCCATAAGGGTTCCATGGGTGTTGTTCTGATCTATAGGCAGTTAATAAACTGGAAGCACACAATAGTGATTCCGCTGTACCTAGGATCCCTTGCTGCCCTGGCCACGGAGGTATTTAGGCATGATGTCTTAATTGGAGAATATTTTGTAAGGAAGGAGGATCCCATAGTTCCTTTATTGAAGCACGTTCCTTTTCTTTCATTGGAGGAGATGGTACGGTATTACATATGGAAGGATGTTTGGTTTGGTCAAGGAAAGCTATGCTCATGATAGGGTTCACAAACAGGTCCTAGTACTAAAGAAATAATTGTGTTTATTGGATCACAGTTCTATGGCCAAAAAAGAACTCAGGGATCAAATATTATGTTCTTTTGAAGATGCTGAAACTAGAGCTTTGCCCATTATGCTAGAGATTAGCACTTTCATTCAATGTCAGACTTTTGTGCCCAGGCTTTCCTCCAAATCCCTCTTGGCATTCAAATGTTACAAATGAACATGTCCCCAGTGCATTTCTTAGATATTTTCTTACATACAAAATTTCTTACATACAAATTTTAATTAATTATTTTTTTTTCCTGAAAAGTTTATTCAACTCAGTAAGGCAGTCTAGTACAACCTCCCTGGAGTATTTAAAATCCATCCCTAAGGATTTACAATGAGTGATTTACAATCTCATTTGAACTAGTGTGAGCATGGCTACCTGGGCCACTGGGAATATAACAGGAGAGGCAGATCTATAAGCCATTCCCCAAGAGGCCTCCCTGTGAGTGGAGAGAGAGACAGACCTGTAAGGATGCCCAGAATGATGCTGAAGCCCTGTGTCCTCCAACGGGAGCCAGAGAACCCTGCAAATCAGTGAAAGCCATCCTAAAGTTCAACAGCAGCCTGACCTGAGTGTCTAAGGAACGACCATTTCAAGGCCATGGGGGCTTTGAAAAGTCCATTTCTGGTGTAAGGTTTCAGAGATGAACGGGAGCCATTCTCTATGGTCTGGATGCAGGGTACCAGACCTCTGTGGCTGCTGATGAGTTCACCAGGAATGGAATTGACTTTGATATTTGTTGTTTCAGATGGTAGAAATGGTGTGTCTCCATGTGATTAGTTTAATGGAGGCGTTGCAAGAATGCAATTCAACCATTTTTGTCAAGGTAGGAAAAGCTTATGATTTTTACAAATCATTTCATAGTGCTGAAAGTACATATGGATTTGTTTTGAACGTATGATCTGAAGAGGGGGGAAAGAATGGGTTTGTTTTAAACAGGCAGAGCTGGGACTGTAGGGTATGGCTTCTGTCAATGTGGCTAATATGCTGTGTCTGCTCTTGCCGTACCACTGTAATGCATTCTTCCATGTCAGACCATGGCTGCGCATAACACGGGAGTTAAAATACAGCAAAGAAACATTGCTCTAAAAACAACCCGGTGACATCAAAAGTTAGTGGTGGCCCACTTGGCAAAAGCTAGCTAGAAAACCAGAGAAATCACTGTGCATTGTCAAAGGTGACACCTGCTGCTTCTATCTGACACAGTTCCGTGTCCTGTGTTATCATTTTAAATCAGTATGTTGTATAAGAAGATAATTCAGGCATCCATCATTCTTCCAGAAAGAGCAGAGCATGAGATTAAAGAGTGAGGGGGACCTGCAAGAGCATCATGGGTAATTTTGCCACAAGGAATAAAACCCTGAGAGACCCATCTGCACCAGATTAACCCCGCTCTTCCCCTTCTAGCTCCCCGGCTCCCTTGGCATCTTGTCCTCCCTCCTCCTTACCCCAGGGATGATTGCTCCTCCCTGGCCACATCTTTCCTTTGCCTTTTCCTCTGTATTCTCTTGTTTGGGCCTCTGCCACCACTGCCACTCAGCACAGAACATCAGCTTGGAATCAGACGCTGTTTCACTCCTTGCTTTGCTCCAAGAGTCTTGGTTAAAGACTCTTGTTACCTCGCTGTCTCAGGCTGTGCTGGAGAGCAGCAGCCCTTTTGCAGGAAATGCTCGACTGATACCGGCCACCGAGAGGTCTTTGGTTCAAATGGAGGAGATATAGCTTAGCATGTCTTAATATGGGAAAAAGTCAACAGTGTGGGAAAAACTGTCAGTTGGATGACCCTACCTGATTTTAATTTTTTTTTCAGTTTCTTTAAAGTGCAGTTTACATAGCTTTACATGTGCTAAGCTGAGCATATCTAAGCTGTATGCTTTGATGAGCTTTGACATCTTTTACTGTTTTTTTTTTTTTTTGCAATTACTAAATTTCATAAGCACGCGTGTATATGTGTAGGGGTGTGCTTCTACGGAGTGCATGTGTGATCACATGTGCATGTGTACGTGGGATCTGGCTATGGAGTGCATGGGTATGTGGAGGTCAGAGGATGAATTCATGGGATTGAACTCCTATCATTGGGCTTGGTGGTTAGCATATTGGCTCACTAAGATATGTCACCAGCCTGACATTAATTACTTCTGTGACCCCCATCACCACAATCAAGACAATGTCATAGCAGCCATGTCCAAAGCATTCTACACCCTTTACAATGTCTCTGTTCCATGACTTCCAGCCCTTGGGCAGCTATTGATATGATTTCTGCTGTTTACTATGAATGGATTCATACCTTGCATGTTTCTGCCTTCCATCATCTTAGGTCCATCAAGTGAGATTAATCTACATTGTTACACACATTAGTTGGCCATTATTTTTATTTTTGATAGTAGTCCATTTCATGGATATACTAGACATTATTTATCCATTATTGTCAGTTAGATATCAGAGGTGTCCAGTGTGGGTCTCTAATAAAACTGCTGTGAGTACGCACATATAAATGTTGGTGCATGTGTGCTGTTATGTGCTGGGTGCTCAGTTATTGGTGTGTTTATCATGACTGACTGTCTCCAAGGTGCCTGTGTTCTCTTACATTCACTATAGCCATGAAGAATGTTCCAGTTCCTCCATGGCATTTGATATAGTAACATTTTTTATTAGTGTGTATTATTGTGATATTTAATACATGCATATATTTTACAATGTAATCAGTTTAACATTAGTTATTCTGAGAGTTGGGTACTAGCATCTTGTTGTGGTTTAAATTGTATTTTTCTAAAGCCAGATGATGCTAATTTTTTTCATTTGTGTGCTTGTTATGTGTCTATCTGCTTGGTGAAATGCCTATTAATTATTTGCCCATATTTGGTTGGGTTGATGCCTTATTCTTATTGAATTGAGAGATATAAAACCTGTGTGCAGATATGGTCTCAAAGACTTTCCTACCGGTTGTCCTTTCATTGTCCAGACGTTGCCGAGGATTTTGTTCCGGCAGACTGTCAATCATCAGATTTCTCTCCTCCTTTCCCATCTTCTCTGCCTCTGTATGTAGACAGTGTCACAGATAGCCAAAGCCGGCCCTGGAGTGGCTGTGATGCCAGAATTCCTGATCTTCCTAATGCTGAGATTACAGACATGTACCACCACGTCCAATTCTCAATTTAAAAAAATCACTTTGATGTTGTAGTTCTAGAAAATCTTTGCCAATGTAAAGTCATGTAAGATTCTAGCTTCCCCTCCTTGCTTGCCCACCCCACGCCTTCCTTTATTTTATTTTACTTTATTTTATTTTATTTTATTTTATTTTATTTTATTTTAGTGGCAGTGCCTCCCTATGTAGCTCTGGCTACCCTTGAACTCACAGCCCTCCTCACTCAGCATCCCTAGCCTGGTTTTATGCATACACAATCCTGTATCAGGCATCTTTGTTTTGCTCCACTTTTTAATCTGTGTTCTCTTCCATATTCATGCCTGTGACTCATCCTGAGATGATTTTTTTTTTTTTTTTTTTAGTATGGTGTGAAGCGTGGAGCAAGATACGTTTTGTGTCTATCCGGTGTAATTATTCCGGTGTTGTTGTTAAAAATACTGTTGATTTTCTATCAAGTGCTTTTTACATTTTTTGTCAAAAATCAGCTGGCATATGTGTACATGTATATATCTGGATTCTTCCTTCTGGTCCGTGGCTCCCCTTACCCTATGCCACACCATCAAAGGCCATTCTGTCACAGAAGCCATGATCTTTCACTCATCCTTTTCAAAGTAGTTTGACATTTATAGGGACTTTGCCTTCACAGAAAGGTTTTTAAAATCAGCGTGTCAATTTCTGCAAGACTGCTCAGATTGTTACTGGGATTTCTTTGAGGCTTAAGGTTGGAAGAAACTGTAGTCTTAACAGAATCCTCTCCCTACCCACAAGCACACTCTGTCTTTACAGTTGTATGTGGCCAACTTCTCTCAGAAATACTGCACAGTTCAGAAGTATGTCTAAAAGGATTGCATCATATTTCCATCAGTTTTATCCACAAACATGTCACATGGTCTACTAAGTCTGGGAAGGGGGATTGGGAGAGCAGTGTCATTTGTGGATTTGCTTTGTCTCTTTCCAGTTCTATCAGTTTCAGTTTTACGTATAATTTTCAAGAAACTCTCCTATCAGGCCTATATGTTTGGGATTATTGTATTTCCTTAATGACATGAAATTATGAAATGTCACCTTTTATACTTTGCCAATCTTTCCCCTGAAGGCTACTTTGTCTAATGTTAATAAAAAGCAAGGTAGCTCTTTCTTGCCTGGTGTTAGGATGATAAATCTACTTCCATCTTTTTTTTTTTTTTAAATCTATGTCTATAAAGTGTGTTTCTTACAGACAATGTGCAGTCAACTGTCTTTTTTAAAGCATCCAGTTTGACAGCCTCTTCCTTTTGGTTAAAGTCTTTAGACCGTTTTCATCCAGTGTATTTTGTCGCAGTGTGGGTTTAAAACAATCAGCTTCTCACTCTTTTCCTATGCTTCTCACCTGGTCTTTGCCCTTTATTCTGCTTCTCCGCTTTGGATTAATTGAGAATTTTGATTTTTAATTGAGAATTTTGTGATTGTATTCCGATTATGCTTCTCTTTGTTTCATTTCTTAAGATGGAAACTTGGCTCATTAAAATCTGGAATTTTCTTTTCAAGCACCAGTGCTTAGACTTAGTTTCCTTTTGAGTGCTGTTTTAAGTACTTTCCTTCAGTTGGGTGCTATATATTCATCACTTCTATTGAGTTAAAAACACTTCCTAATTCCTGTTTTAGCTTCTTGTTTGACCTGTAGATTTTTAAGGAGTATTTTAAATTATCTTCTCAAGAGTATTCCATTTATTATTTTTAGTGGTTGATTTTGAGTTTATAGTGTATATATTTTTTAACTTATCACAATACTGTATTATTACTTGTATCTATTCCCACTTCCTGTCTCTATACATGTTATAAACTAAACCACACAGGTGAGCCTTGAACTCATTCTATAGCCCAAGTAAGCCTTGAATTTATAATCTCCCTACCTCAGCATCCCCAAATAGCTGAGATTATAGGCCTACACCACCAGGCCCAGGCACTATCTTGCTGTTTTGGTCTTAAATAAGTAACAGTCACTTAAAGGGATTTGAAATGAAATAGGCTTTGAATGTATTATACTTTTTATTGTTTTCATTTGTCACTTTCTTTTTTACAGTCTGTTTTTGTTTTTATTTATGCATAGGGATGTGTGACTGTGGAGGGGTCCCCCACCTACATATACTTGCTGGCACCAGAACAGGGTGTTGACTCCCTGAAGCTGGAGTTACAGATGGTGGTGAGCCACCAGACATGGGTGCTAGGAACCGAACCTGGGTCTTTTCTAAGAGTAAACATGCTCTACCTTCTGTTACCGTCCCTTCTTTACTTTTAAAAACATTTCTCATGCCAGCCTGCTGGTAATGCATTACTTTGATGTCTCAAAAAATTCACAATTTATCTTTATTTATTCACCTTTTTATATTTAAATAAGTCAAGGTATCACTATGTAGACCCTGCTGGCTTTGGATTTCAGCAATCCTCCTGCCTCTGTTCTTGGGATTACAGGTTTATTCACTATACCTAGCTTGCAGTGCTTTAACAATCCAAAGTCCTGTGTACCAGGCTCTGGATACACAGTCACCCAGTGTCTGAGAAGTGTGACCCATGATCTGCCTGCATCCATTATTCCCAACAGGAGTCTGCGTGCTTCCTACATTTCCTCATCTGTTATGATACATCCCCAGACCCTGGCTCTGGTCCCGGCCCCGCCCCCTTGAAGGCTTTGCCTTTATCACTGTGGTGTTTGGAAGATGGTGAATCATGGTAATTTCCTTTGTAGTCTTGTGTTTGAGTTTGCTGAGACTTGGGGTTTATAGGTTGTTGTTGTTTATTTGTTTGTTTTAGGGGTTGGGGAGGCATCACCATCATTTCTTTAACTGTTCATCTTTCAGCTCCTCCATCTGACTGTCTCAGCCTTCCATTTTCTTGGTCTTCCTGGAAATAAGCATAGTAGGTTGGTGACTTGCAGCCCAGCCTGCTGGCCTGGGCTTGCTGCCTGCACCCATGTGGTAGAGGGGGGAACAGATCCCTGCAAATTGTTCTCTGATATCCATATCCATTCTCTCTCTCTCTCTCTCTCTCTCTCTCTCTCTCTCTCTCTCTCTCTCTCTCACACACACACACACACACACACACACACCTCACACACACACACACACACACACACACACACACCTCATCAGTGAACAACTTTTTAATTAAAAATAGGTGGAACAATTCTTTTAATTCTATCGTTTGTGCCCTTTTGACTTTTTCTTTTTCTATTTTTTCTTCTATTTTTTTTTTTTTTTACTTTTTCTTCTATTTTTTTCTTTTTTCTCATTTGTGGGTCATTTTTCTGTTTCTTTGCCTGCCTTGTTGGGTTTTTATTTTTTTGCTTTTATTTATTTTTTTGATTCTTGACATTGTGGGTCTGCTAGCTGTTTTTATACTCATTTGAACATTCTTGATCTCATTTAGTGAGATAATTAAATTACTCCCAAGCCTTTGAACCTTTCTCGGGCTGGATCTTCAGCTTTGTCAATTGAGATAGAAGAGGAACTTCCACATTCATACCGCTTCAGTAGCACCACTGTGATGGAGCCCCTTCCTGACAGACTTGTTCAGTCCTCCCCTCTCACCCATCCAGTGAGCACCAACTCTTCTCACCCTATGTCTGCAGCATGTATGCTTCCCTCCAGTCACTTTATACCATCTTTTCCTCGGTGTTGGGTGTTTTTCCTGCTGATGCGCACTGATCGGTATTCAGCTGAAGTGCAGGGAGACCCCTAGAAGACCCGTGGTACTCTGTCTCGGTGGCACTGTCTCCGTGGCACTGCCTCTGTGGCACTCTGTCTCTGTGGCACTCTGTCTCCGTGGCACTGTCTCTGTGGCGCACTGTCTCCATGTGCAGCTCCTTTCCCCCACTTTCTCCACATGGCTCTCTGCTCTCCTGTTTGTAAACTCCAGCCATGTGGAATAGCAAATTCATCTTCAGATCATTGCAGGTTGCCTAAGCATGCAGAATGTCTCTGCAGACCACTGTAGGCTACCTCTACAGTACACCTCCCCCACCTCTTTCCCCGTGCCCAGAAACCACTCCTGCTTTACCTGGACCACCAAGCAGCCACCACTCTAAACCCTGACTCCAATGTCCATGTCTTTCTTCATCTTTCTTCAACTGTCTCCATCATACCTCTGTGGTGAAAGGGCTTTGCCTGTCTTTGGGAGGCACTGTGAATTTGTAATTAAGCCCAGACCCCCTAATGGGACATCCAAGGTCACCTGTGGCTCATGGCTGGTGGCTTGGCATTTGTTTTCTAAACCCCCTTCCCATGACCCACTAAGACTCTTTCTTCTCAACACTCAGGAGTCCCTCCCACCCCTCATGACTTTGCACACTCCCACAGTTGTGTCCAGGCTTTGTCCCTTGTATTCTTTCTCTGGGTTTGCCATGGTGAGGACCTCAGACTGGGTGGCTTAAATATCAGAAACTTATACTTTCACAGTCTAGACGGCTAAAGGGCTGGGAGCAGGGTACCAGCAGGGTTGGCTCCTTGCGCAGACGGTGAGAGGGCATCTTCCTGCCTCTCTCTGAGCCTGTGGCAGATCTTTGGCATCTCTTGGCTTCCATCTCTTCCCAGTGTTCTCCCCATGTGCGTCTGTGTCCAGACTCCCCTCTTCATGAGGATGCCAGCTGTATTGGATTGAGGCCCCGCTGTTCCAGGATGACCCCATCTTCACTGACTACATCTTCAACAGTCCTGTTTCCAAAAAAGGCTACATTCTGAACACGGCAGGCCAGGACTACAATGCAGAATTTTTGGAAATTTAGTTTAATCCACAAGAGCCCTACTGTTGGGTTGGAGCGATGTTTAAAAGAAACAATGGAGTGAAGTGTCACAATACCTATGCGTTTAAGAAGGTGCTGAGAAGTGCCAGAATAAACCAACACTTCCAAACTTACCGGATTGGCATTTCTTGTCCCATTTACACCCCTAACTTCCTTCCCTATTTACAAAGTGATGAGCACTTACGAACATTTTAATGGGTAGAAGTGTAATTGAGAGGTCAAAGCAGAGAGCAGAGAGTGCTGGAGATGGTTGTCCTGGGGTGGCATGACCCCAAGGAAGGAGTACTTCAGAGGCAAAGCAGAGACAAACCCCTGTCTTGTGGGTACCCACCCTTCTAAAATTCCCAGCTTCATCTTGCCTTCTGAACTCTCTCCATAGCTTTCCTAAAAATCTGACCCCGGGCCCCCCATCTTGGAACCCTTCTGCCTCCCCCCTCCAGACACTCCCGTGGAGTGATACATGTGACTTTGTCTTTGCTTCCCACCCTAGTCAGATACCTCCAGGGCTCTCTTATTTTCTGCTGTGGATACAATGTATTTCGGCTCTGTTCTTTCACTGCGGTTTCATGCTTTTACCAGCTACAGGCAGATCCAGGGGCCACTCCTCTCAGCCTGGCTGTAAAGATCCTGAGGAGGAAATCCCATTTCAAGAAAGTAGGGATTTAATTAAACACGAACACATTTAATTTCCCATGCTTAATAAATTCAAGAGACCATAGTTATCTACTCTAAAGTGTGTGTTTTAAGCAACCATGGGGCACTTATTAACCTCCAAATGCTGCCATCTTGGTGGGGTTTAGCCTGGAAAAGACACCGCTGCTAACCGTGGCTCTGTGACAGCCTCACTTCTCATCGCTGCTAACAGTGGCTCTGTGGCAGGCCCGAATCTCTTGCCGTGCTGAGTACATTCAGTGCAGTCTGTGCTCCCTTGCAGTACTAGAAGCTCATGTGGGAGCTGGAAGACACCAGTAACCAGCCTTCTGTCTCTCTCCATACAGCTGATCCCTATGTGGTTACCAATGATTCAATCAAATACCAAGGTAAGTCATCCCCCGGGTTGTCTGGAAGCTCTGTTCCCTCTAGAGAACCTCAGAGCATCCATAAGAAAACATTACTGCTCCCTTGACTACAAAGAAGGAACCATTTTGACCTACTTCTGGTCTCTTGGGCTGATAATACAGGAGACTCTCGGCAGATAAGGGGCTTACAGAGGGCATCAGCAGGGGCCCTGGTCCTGCTCACTGCGGATGAAGGAAGAAGCACTGGTCCCTAATTAGAGGACAACCCCTATTTAAGAAGGATAACCATGGAGTCTAGCACAGACAAACCCGGTGATATCATATGACAATCTGGGATGGAAGGAATTCCAGGAAGAAGGGATAACACCAAATAAATGACATAATTGAGCTAGAAAGATCTGAATCCCTTCATTCTATGTATGAGGAAAGTTGGGACCATAAGGACCAGTGGCTTAGATAGGGTCCCTGATCCTGGAAGGGCTCCCCCTGAGTGGATGTTTCCCAAACCCGGGTCTCACTGGTGGTGACATTTTGACACATACCCCTTAGTGACAAATATATTGGGTTTGGCAATAAATGGCAGAGCCAAACACTGCTCCACAACTGGTGCCTGTCTGAGGCATCTGGAAATATTGGGGAGAGAGAAGGGCAAAAACACTCTTGCTGGATTTCCTTCCCTAGGTTGGGAAGCTGTACTAGTGGAAGGAGAGGGGTGTGGACTCAAGACACCTAGTATGTCAAAAGCCAGCAGGGCAACTGCCAACATCATGGTCATGAGGGCTTGGTGGGGACCTGGGAGAAGGATAAACTTTGACCTGACCGCTCCTTGTCGAGTGTCATGAAGACCAATTATAATATTAAAATGTACTGACCATCTGCTATGAGCCTGGTTCCCTTAACTCGCTTGTCTTATGGAGCCCCTGAAATAAGTGCTACAGCCCAATCTTCCTGGGACAAAACCCTAATGCGGACTTGTCCCCACAGCTTCCCCACTCCAGAGCTGAAGCACCTAACCACTGTATCAGCAAAGGGCCCTGTGCTGAACGACAGAGGCTGCTAAGGCTCAGTGTGGTAGTCCAGGCTCTGGGCATTAGCTCCTCATTCCCATTGCAGTGACTCAACATGAGCTCATCAGTATGGATGGAGCAGAGCCGGCCCCACCCCCACCCCCACCCCACCCCCACCCCACCCCCACATAGACCGACTGCCCCACCCATCCCCACCTGACCTGTGCACTTAGCAGAAAGAACTGACCTGTCTTCTACCCTTTCTTAACAGCACTTATCCGCCGGCCTCCAGCTTCGTCTCCAGGCCATTCAGAACAACGTGAACCACCACAGCCTAAGGACGCTGCCCGGCTCGGGCCAGAGCAGTGCTGGCCTAGCAGCCCTCCGGAAATGGCTGCAGTGCACCCAGTTCAAAATGGCCCAAGTGGAGATCCAGTCCTCAGAAGCAGCTTCTCAATTTTATCCTCTATGAGTGGACTCCTCGGCTCCAGTGTCAACACGCTGGCTTAGCAATAATGGGTATAAAAAACAAACAATTTGATCCAAGCAGGTTGGGGAACCTTGGTACTGTACTCTCTTTCTAGTTTAGTATAAAGACGTGCAAAGGCCGGAGAGGGCCACAAACGAAGCTTTCTTGCTACACATATTTCTGATGACTCCTTGGGCTATCTGATTAAGTGTTTCCTTACATTATTTTTTAAGAAAAAAAAAAAAAACAAAACCAAAATCATTTTTCTTTATCTAACTTCTATTTTTTTTAAGAAAAAAAAAAATAGACTGGTGGGTACTCACAGAAAAGTTGTATAAAGTCCCCCTGTTGCTATTTTTGATGATAGAGAATAAATAGGGTTTTTGAAACCTTTGTAGTGTTTTTTCTTAAAAATCCACTCTTGGAAATGCAATAAAAACAAAAACGAACTCAAGTCACCAGAATCCAGTGACACTTGACCGAAGCTTTTTGTCATCATCCCTAGAAAAAGGCAGTTTGCAAGGAACATTACAAAGTGCACTTAGAAATTAGGTGGCTAAACTGTGCAAATTCTGTTTTTAATACACTTTCCCAAAACCGTCTGTTAAGTTGTATTATTTTTAAAACTAGTTTTTTCAACTCAGTAGTTCTGGGCTGGGCTTTCTTACAAGCTTTACGGTCATCTTCTTAGTTTTGTGACTCATAATTTTATTCTTTTGTTAACACTTGTCTGGGACTCCATTTAAAACTACAGCTTGCACAGTGGACCAGAGGAGGCCCTGCACAGGTTCTGAGCGCCGCCCCTGGAGTTACATTTCGTAAGAGGACCAGTTTATTTATACTTACTCCTTAGCATTCCCAAAGCAACCTCTTTCCCCCAACCCCCCACCTCCCACTGTTACACACTTACCAGACATAGTAGACATTTAACCCGAATGCTGACATACTATTAAATGCATTTTTACTATCTTTATGAGCCTCGGGTTTGTAGAAGTCAGTTTCCAGAGCTAGCATTTATTTCCTGGCAACCATCTCTTCAGAACTTTTATAGATCCTCACCTCCTCTAAGACTGAAATCATTCGGAGACAAGGGCTTCTCTTCTTATCCAGTCCACTCCCTTTCAAGGACTTTGAAAGCACAAGCTAATTCCCTTTTTTAAAAACGAGTTGGTTAGCAAGAGCCTCCTCCTCTGTTCTTCTGGGAAGCCTGATGGGCTGTGTTAGTCCAGGGAGGACCATAGAGCTTGGAGAGCCTGTAGGGAACCTGCTCTCAGGGAACCTACTGGGCCTGTCCTCAGAGCACCAAAGCGGCAGCGGCGCTGTTTGTATCTTCCTGACATATTCTTCAGAAAGGCCGTCTCGCATAGTCAGGACCCTCCAGCCACGCTTGGCCTTGTTTCTGTGAATATTCTGTGTTCCAGTAAGTTGTACACATATTAATTTCACTTGAATTTGCAAATGGTGACAGCTTTGGGGGTATGTACCATCCCAATCCCCAGAATGTGTCACACAGTACGTGTTTGATAATATTTGCTGAATCAGATGCATTTAATTCTTTGTGGTGTTATCCAGTGGGCTCAGCTAGGGCTGAATTGTCACAGTCGGCTCTGGTTCAAAGACTCTTACAAGGGCTTACCCATCAGAGGAGAAAGTTCTAACCGGTCTCCTGGGGAGTGGCTTTGTCAACTACCCATCCAGACTCAACTGTAGGCCCCAGGTGACCTAAATCTTAGGGGCCACATCCCAGCCTTAGACAAAGTCAGCTCTTTCTCCAACTTGTCTTTGCCCCAGTTCCTTGAGCAAGCTCCTGTCTCTACTTGCCTCTGTGTTTGTATTCTCAATGAAGGCTTAGCCCAGTGTCTGGATTCTGTGGTCTTAATCCCAGTTGCCACCTCCTATGCGCTCCCACCCAGACATGCCTTTCTCTTTGCCCTTGAGGGCCATGGTCACTTTATTGCCTGTCTGGTACAAACTCAGTCCCTGTGGTCAGTATATTACTACTATTTGTCGGTAGATAGAGATCCGTAAATTACCCAGCCTGCACTGTGTCCACAGATGCCGTTGTCATCCCTACTTACCTATGTCAGCCCTCACTGAGCAAGAGCTCAGGTATTAAGGGTCAGGAAGAAGAAGGGCATTTTAACAGGATTGCCCGTGGAGGAAAAGCTGTTCATGTAGGTCAAGGACCAATAAACTAAAGCCACAGGCCAGATACCATCTCCAGGATAGATGCAGTCCACAGGTTAGCGACTGTCCACAGGCCAGAGACTATCCACAGGCCAGAGGCAGCCCACAGGCCAGATGCAATTCATAGGCTAGAAACTGTCCATAGGCCAGAATACATCGGTGGCCTGTTCAAGTGTGATTGGGCAAACCATAGCTGCCACTTACGTGTAGACCATGGCTGCTCTTGGGCTGCAGTAGCAGCGCTGTGTTGCAACAGATACTATATCCCAGAGGGCTTCTCAGTGCAGCCACTGCCTGGCCCTTCAGAGCACATGCTAACCCCGGTCCCCGGCAAAGGCCATGAAGGACCACTGAGCTGGAACCCCACTACCTCGGGACACTTGGAATTTCTTTATTAGTGTTTCTTCATCTTTTAAATGGGGGACAAAGACACATTCTACCTCACAGGCTTCTTTTTTTCCCCCCTCTCTCACAGGGTTCTTAATGCAAAATATATATACAAATTTTAGTGAAAGTTAGGGCAATAGCTGACACATGGTGTCACCTAGGGAATTATTATTTTTATTCTTGCTAGAGCCTAGAGAGGTAAAGATACTCATCTAAGGTCACATTACTTATAAGAAGCAGAGCAAAAGCTTGATCCCCAGGCTATCCAACCCAAGGACTGGGTTCCCACACATATCCTGCGTTAGCTCAGCTACATGCATCCCACATCACTGCCAAAGGAAAGCTGTGAAGGCAAGGGCGAGGGTGGAGAGAGCCCAGCAAAATGCCGCCTGGCCCAGGGATGGCAAGCACCAGTAGCTTGGAGAAAGGTTAAGGAGTCACTCAGTTCTCCTTCCTTCAGGGACTTCTATTGGATTCAGTGTCATAGGATTAATCAGATTCCCCAGGGTGTCATGGGCCCAACTCTTTAGGTACAAAGATTCTGTTCTCAATGATTTGCCATGGTGCGTATGCCTCTTCCTAGTTGGTTGACCTTGGACAGATAATTGTGTCTGGACCTCTGTTTTCCCTTTCTGTAAAATGGGTCTTTCTGCCAATCCTGGGGTAATGGAAAGTCCCAGAAGGCAGAGGACTATGACGACGCTGGGAGACGTCAGGGACCCGCAGACCTCCGGAGGACTGCCACTACCTGGCAAAGATATGGAAGAGGAGAGCTCATAGCTGCACACTTACTTGGTTTGCCCTTGAGCCAGCACATCTGAATCAAGATCTGCAAGACCACAGGAGGCAAAATGTACTCGCTGCCCAACACTTCCCAGAGTCCACTGTCTGTCATCAACTTGCAAGTGTGCCATTCTGCCACACACTGAGTTGTTTCCAGCGACCTCTTCCCTTAGAGTCTTCTCCAAGACCAAGTGGTACAACTGCTCTGTCTCCACCGTCATGTGACAACCAGACAGAAGACTGGATCAGGTCAGAGAAGATGGGGTTGTCCCCCAGGACTGATGAGCTGTGATTGGAGGACCTCTGCACCCACTGGGCAGTGCAGACACTCACTGTACTATACCTTTGCAAATGTGTAAATTGGGCAAATGACTTGTTTCGATAATAATGGTTCGTATGCAGAATGGCATGGGTGGAACTTATTGCACAGTGTAAAACCATGGTGTTATAAAGGGTGACCCATGACTCACGATGGCTGAGGTGTCAAAGAGAGGCTGGCCAGCTCCACCCTCAGCTAAGAAGCAAGTGGTGAGCCTGTCAGAGGGACCGTCAAGGGCAGCCAAGGCAGCCACTGTGTATTGAGTGCCTACAAGGTCCCAAGCGGCTTCTAGACACTGTCCTGACTGTCGTGTCTGAGACAGGTGTAGAACTTCCTCCCGTCTGTGCAGGCAGGACACTGGCAGCCCCCGAGCTAAGTACCTGTTCTGGGCTGTGCAGCTGGCAGTGGCTTACACTTAGGGCTGTAAGTCCCCATGTCAGAGCGCCGCTAAAAAATTGCTTGTGTTTGTCTTGGCTGAGCTGTGTCAGAAGCACGGACTATGGAAGTCTGGGGGCTTTCCGGATGCATTTCTGTTTATTGGTTTCCTCAGTTTTGTCCTCATCTGACAAAAGTCACCTCATCTGACAAAGGTGTTTTTCCTCTATCTTGGGAATTAATTTCTGTGGAAAAATTGCAGATCATCACTTGAATCGCATTTGGTTTCACAATTACTATAACTTTTTAAACTTTTTTCTCTCATATATATTACGTCCCAACTGCAGGTTCACCTCCCTTCTCTCCCCCACCTATAACACACACACACACACACACACACACACACACACACACACACACACACACACTCATATTCTACAGGAGAGATTGAGGCAGGAGACTCACAAGTTTAAGGCCAGCCTAGGCTCTTGGACCCTATCTCCAAATAAAAATTTTAAAAAAGATGTGGGGTGAGGTAGAAGGGTCGAATGCCTTCCTAGTGCATTCAAAGTCCCGGGTTTACTCTGTAGCACCAGAGTTGCTACCCATGACAACAGGAAACAGAACAAACTTGGATGAGCTGAAGGCTGTGGTGATGAGCCAGCTCTTCCGTTTGGGAAGCTGCTGGGTGGGATTCAGTCAATTCTGAAAAGACCTGCCCCTGACTAATTATAGCCGCAGACAGCACTGTCAAGGGCTTACTACATGTCACAAGCTTTTGATGTGATGCCATTTAACCTTTACCATGGTGTAAGGTAGGCACCCTAATCCCTTACTTATGAGCCTCATAGGAGAGATGAGGAAAAGGAGGCTCTTCTCAGGAGCCCTTCAGCACGTGTCTGCCTGCAGCAGCCTCCGTTTGTACATCATAGAAACTAGCAACTAGACACTTTGCTGCTTATCTGACCCACAAGAACTATTTAGACCCAAAGGCATCGGTGGGGAGCCTACAGGCTGATGACACCGGGAGTGCCATTGTGTGATGTGCTTTCAATTTTATTTCTTCTTCTGTTTGGTGTCTCTATGGTTGAAAGCTATGTGGTTTCTAGCACGGGCTATCTCCCACCACCAACCTGGCCTCACATGGGCTATCTACCACCACCAATCTGGCTTCACATGAGTTAGCTCTGACCACTGATCTAGCCTCAGAATCAGGAAAAACCAACACCATAGTCTCTGAACGGGAGTCCTGTGGTCTCCGAGTTGGTCCCTGGCTCTGCAGTCTCCCTTCTCCCTTCTCCCCGAAGATACCCTTCTCCCCGAAGGCTCGGGTATCACTAATCTGTGCTTAGACTGAGCTCTCGCTTACAGGTACTAAAGAGTCCCTCAGCTAACAGGGGACAAAGGGCAAAGGGGAAAGCAGGGTTTGAGGCCATGCTCTTTACTCCACATTGACCCTCATATTCCTGGTTAACATCGCTCCTTTGATATGTGCTCTGGGATGATAAGGACCCTGACCCTCTCAAAGTGACGAACAGCAGCAGCCCAGCGCCATGCTGAATTCTTCCGAAGAGAAGCTGAGGACAGGTGGGTATGCTGAGGTGAGCCCCTGGCACAAGCTACACTCTGCAAGGCTCACAAGAGTTGGGAACATTGGTTGTTTCGGGGAACAAAGTAGTGTTTCTAATTACCCCACCCAGACAGGTCCTTGCTGGCCAGTGGAGGAGGGTGCCCCCTGGGGCTGCCTGGCTGACACCTTGCTTTCTACTTCTTCAAGTGGCCACTTAGCAAAGACAGGAATCAATGGATAATCAAGTGAAGGACCTTGGCACTTTCCAGGTGAGGACAGTCACACTGCCTAGAGGAGGGGGAAGTGCAGAGCTAGAGGCCAGTGGAGTGGGGGCACTGGGTAGACAACAGGGTGTGGGAGATCTTCAGCTGAAGGAGCAGAAGCCCGGCTCCAGTAGGGACCCCGGGGGATGCTGCAGACACGGACTTTACTGCCTGGGCTTAGGTTTGTGACCTGCACGTTCTCCTGACCATGCATGAAATGCATAAGTTTCAGCTTCACTAGTGGCAAAATGGAGGTGACAGTTCCCTATCCCTATAAAAAGTACAAGAGGTGCTGTCTGTCCTCAGCCCCCCAAAAGATTTCAAGTAAGTCAGGGATGAGCCCTTCTAGGACCTGCCCCATCCTGGGTCTGTGTGCCACCACTAACCACAGTGCTGGTGACAGCTGGTGTTTTGCTGAAGAGCAATCACAGCTTGCCACAGCCGCTTGGCTCCGGTTCTTCCCGTGTGCCATTCCCACGCTGCCTCGATGCTCTGTGCACTGACTCAAGGCTCCCACATTTTCAAGTCTGAATGAGCAACTGGGGAACCCTCCTCCACACGGCACATTCTGCCAACATTTTGAGTCACATGGAGTGAGCACTGTGTTTGTAATGGGGATAATATTTTGAAAATAATAACTGCATATGGTTTTTTTTTTCTCCTCTCCAGGAAACAGAGCGGCTCAGTCTATTCTGTGGATGGTGGGTGCAGGAGGAAGCTGGTACGTGAGGAAAGTTCTAGTCAGACAGGATGAGAACACGGTGCCCACCTCTTTCTGGACCCTAGTAGAATACTCTTCAAAAGGAGAGCAGAAAGTAGGGAGGTCTGGGAGGCTAAGGGGTATCTGTATCTTTCCTCAAGAAGTTACACAGTTGCAGAGCTCGGAGTCCTAGAAGCGTCTACAGCCCTTCTTTGGCCTGCTTGTTTGATCAGAAGCTAGAATCCCCAAGGGTCAGGGGCTAAGAAAATAAGATAAATCAGGACAGTTCTAGCACAAGCACTAGGCGGGCAGCTAGTGACCCCAGGAACTAGAAGATCTCGGCATAGCCTGGTCAACCCAAGGAAACAGCGAAGCCATTCCTACTGCAGCAGAGACTGGAGGCCCCTGGGAAAAGTCATCGGGCCTAAGGCCAGCTGCTACGTATCAGTGACTGCACTGCCGCTGCCTGTGCACAGACCCAGGTTGGTGCCTTCTGGAGTGGAGTGGCCCTTGGAATGACATCACAATGTATCTGGCCGCAGGAAACGAAGCTGATTGAAGGACACTAGTAAAATAGGGGGGTAAAATATCACCATGTATAAATGCAGGGTTGAACACACCCAATTGTGTGTTGAAGGCATTTATAGGAAATAAAATGTTTTCTTCTTTATGCCTCTGTATAGTGTTTTAAATTCGTAAAACACTGGGAACCGGTTAATTTAACAAACATTTCTAATATCAGGCATGTTAGGGTGTTAGGAGGGCTGGAGATTTGGTAAGCAGTAAGACCCGAACCCATACACCCTGTCTTCTAACTGGGGTAGGGCAGGAAACATGAGCACAAAGCAGCAATTATTCACTAAACTGCATCTAGCTGCATTGCTCTATGGCAGCTAGATGAAGGTGATAGACCAGAGAGAAATTCGGAGTACTCAGAAGTGGTCACAAAGGACAAGAGGGAGAGCCAGCCAGCCCTTACTCTGCCACACAGAGAAAGCAGAGGCTCTGAGACCCAAGAGCCTGTCCAGAGGTCACCTGTTTACCAGCTTTTGTTAGATCTAGCTTCTAGAGGGTGGGATGGCTACAAGCCCTGCCCTCTTTCTGAGCTTTGGAGAAGTAACTCTTGAATATTTGTGTGTGATGGGGGAAGCGGGGAGGTACAGGTCACTTGAAATCTGTGAGCCCATCTGAGTTGGAAGAATTGGAACTTGTGGCCATGCAGAATCCTATCTTAACTGCAGCTCTGCTCCCTGGAGCCCTGACAGACCTTTAATATTTCTAAAACTTAGTTTACCCCCTGTAAAAGAAGGGTGTCTCCTAGGCTTAAGGGGAGGGTTCAAGTCAAAGGATACAAGTCCTGGAAAGCCAACCCTGGGTGTGCCTTGCCTCCATATGCTCACTCATCACCTGCCATGTGCACATTGCAGAACTGTTGCCACCACCAGCTTGCTCCTAAAGGATGGGGCCCTGAAGGTTCCCCGCTGTATCACTAGGACACAGCATGGGTACGGGGCCGGGGGGGCAGGGGGAGGGGTATCAGAAATCTCAAGGGGCTTACAGGCAAGGTCACGTGGTAGGGGATAATGGGAGGGGTCACATCCATGGGGGGAGCACAGAAAGTAAGAGCTACACTGAACTATAGGGGCCTGTGCAGGGTTCATGGGTGCTCTGTGGCACAGGGAGGAGGCAGTCTATGGACGGGATTCGGATGGCAGATTAGATGGCAGAGAGAGGCAAGCCAAATAAGAATCAAGGATGACAAGGGCCGGTCAAGGAGTTGGGATGGTGCGCATCAGAGTCGTGCAGATAGCCAGCCAGCTGTGGGTGGGAGTGAGTGGGGGTGGGGTGGGGTGGCGTAGCAGGGCTCAGGGCAGCAAGACTGAAGACCAAGGCCAGGGAAGGAGGCGCAGCAGCAAGAGACAGAAGGCAGGTGGGCAGCCGGCAGATCAAGGAAAAGTTACAGTCAGATTGAGAGAGGACCTGGAGTGGAATGAGTGACTAGAAGGGAGGAACCAGGAGGGTGGATGTGGGTTTGCAGGACAGCATGAAAGGCTGAGGCATACTGCAGTAGCCAAGGACCTCAGAGGTGTCCAGCTGGGACCTCAGGTGGGGAAAGCTGGACCTGTGTTCAGCATGGCTTCTGGGAGGTAGAGGCATTTGGGGGGGGGTAGGGGGCATAAAGAAAGAAGGAAGTGGATGACGTGTTCAGGAGATCCCAGAAGTGCTCAGAGAACAGACACTAATACGGGAGAGAGGGGGTAGGGTCTGCCTGTGAAGGGACGGACACACGACTTCAGGTGACTCATTGTCAGATGCCCTCCAAGCCGATATTCAATGGGCATGTGGCGAGGTACCAGGTGGCTGTGTGGCCTACAGCAAGGCCATGACCAGCTGATACAGGACTGACTTCCAGGTACCTCATGGCACTTTTGAGTGCCGCACTTTAAGAAAGCACGGAGAAAGAGTGGCCTGGTCACATGGGCCCAAGAATGGTTTTCTGCCTCTTCTCCATATGCCTGGCCAGGTACCACAGTGACAGGGTGCCACTGTGTAGCATTGCCTGCCGGTGGCAGACATGTTGCTATCAGACTGGTCAGAGCAGTGCGTCGTGTTGGTCACTGGAGCTGAAACTAGCAAGGAAGACCTCATCGAGGAGAGCTGGCAGGGGCTGTGACACCTAGGAGGAGTCTGATGCCACTACTCTGTGTTGATAGCCTGCCCCCTCTTCACTCGCCAAGTCTGCCCTTAGTGGCTTATTTGGGGGCACAGATGGGCAGAGCCTTACACTCAGGCTGGCCGCTCTTCGTCTTGTTCTCGTCAGGTCCCAGGCTTGCCGCTGTGGAACCCTGGCAGGGGTGGACCGGAGTGTGTAGGAGGCTCGAGGTGTTCCATCCTTGGCAGCATCAAGGTCAAAATCCTGAGTGGTATGGGTGCTTCTACTGACAGCTCTAGTGACTGTAACTGTAATGATGGTCCTCTACTCTGTGCCTGCTTGAATGGGAATTCCCCTAGCTGGCAGCTCATCAGACCCCATCGCTCCTGGGAAAGGGCTGAGAAAAAACATTTCCAGCTGAGCAGGGATCTCCACAACTCCTCTCATTCCTCTGGATCCTAGAATACAGATTTTTGCCCATGTCCCTGTCTTGAGGTGACAACCTTCTCAGCAGGGGGCTAGCTGGGAGACACCCACCCCCTAGGTCAGCATATGGAGGGCTCTTTTGTCCCACCCACCCCCCACTTCACTGAAGGCACTGAGAGATTGGGGACCTGAAGGAAGTAGGGAAAAGTATTTGTACTTCAATTATGGGGAGACTATGTTGGGGTCCCTTCAGTCCTTAGCAGAGGCCAGTGCTGAAGGCTTAGGTTCCAGCTCCATCCTTGTTGGCCGGTCTCTGTGTGACCTTGGCCATCAGAGTCTGTCCCCTGATCCATCTTTTTAACCCTAAAGATGAGGATGGCATTCTCTCTTCCAAGTTCCCTTCCGGCACAAGTGCAGGGACCCCACTGGCCCACAGAAAGACAGAAGCCTGGTAAGGTTTTCCTGGTGGGGTCTGGATTTTTGCACAGGTCTCAGTGGCTCCTGCTCTGGTCCCTTTATGCTCAGGGCAGTCTGGAGTGGACCTGCTCTTCTGGAGGCCCCTCTGTTGGAGCACATTTCAGGCCAGGGAAGTTGAGTCCAGGCTGCATGGATGTCCTAGGATAGTGGCCACAGACCCAACCCCACTCTTCCTCCAGCAAGACCAGAAGATCCTCAATGCCTGGATACCCACAGCCAGGCCAGACCATTCTCCTGGAACCTCAGGGTGGGCCATGGGAGACCTGGGTCTGAGCTTGTTCCACCCAGGCAAAATGTGAAAGCTTGTGGCTCTAGCCTTGGTTTAGACGGAGGTGGCTGGTAAGAGGGTGAGGGACAGGACTGGGCTTAGAATACCAGTGCACGGGCTGGAGAGACGGTGCTTCATTAACAGCACGCTGCTCATAGAGAGGACTCAGGTCTGGTCTCAGCACCCACATCAGGCAGCGCACAGCCAATTAAAACCCCAGTTCCAAGGGATCTGATACCTGCTTCAGGCCTCCGAGGGCACCAGGCACACACACGGTACACACACACACACACACCCACACACCATATACATATATGTACATATATGTGTATATATGTAGACAAAACATTCATGCACACAAAAATGAAAAAAATCTTCAAAAAAACAAAACAAATAGAAACGGATGCCTGTGACTTTAGATATATCAGTAACACTTTCAAAGTGCCCAGCCTGCCCTGGGTTCACAGCAGCGTGCCTGCTTCTTCTCATCCATGTTCAGGGTCAGTCACCCATTACAGACAACAGTGACAGCCATCTTTATAAGTATATTTTTATTGACAGTAAAAAAAAAATCTTGATGCCTCCTTCCGTGTAAGGAAGGGGCTGCTGAGTCTTGGCACGTGTACCTGTCCACCAAGGCCCAGCGTGCCGGCGGCACGGTAGCCTCCCATACACACACACTGCTAAGAAGGCAGAGTTCACAGTATTTACATTCATGCACTGCAGGTCACACACTGCCTGGACTGTTTAGGTCATATTTGTACAGATCAGAGTACAGTATTTATATATATATATATTTGTATAGATAGATATCTCTTTAAATATATATAACTATATATAATATGCCTTTTTTTTTTAGATCTACTGTTCTTTCATCCAAAATGTCCTCTAGAAGCCTTGTAGAGACACCTGGTAACCGGGAGGTCCTCGATGCTGCTGAGTTCTGACACGACTTAACCACGGTGAGAAACATCGGAGGAAACGCGTGGACATGGGTATTGCTTCTGACCCCTGCATTCAGGCTGCACTGAGAACAGGTCTTAGTGGAGCTGGCGCAGGGCCCTTTGAAATGAAGGTCTAGGTTCACGCTCTTGGCCACCATTGATTTTATGCACGTTACAGCCATGTGGGCTTAAAAAGTAGCGCCGTCTACTGTGACGTGAGATGTACTCTCTAAGTGGCCAGTCCTGGCTTGAGAGGCTGCTCTCAGGGGAACCCTTTTGAGACCTAGCGCCTTCCCTTGGTTTCCCCTAACTGTGGGGCAGGGTAATGCAAGCCCACTAAAGAGAATTTACATGTATACCAGACAAGCACAGTGCAACCCCAGCCAAGGTCCCTGCGGGCTAGTAGCACATGCACATACACACACACTGTGTGCTTTCTAGGTGTAAGCCAAGGTCTGGACATAGGTACATGGAGATCTCAGGCTCTGCCCAGCCCTCAGGCCCCATAGTAGGGAGACCCCTCCAGCCTGGGGTGCCCCTTCTTCACTCCTGAGTCTTGATAACTGGAGGTGGAGTGGGAGGGTGTTACTCTCTCCTGTGAGGCTCCAAGGTGTGTATGTTTACAACTAGGGCCAGGGCTCCTAACTGCCCAGGGTCTGCTGCGGGCCCAGGCACCGGGAGACTGTCCCTTGTCTCATGGGGGTGAGAGACAAGGCACTAGGGTGGAGCCAAACAGGCTTCTCACCCTTATCTTGCCTGTCCCTGATCCACCTCCCCTGGCTTCTTCATCATTTGAAATCACATCCAAAGAGGACGGGCCCCATGTTCCCCTGGGTGGGTGGGGGGGCAGCCCCAGATAAGGATCTTGGCAACCTTGTGCCGGAGCACAAGGCTGTAAAGGGGACATTCAAAACTAACCCAAAGCCATGTCCTCAAGCAAAAGAGGGCAAATGTCACTTACAGGACATTTGCCCTGGACTGTCCTTAGCCCGTACCTAGTGACTCGGGGGCAGAGAACAGGGTCAGCTTCAGGGCACCCAGCCACACAGGACTGGCTTGCGTATCAGTTTTACCTGGCTTTGAAATTCTCGTGTAGCACAAACACTCACCAGAGATCTCTGGTGGTTGAAGAGGAGGCTAATGTACCCAGCTACATCTCTACACTGTGGGGGTGTTTCTTTCCCGTAGGCTTGCTTCCTTCTAGGCCATGTGGCTGGTGAGGGGGGTGGGGGGAGGGGCAAGGGATACAAAAATCACAAGGGTCAAGGGATGTGCCTCACTGTGTGGGTGGCCTCCAGGGAACCGAGCCTGTGGGTGGGAGGTTATCAAGGCTAGCCGATCCTTCCCCACTTTCTCTTCTGCTCACACTCAGGTGGCTCTGGTGCCCTAAGAGTTCTGGCCCACAGAGAAAGCCACTTTAGGGACACACAGAAGGCTACCTTCTCTTGGGAACTTTCTGAGTACCAAATTTAGGCTTCAGGGGACCGTTGGGGGGTACGTGGGTCACAGAGCACTAGACCAGCATCAGCCTGGCACGGAGTGCCCTTACGGGTTTGGCACAAGTTGTGACCTCTGTCCGGTGAGGCAGGGTCTGGCTCACACTGATGCTTCCTGAAGAGCCAGGGGTGGGATGTCGGAGTGGCAAAGGGAACCTCTGACTTTCTTGAGACACCCTCTGCCTGGGCGTCTGGGAGACACTGAGTTCACTCCTTGAGGACTATGTAGGCTGGGCTCACTGCTCCCCCAGGCAGGCATGCAGTAAGGAGTCACAGGCTAGGCTCTGGGTGGGCAAAGGAGGGTGACACGGGCAGTGGAGGTGGAAGACCATGGCAGATACAGTGATGGACAGATGTGTGGGAAGCACCTTTGGAAGGGGACATTTGTCTCATGGCTGTGTGATGGCTTTTGTAAGAATGTCCACAGAGGAGCAGGTGAGTTTCCTGCAGGAGAGGGAAACTTCCAGAATGGGAGCAGTCCCTGGATCACCTTGCTTCTGGCTAAAGTGGGATATCTCTGCCCCAGGCAGACGGGTAGACCCTCCGCTTTCATTGGAATACATGCTTTCAGGAGCAACTGGTGACAGTCGGTGTGCCCAACGCGAGACAAGGAGAGGATGGAGACCTCTGGGTGGTGGTGCTGCTCAGGGGCCACATGCAGGGGAGCCTGGCTCAAGCCTGGTGTCGGTGGTGCACCCCTCGGGGGTGACCATAGCCCGGGAAGAGGATGCTTTCTCTGTCAGGAGGCTCGAGGCCTGAGAAGCAGGAAGTCCTGGACAGGCCCAGGGTCAGCTCATGTCCACCTGCCATCCATGTCCACCAGTGTCACCACGGTGCCCTTCTGGCCAGTGGGTCCCAGGGCCTGCAGGTTCACACCACCGCAGCGTTCACATCCACCCCTTTGTGGCTCTGCGAGGAGCTCATGGGGTACTCAGCGACACCGGTGCCATTCTCATCTTTTCTCAGTGGTTTCCTAGAAAGGGTCAGTGAAGAGGGACAAGGACATCATCGTCAGTTCTGAGCAACTGTGACAATGTAACCTCTGGGCCAGAGTCCAGGTTAGCACATCTGTGGGGTCAATCAGAAGCTACATAGTCTCTTAACTAGGGTATAATTTAGTATAATTTAGTATACAAAGCCAGGGTCTGCTAAGAAGGGGAAGGGAAGGAGACAGCAGTCTGAATCGAAGTATTCTAGATAACCCAAGATGTGCGGTCAGCCCAGCGTGATTGAGCTCTGATTGATCCCTTTCGGAGCAGTTGGTTCACCAGGAGCAGCATTAGTAATCGGAATTTGTATCTTGCTTCTGTGTGATCAAAATCATGGTACATGGAGGGAGTGACTGAGTGGTGAGAACCGTGGAGGTGTTAGTCACACCGGCTGGGCTGGCGGTGGCGGTGATGACAACCTGATGCTACTGGTGATGGGTATGGTGATAATCGTGGTGGAGAAAGGGTTAGTGATGGTGGAGGAGGTGATGGTAGTGGTGGTGGATAGGGTGATGCTGATAGTGTGATAATGATGGTGAGGGAAGTTATGGTAGTGGTGATAACGTGGAGAAGGTGGTGATGGTAGGGGAGGTGGTGGAGGTGCTGGTGGTGCTAGTAGACAGGGGGATGACAGTTATAGTTGTTGTGGTAGTCATGACAACGGTGGTGACAGTGACTGTGGTGATGGTAATGGCAGGGGTAATGATGACGAATTCCCAAGCTGAGCTAGTACAGGCCAGTGAATCTTTATTGCTTCATAGGACCATCAAAAGCTCATCTCAGAGGCCACTGAACCCAAGATCCGGTCTTGATCCTGTCTTGAGTACAAGGGATCAGGAAGGTTAGGAGGGAGGTCCTGAAAAGGGTCTAGGCCCTCTGCTGAGGGTGTGACATCCCAGAGCTCCTTCTGGCCTGTCTGAAGCCCTTGTTTCTTCTCTGAGTCATTCGGGCGGTCTTCACCCTGAGTATCCACACCCTCCTGGCTGCACTGTACAATCTGTTTCACACCACTATATTGCTGCCTCGTAGGTGTAGATGGCTCCAATTGAGCATTGCTCAGGCACCTCCTGTGTCCCCAGAGGTACCCGGGATGAATGGCTCTTGCTAGGTATTCTCTAAACTAGACATTTACAATCATCTTCAAAAACTCAGCGATCGGGCTGGAGAGATGGCTCAGTGGTTAAGAGCACCGACTGCTCTTCCGAAGGTCCTGAGTTCAAATCCCAGCAACCACATGGTGGCTCACAACCATCTGTAATGAGGTCTGACGACCTCTTCTGGTGCATCTGGAGACTCGAGCATCCTCAGAGCCTGCCCAAAGACAGGATGGGCAGGAATGGTATTTTGTGTCTCGTTCAAAGACCTCAGAATGGACACTGCTTGCGGAATCTCAGCAAAGCAGGGAGGCAGGGAGATGGTTAGTAGAGTCATGAGATATCAGGACATCTCACATGATACATGGAGGTCACATTTATTCTTGTTCCCCTCTTTCTTGTATCAAAAGTTTTTGACAGAAGAATTCACTCTAGTTGGCTGAGCCTAGCCACTGCGGCTTTTAGAAAAAGCAAGATCTAATCCCCCTGTCCCCCCCGTGCCCCGGTGTGTCATGCTTTGAACAGACTCCTTTTGGGTAGAGATCTTTGTTCCTCTCCAGGCTCCCCCCCCCCAAAGAATCTAGACTGGAATTAAGAGTCATTTCAAGGGGGAAACTGAGGCTGAGTGAAAACTTTGACTTGCCAAGGCTCCCAGCTGCATCGCAGTGGGACCTGGACTGTCCCTATAGGTCACCATCCCCAGCAGGCTTTCTCCTAAGAACAAGTTCTTCTGTCTGGCTCCTTGGAGAAGCCTCCCTGCACCTCCTCTCAGAGATCCCTCCAAGTCTTACTGAGCCTTCAAAATCAATCACAGGGCACAGAAGTGTCCAGATGCCAGCTCGTGGTGATGGTGGCCTAAAAGGCTCTCAGGGGAACGTAGGTTTGGCTTGCTCACCTCCTGGCACCAGAGCCAAGACTTCCTCTGTTCTGCTCCCTGTACTTTGGTCATAGCTGTTCGAAAAGCCTTCTGGGATTCATTGGTGCCAGTGAGAGCCAATTTGTCCCCAAAGCGGAAGGAGGATAGCTCTGTGACTCCATTCTCTCACCAAACACAGCACTCATGGGTGACACTAGCCACTTTAAGGGGCAGAGGCCACAGCTTCTAGAACCTCAGCTTTCCACCACTCTCTACCTGTGCGAACTCAACCAACCTATGCAACCTCTCTGAGCCTCAGATTCCTTTTCTATAAAATGGGTACAACAGTGTCTCTTCCATAGGTTTGTTGGAAGGATTAAACACATTAGTGCATATCAAGCATGCGGATGGGTGTCTACCAGACAGTGAGTGCTCTGTAAGTATCTGTTAGCTCTCAGCACTACTGTCAGAGAGGCATCACGGGAGTTGATTGATTGGCCAGCAGCGGCCATCATACCGTCCTCCAGTCTGCCCAGACCTCCTACTTAGCATGCACCTTCTGAGGCTCTGGAAGACCTAGCAGATATTGCTAGGACTCTTTCCGATCCTCCAATCTGTGGGAGCCAAGCTGGGCTGGTCCCACCAAGCAAGGCAGAGGCCACAGAGAGCTCCTTTAAATGGCCTGGTTCCTAAAACCAAAAGAAAGGGGAGTGAGTGTCACCATGTGTCCTGGCTTCTGGCAGAAGGGATGGGGGACAGTGGCCTTGCCTTTTGGAGACCTGCCTTGACCCACTAGGTGCTGGTGCACCATGCACAGGGCTCCAGCCACAGAGCCCCAAAGGGCCTTTGCAGGAGCTGCATCCACCAGGCCTGGACTCTAGAGTTCTGCACCCAAGCTGCTGTTGTGTTGAGGAAAGGGAAGTTGCAGTTTAGCTATGAGCAGTCCACAGTTTGGGGAAAAGATACATTCATCTCTCTCTCTCTCTCTCTCTCTCTCTCTCTCTCTCTCTCTCTCTCTCTCTCACACACACACACACACACACACACACACACAAACACACAAACCACACATCACAGAGGCCCAGAAGGAGCCTCCTCTACAGAGCACAGACTTCCCCAATCTTGAGTTTGAGGCCAGAAAAAAGCTTTCCCCAGACACCAAGGTGTCACTGGGAGAAGCAGATGGTGCATGAGCAGCTCTCCCTCTACACCCAGGTGAAGGTGAGCCATGGATGTGACCTGTGGACACCCTCACATTATCCACATCAACCCTCTGGATTGAGGCTGGGAGCAGCAGGGGTTGGGGCAGGCAGGGGGAGGCCCCTTCAAGGCTGTGACTCTGCTCTGCAGAGCTCTGCAGTCATGGATCTATACAGGACAGAGCCCTTCCCAGGATTGATGCCAGAGAATGCACAGCCAGCCACATGTGGAGCTCTAGACAGGGAACCTCGGGGATATCTTAGGCTCTCTGAGTGCTCTGTAAACCCCTGAGATACCACATGGTTAGGAGGTGTGAACATCATTTGTGGGAGGGGCTGTGGACAGAGGTTGCCCACATGGCACCTGACCCACTGAGGGTCTGGGTATCTGCCTTTCTGAAGCTTCAGACAATAGAATAGAGAGCTATGAAACAAAAATGTAAGTCCTTGGAAACAGCCTCCACCTATTTCACTCTGGTGACAGGCACACACAGACCCCTGTTCTTGGGACTGGTTCCCAAGGTGACCTTGGCACCCCAGAAAACCCTTGTCCTGGGTTTCCAGAAGTCTTTCCTGGCCTGGGCTCCCCGTGCCCACTGGAGGCTGAAGCAGTGGAATAGAGGGTTTGCTTGAAGCCAGCCTGGGCTACATCATGAGATCCTGTCTCAAATATATCTATTGAACCTGCAGTTTGGGGATGGAACTGGTCTGACAAGATGACAAATAGGGGAAGACAGCATTGAATAGGACAAGGTCTGAGCCCAAAACCTTTGTGTGAGACTAGATAGCCTGCAGCCCTCCAGGACAGAAGGAGTAGACAAACGTGACCATATTAAACAGTGACCTTGATAGATCCAGGCAGAGTCACCTCCTTGACTCAGTCAGTGGTGGCATCTGCACTATCACCCCAAGGTACACAGTGAACAGCCCAAGCTCCAATTCCCAAAGTCCTAGAGGCTCAACTACTGTCAACTGGGATTGGGATTCACCATGACCCCTCTGAGTACCCACAGCAGGCAGTTGTCCCTAAGCTTAGGGACGATCAGTCCTCTTTCCTAGGGTCAGGTGAGTGGTGAATGGCTAAATGATCTTTATCATTTATAAACACTCCATGTCTCTGTTAATGGAGCCAGCACATAGTGGGTAGTCACAACACTTTAGCAGTGAAAGACTCCATCCACTTTGGTGTCCAAAGCCAGGTCTGTGCCCAGAGTTACTGGGTCTCAGGGCCTCTGAGCCTGTCTGTCTGTCTGACCTTCTGACCTCGGCAGGACACAGACATCAAATCCCCACCTCCTCACTCCCCAGGAAGGGCAGACAGGGGTGCATAGGCTCATCCATCGTCAACGTTGGCTGACGAGAGACGGACTTTGGTACCACACAGTCCTGGACTCAAATTCTGATAGGATGGCAGCTTCCTATCTCCTTGGAGACTCAGTTTCCTAGTCTGAAAAACTCAGGAGCACTGGGGGAAAGGTTGGGGGACAGACTAAGAACACAGGACAGAGAGACAAACCCACAACATAGCCTGAAATTTCCGGGAGTCTATTGTTTGCTGAGGTCATCCTGTAATCTGAGTTCTAGAAGTAACTCCCCGTCTCCGCACTGGGATGCGCGTGCCCAGGTCTGTGCAGTGGCTTGGCTCAAGTCCTCCCTCTCCTGCCCAGGTGCAGGGCTTGAGGCCCATGGGCCCGACCACACCCTCCTTCTAAGATTTCTTTTGTCATTCTTCTTGGTTTTGAATCGTTAAAGTGATATAATTATGCAGGTGAGTGGACTCAGGAGAGAAAATTAAGTATCTGAGATGCTACCAATTATTCTAGTAATAATTAGAAGTAACTTTCAGAGCTTAGGGATTAGGGAAGGAAAACGTTCCCTAATCATATTTCTCAGAAATGTTATTAATGACCGCTGCCCTTGGGTGCTTGACGGTGTTTTCTGCATGGCTCTTGTGTTTGCTAAAGCAGATGTAGAACTTGCAGGATCAAACATCCTAACCCTTGGGAAGGTATGTCTGTGATCGACTCTGAAATATTAAAGGTACAAGAACAAAGAGAAACCCGCTGTAGCCGTTACAGCAAATTCATGGCAAGCATTAAACCGGTTAGGGACAGAGAGGGTCCCCTGCTCATCCTTCCCACTCCTTAACTGGATGACAATCTTTATCATTTACCAAAGTGGCCTTGCTGGTCTCCAAAGGGGCTCCCCGTGACACGGTGGCTGGACACTCACCTCTTTATGGCTTTGTAGCAAATGATGACCAGGACAGTCAGAAACACCAGGGAGGCACAGACCACTGCAACGATGATCACCAGACCAGACCACCAGCTGTCCTCCGCAGGGCAGGAGGTAGAGTTAGGAGCTGAAAGAGACCGGCGCCCCCGTGTCTCTGAGTGAGAGGTGGATCTCTGTGGTACTGTCCAGGGAGTGGCACTCACAGCTATCCATCACCCCAAGGAAGGCCCTCTGAACTTTGCTGCCTTCCCTACCCCCCACCTCAGCAGGTGACATCATGCTTGGCCCCCAGCCAGCCCTTCCCCCACTCAGTGCCTCCACCCGGCCTCCACAAGCTCAGAGCAGGGGTTGAGCGCCTGGCTAAGCAGGCCTCCATCCTCCCAGGCCTGAGCTAACTGACAGCAGGGTCGGGCTTAATTTCCCATGAAAAATAACAGAACATCTCATTCTCTCGGCCAAGGCATTAAATCCGGTGCCTCTGTGGTTGGGGGTGGGGTGGCAGGCTCGCAGGGGACTTAGGAAGAGAAAGGAGGGAGGCTGGCCCCTCCATGTGCTTCTGAACTGACTTTCTTATGAGAGGTTATTGCTCTTCATGCCTGGATTGGGCCCAGGTGATGCCACTGTCACAGTCTGCGTGGAAGGGGCCGAGAACACGTATCCATAACCATGTAACATGACAGCTAACTCCACAAGGACTTCCTGTCCTCACGCTACCCCTGAGGAGTCTTAGGGTAAGCCCCTTCCCTGGTTGGTCTGGGTATGTTGATGCTCACCTGGATAACAGGTCTCAACTGACTGTTTATTCCTCCCATGCCCCCAGTAAAGCAAAGAGGCCTGGGTGTTACAAAAGGACTGGAGGGGAGGCGGGGGGGGGGGTGAGGGAAGAGAGGAGTGGACAGATCACACAGACAGACAGACAGACAGACAGACAGACAAGTCATCAATATACTTGAAGATTTGCACAAGAATCACAACTGTATCCCCAGCTCTGTACGAGGCATCCTGAAGGAGGCCACAGCATGTCCGGAGCCAGTGAAAGATGCCCAAGAACCCAGGAAAGTGTCCAGGGGGGAGGGGATCCTGCCTGTCCACAGACCTTCCGATGGCTGTAACAGATGTCCACACCAGCAGAAGCCACACTCATGGTTCCTACGACTTTCAAAATACCCTTGAGTCTCTTCCTCAACGATCCCTGACCTGGGACAGCCATCCTAGCAATGGCTAAAATAATAGATAAGATTTGTTTGCTCCTGGCACTCATGGAAATCAGATCACGTGAAAGGCATTCTAGTTTGTTTGTTTGTTTGTTTGTTTGTTTGTTTGTTTTTACATCTGCTTTATTTATTTAGCAGCGTTGGGATTTACCAAGGTAGTTATACAGTTAGTTCAGTAGTTTTGTGGACGAGTAGTGCATGTGCATGTGCTTATGTGTGTGTATGTGATGTGCGTGATTAATATCATAAGCAAACACCTAGATATCTTTCCCAGATGTTTCCACTCTGGTACCCTCCCAGGCAGAACCAAGAACCGAGCAGAACAGAGAGAAGGAAGATCCAGGAAGACATTCTATGAATTCCCAGGGGATCGGTCGGGGCTGCAGTGTCTATACTGTTCCAGCACCTGCAAAGGACTGCCCCTTCTTTTCATGGAAGAGAAAGCTCTTCTGTAACTCTGTCCTAGGCACTGACCTTTTGGGGGGGGCATCCACCCTGCATGTTGCAGCTGCCATCTTCCTGTGTGTAGTCTCAGTGTGTGGCTACTCCTCAGCCTAGTGTCCCAGAGCACAGGAAGGGGAAGGTGTTCTTTTGGGTTGCTACAACAAATGATTTCATCAGCTAGGGATAGTCACAATGAGCTAGATGCACCTAAGTTAGAATTGTCCCTCAAAGGTGCCATCAAGGCCCTCCTTTGAGATTCTGTCCACAAGCCAGGTTTTAAGCCTCGGTCTGGGATTTGGCAGAGCCAAATTTCCTTATACTCTGGAGGTGAGGTGGGGATTTTCTTTTGATGGTCCTTTTTCAAAGCATTGCTACTAGAAACAGCTTGCTCTGGTTGTGTGCCCTTCTGTCTGAGACCAGTGGGACCCAGCAGGTGCAGATGAGCACTGTGCATGCAGAAGGAGACAGCCCATCTCTGAAGAGGAGTCCTTTCCAGAGACCTAGTTGAGGCACAAGTCACAGATTTTGTTCACAAAGCCAGAGATAGATTCGAAGATGGCATTCGCATTTGTCCTTGCTTGAGTTGACTAGAGAATGCCAGGGCTGGAGGAAGCCCGGGTGTTGTCACTTCAGGACAGAGAATGGACACTGAAGCAACTTGAGTGAGGACTGGAGCGGGGCCCTGAAGCTGTTGGAGCTTCCTTCATACTAGCCTCGTCACTGCCTCAGTTTCCCTCAGGACTCCTGCAAAGACGATCACAGCTCACCAGGTGGGCAGGCTGGAGGCTCATAATTAGAGGTAGCCTCCTCGTAGTGCTCATTCATGTGTGCGTGCATGCATTCCCTGGGACATGAACTGAGCATGCTCAGTGTTTACTGCGAAGAGCTAAGGGGGACAGAGATGAATCAGACACAAGCTGTCCTCTGCCAGACCTGGCGCCAGCTGCCACGGGATGACTATGAAGCTGACTAAGACCTGATCCTCTTGCAATGAGGAAGCAGCAATCTCCAAAAGAAGCGACGACATGCACAGACTGCCAGCCAGTACCCAAGGAAAGGGCAACCTGCACTTTGAGATGGCAATCCTGGGTGACAGGCGGGGGAACGCCAAGGCCCAGGAAAGAGCTGCTGTTTTCTGTCAGTCCCTTTAAACATGACAGAAAGGCAGGAGCTGTCCTGAAACCTCAGGGTCGTGTCACCCTTTCCTGAACCCGAGAAGCTGACCTATCAGTCAGCTCTCCTGACCCAGTGCAGATGATGATCAGGTAGCCACGGGGGCACTGGGGGAGCCTGGGGGGCCCAGGCTCACTCAAGTCTGCTGTGCCAGGGGAGTCTTGTTCTTTCTAGTCAGCCCATGCCTCATGAAAGGGCTGGGAATTCCCAGCCTGGACCAGGCCCTGGACACCATGGTGAAAAGCTTTCAGACTTCTGCTTCTAGGCAACAGGGGGTAAGACAGTGTGCTTTGTTGACTCTCCTCAAATATCCAGAAAGTTCCAAATATACGAAGCAATGGGCAACAAGACAGTGGCCCACAGAGAGCTTAGCTGAAGACCTGGGGCACTGAAGCCATTAAAGAAAAATGTGTCAAGATGTAGGCCCAGGCCAGGAGTTTCTGAAAAGGACTCAGAGCCCAGGAAATAAACCCAAGAACCACCCATGGAGATCGTACGCCACTGAGAATCTTTTGCACAGCCAAGGAAACCATCATCAGAGCGAAGAGATGACTTGCTAAAAGTCTTTGCCAACCACACATCAGGTGGGACCATCCAGACTATATAAAGAGCTGAAAAAAAAAATTAGACAAGCCACCCAATCAATAAGCGGGTCAATGAGCTAAACAGAAAGTTCCTGAAAGAAATGGAAGTGGCCAGTAAGTCCCTGGTGTCCAACATCCTGAGCCATCAAGGAAATGCAAACTAAAACAACTCTGAGATTCCTTCTCACACCTGTCTGAAGGAGGGGCCTGGATCCTAGAGGTGAGGATGCAAAGGGGCGGGGCAGACCTAAGGGGACTGAGAGTCGCTGCTTCGCAGAAATCTAACACTAGAAACAACACACACACTGCTGCATCCCTGGGTACACGTCTGAAGGAATCTGACTCCTGCCACGGACCGGCTTATACATTCATGTTCATTAGCCAAGACATGGGGCCAACCTAGGTGTCCATCAGCAGATGAACAGGTAAAGAAGGTGTGGTCCATCCAGTGGGACTTACTTCAGCTGTAAAGAAAGATGAAGCCTTTATAGCTGAAAACAAAAAGAAACAGAACAAACAAACAAACAAAAACCAAGGATGAAACCAGAGATTATTAAATGAAACAAACCAGATTCAGATAGATGAACACGGTTTTCCCTTAGATGTACGATTAAGATTTAAGTGTGTGTGTGTGTGTGTGTGTGTGTGTTTATGTGTGTTTGTGTGTGTGTTGCATCCGTGAAAGTAGAAAGAAGAACATGAGAGGGGAGGAAGATCTCTCATACAGAAGGAATGGGGAAAGGAGAGGACAGAGAAATCGTGTAACCTCAAAGCAGAAGGGAAGATTCAGCGGGGAGCAGGAAGGGAATGGAAAGAGCAAAGGGTGGGGAGAAGGGGATGAACAAGAACAGCATGGAGTGGTACACATGTATGAAAATGCCACGACAAAGCCCTATTACTTTCCATATCAATTTAAAATGACAGTGACTCTGACTGCGATGATAGTGATGATGATGGTGATGATGATGATGGACAGTGACACCCCCCCCAGCTTTCTGCCTCAAGGAATTTCTTAGATCAGTGTAGGAGGGAGGACTCCAGGCAGTGGCCAGGACAGAGGTGGTCTCTGCCCTGGGGAGTTCTGGGAAGAGTAGAAGAAGCCAATGAAAAGCAGTCCTGTGTGTGGCGAGCGCTAGGATGGGAAGAGAGATCAGTAGATCAGGATTCACAGGAATCCGGAAAGGAAGCAGATAGAGGTGGCTCATCAGATGCGCCCAGTGGGTGGGCATTTAAGGGGACAGAGGAAATCAGTAAGCCTCCCTGGGGGTGGGGGGCTCATAGACTTCACGACACACAACCACATACTGTGGTGCCCTGGCTCATGTACTCCCTGTTAGCAGTAGGGAAACTGGGGCTTGGTGGAGCTGAATCATCACATACGACTGGGCAGCCTGAGAGAGCCAGCCATGCAAGGCGGGAATGAATTAAAGTGGCCGTCTTAGGCTTACTTCCTGCTGCCGTGATAAAAAGACTCAGACAGAAGCAACTTAAAGGGGCAAAGTCTTCTTTTAGCTCACAGTTCAATGCACAGTCCGTCACTGCGGGGGGGGGGGGAGCTGCAGCAGCTGGAACTTTGGAGAATGAGTCTCGTGCATCCACAGTGGAGAGGCAGCTGGGCTGCACATCAGTGCTCAGCCTGCACTCAGCACTTTACCCAGGATCCCCGGCTCAGGGGAGTGGTCCTACTCACAATTAGGACGGCTTTGACTTGAGTCACGTGTCAATGAACACAATCAAGACAACCCCTCACAGACACCCTCAGAAGCTACCCTCAGTGTAGGCAGTCTCTCACAGGCTGGCCCAGAGGCCCTCCTCCTAGGTGCTGAGATGACAGCTGTTCCTATCACAGGGGCTCTGAGGGGTCTGGAAGCAATCCTGTCTTTAAGCGCCATTGTGAACCAGTTTAGAAGGGAGCAGAATGATTGCTCTGCTGTTTAAAAGTGACTTCTCAGGGGCTTGATTTGTAAGTGAGGAGCTTGCTGCCTGAGAACAAGGACCTGAGCTTGGTTCCAGTAAGAGCCAGTGTGGTGGGGCACGCCTGTAACTCCAGCACTGCGACAGCACAGGCAGATGGTTAAGGATGATCATAGACGTCCAAAGTTGATCTCAGGTACTACACACACACACACACACACACACACACACACACACACACACACAAAACCACTCATATGTACACACACACATACATACCCACACACACTCACACACATACATGCACACACTCTTACATACACACATACTCACATGCACACACTCATACACATACTCTCACATACTTTCACACACTCACATGCACATACTCACACACATACACACACTCACACACATACATG
>NC_034596.1:97430243-97501347 GCF_900095145.1 Mus pahari
CACACTCATACATACACACACACTCATACATACACACACTCTCATACACTCATATGCACACACACATACATGCACACACTCATACATACACACACACTCACATGCACACACTCATGCACATACTCTCACATACTCTCACACACACTCACGTGCACACACTCACACGCACACACTCACACACACACTCACATACATACTCATACACACACTCATACATACACACACTCATATGCATACTCACACACACATACTCACACGCACATACTCACATATACTCACACACAGACACATGCACACACTCATACTCACACACATGTGTTCACTCACACACACTCACAGGCAGGCATACACATATGCATACACTCATACACACAAATGCACACATGCACACACAATGCACTCACTCACACACACTCACAGGCATACACATACACACACACACACATTTGCACATATGTACACACACACACACTTGGTTGGTCATTTGGGAGAGTAATTTTCCATCTTGAGCCACGGCTTTATCTGGTAATCCGTCTCTCAACCCTATGTGTGGCCCTCTCCAGAGGCACCCTGCCCTTTAGGCCCAGCCTGAATGCCAGGCACTGCTGGGACACCACAGTCCTCGGGGACATCATTAGACATCTCTCCTGGGTTTCAAAGTCTTTGGTGACTCATGTGCAGGCTGCCCTAGTGGTTTGTGGCTGACTCCCTGGGAACTGAAAGGGTTATAGGCCTAATTGGCCTTGGTTATGCTGGCTATGCTCAGGTGAGGAGGGCTTCTCGCCCTGGGTCTCCTGCCTACAGCTTCCAGAACAGTCCAGGGCCACAAGCATGATGAATCAGGCCAGCACTGGCTTGTCCTTGTACTTCAGCAGTCAATCTCCTGCTCCCTCCAGGGGTAAGGACCCTGAACCTGCTTCCTGAACACTGTGAGGTACCTCAGGCAAAGGTTAGGCCGGGCCCCAAACATTGTGTCTTCCGTTTACATGGACTTGGCAGTGCCACCAGATAGAGATGACAAGACCTGCACAGCCTTGCTTCAAGGGACAGTTTTATGGCTCAGTTGGTACTTGGGATGCGTGTCCTCTCTCTTCTCTCATGGCACCACAAAGGTGTTAAGGAAACTGTCCTGCTCCTCTAAGAAAGGTTTGAGGACCTAGGACGCAGAGCACATCAACAACCCTGTCCCTGACCCAGTCAGTGTCCTAGGACACGCCCTGGTTCTGTGTGGTTTTCAAGGGATTCGAGGAGCTCCATTAAAGATTTGAGTTGTTCATCCTATGGGGTTGCAATCCCCCTCAGCTCCTCCAGTCTTTCTGCCAGCTCCTGCACCAGGGTCCCTGAGCTCAGGTCGATGGTTGGCTCCAAGCATCCACATCTGCATTGGTCAGTTGCTGGCAGACCCTCCCAAGGAGCAGCCACACCAGGTTCCTGTCAGTCAGTGCCTCTTGGCAATAGCATTAGTGTTGGGTTTGATGTCTGCAGAAAGGATGGATCCCCGGGTGGGGCAGTCCTCAGACGGCCCTTCCTTCAGTCTCTGCTCCATCTTTTGCTCCTGTCCTTCCTTTGGACAGGAACATTTCTGGGTTAAAAACTTTGTGATGGGTGTCCAGGGATACAGGAGGCAGAGAATGGCCTTGTCTGACATCAGTGGGAGGGGAGGCCCTGGGTTCTGTGGAGGGTTGATGTCCCACCATAGGGGAATTCTGGAGGGGTAGGGCAGGAGAGGGGAGGTGGGTGGGTGGGAGAGCACCCTCATATAGGCAAAGGGGAGGGGGAAGGCGGGTGTGGGATAGGGGGTTGGTGGAGGGGTGACTGGAAGTGGGGTATCATTTGAGTTGTAAATGAATGGAATGATTAATTTTAAAAAAAGATTTGAGTTGTTCCAGGACCTGTTTCACAGTCCCTTAGGGGCCAAAGAGGACACTGAGGCTTGGAGAGGTGAGGGGAATCTTCTCAGGGCTGCACAGTAACTGCACAGTCTGAGCCCAACTTTCTGATCTGGCTCCCCCAAAGCAAAGAGCATCCTCGCTCGGTTCCCTCACAAGTCCCAGCTCTTCCCCTGCCTCGGTGCCTGAAGCCCTGGCACTACTGGGCAGTTTGACACAGACCCAATGTCCACTAAGGAAGGAGGTGTGGGGGAGGGCCACCACTCCCTCTCGTGGCCTGCCCCACACAGAGACCCATTGTCTGTGGACACAAGGAACTGACTCTCAGCAGCTGCTGGCCATTCACAGGCACTGGGCCTCCACGGGGAGGCCTGTGCCAGGGCGTACACCAACCATGGAGGCCTCAGGAGGTCAGGGTGGGGGTGAAGCTGCTCTGCATCTCTCACCCGCCACCATCGTTTGGGTTAGACTTGAAACCACAGATAAACCACGAGGCTTTTGGTACGTGTGCGCATTCTGAACGCAGGCCCCACATCTAAAGTTTCTAGGGGCAGTTAAGTTAAGATCCTCATTAGGATCTTAGGCCACCTCCACCCATGTTAGTTATATATTTGGGAATATATAGACAGTCAGCTCTCTGCAGCCATGATGGAAGTCTGTCTTTATGTTCCCAGCCACCCAGGTGCTTCCGCTTGCTGCTGACAGCTGAGCCAGGAAGGCAGCCACACTACCATATGAGTAAAGTCACCTAGACTATATTCGGCTGCAAAACACGGGCGATAACAAACCAGTCCCTGGATAGGATGCTTAGAACCTTGGTCCAACCCTCGGCACAGCCCCAAAAGCCTTGTCTCTGCCCTCCAGCTTCTCCCCAGTCTTTCCTGTGCATGCAGCATCTCCCAGATGTGCACTACTGGTCTGGCCGGTCCTAGGCTGGAGATAGCCAACAGTAAGGAGTCCTCCCCAGTCTGAGCAGGAGCTGGGTCTTCACCCAGATCCAGCCCCATGCTGGACATCCCTCCTTCTGGGCTTCTATCTCTGAACCTCACAGCCGACAACTGACCCCCTCTGTCTTTCCCTTCCTCTGCTTTTTGACTTCCGGTCTGCTCAGGGAATCCCATCTTCCTCGCACCCAGAGGTGCTCCCTCTCCCTGGGTGTCCATTGCTCGGTTGTGTGCACTGATTCTCCACACTGGCTTTGAATCAGGAGCTGGAGTTAAGTCCAGGCGCTGAGCTGGGCAAGTTGTTCAGTAGGTTTCATGTTATCCGTTTGAGCCACTGGAACGTGAAAGAAGCCACAGACCTTCTTCCAAGGAGTACCAGGATTGGATAAGATCCACAGACAGAGAGCTGGTGCGGACACCTGTCTCCTTCCTGCCTCCCTAGCAGAACCCTCCTATAGCCATCCTTCCCTGAGCCTAGCAGAGATGGGATTTCAATGGGATTTCATGGTCTCAGGCCTGGTCACTCCAGGCTTAGCCTCTAGTTTAGGTGGCTTCTGGGTCCTGCAGGTCTAGCCGAGAGACAGGAGAGGAAAGGTCAGCTGGGGGCTTCGGGGGGGTTCTCCTTGCTTTCTGAGGAAGATTAACAGGAAGAGGTGAGCCTCGCCTCCCAGGTGCCTACTGTGCCCTCTTTGCTTTAAGTGAGAACAGCTTTTAGGGGAAGGATGCAGACCAATGGGTCTCAGTGGCAGGATGCCCGAGGGCAGTCTCGAAGGTGGCACTTGAACAAAGACTGGAGTTTGGCATTCGAGTTTGTCCTGAAGGTGTCTGGGGACAGGAGTCAAGCAGAAGATCTACAGTGAGCTCGTGCCCGGCATGTGTGAAGATAAAGGATGGAGAGACTAGATGAGACTTCGGGAGGACTGAAGGCTGTGAGGAGGAAAAGGAGATGAAGTGGTATGTGAGGATCCTGAGAAAGGGAGGCGAGGTCTGGTACTGTGTATGTGCACTCTCGAGTGTCTGTGTGTGTGAGAGTGTGTGTGCCTGTGTGTATGTTCCTGGGCACATGTGTGTGTATGTCTGCGTGTGTGTGCATGTGTGTGAGAGCAAGTGTGTGCACTCTCGAGTGTGTGTGTGTGCATGTGTGTGTGTATGCATGCGTGTGTTTGTACGTGTACCTGTGTCTGTGTGTGGGTATGCGTGCATGTGCGTGTGTCCACACGTGTATAGGGTGGGGAGCTGCAAGGGAACCTGTGACTGAACAGAGATGTTATTGTGGTTCAGACGAGAGGTCAGTGGCACAGCTACTGAGGAGAGGCCTGATTCAGGAAATGATCTGTGAAAGCACACACGTAAGAGACAGATGAAGGGCCCCGAGCCAGTCAGAGAGAGACCCCGGACTCCTAGCTCCGGAGCCCCTGCCTAGGGCTCAGATGGAGCCCTGCTGTATAGGAAAGCTAGGCTGGAGGCTTACACTGCATGAGGTGGGTGGCTTGCCTCCTTCTGGATGTGTCAATCATTTCTAGGAACAGGTGTGAAGCCAGGGCAAGTACTGAGTGTACCAGGGACAAGCAGCAGGTTGTAAACCAGTTGTCTAGAAGAGTGACTGACTGGTGTCTGGTAAGGCCCCAAGAGCCTTGAGGTCATGAACCCAAAGCTCAAAGGTCACGTGTCTTGTTCTGGCCACCTGCTGCTGCATAGGACAGGTGGGGATGCGGAGAAGCCAAGGCTGGCCCTGTCCGGCGGGTCTGAAGCAGTGAGCGCTGAGGGCATTCACAGGGAGCAAGGACAGCTGAGGAGACTGGCACAGAACCTGATGACGTCATCTCAGCATTGGAACCTAGACGGGTTTGAACCTGTGACCTGCTAAACAGACAGAACACAAGCAAGCAAACCTACAGACAGGTACAGAGACTACTGAGATAGTGAGGCCAGGAGACAGAAGAAGCCAACGCAGTGTGGAAAGAGAACCCGCTGTCACTGTGAGAATCACGGTCCCCTCTCTCAGGAGACATTGAAGCTTAGTCCTCCATGGAACGGTCTAAGGAGATATCCCTAAAGAAAGGTCCTATCTGGATGATCCTAGGGTGGTAAAGACAGACTAGATCCCTCCCAACACACCACACACACACACACACACACACACACACACACACACACAGTGCTGTGAGAGCAACTGGGCTCTAGACTCTTCCATCTGTGACTCTAGCCAGCAGCCCTTGCACCCTGGACCCTTTCTCCTCTGATGTCTTTCTTTCTGCCCTGTGTCTGGGCACAGAGCCCAGTGTGGTGGCGGCGTGGCTGTTTATCATCAAGAGCACCATTTCTCAAGGCTCGGCTCCTGTGGGGCACTTAAAAACCCGGATACATTATTAATAATCGCCTCCTTCATTCCTGTGCCTAATTAGGGGAGGCAAATTATGAATCAGGTTCATGTCTCTCTGGTAGGGGGCAACGATGGCTTTTCCTGGGTGAGGAAAAGATCACAGGGAGGACTGGGCAAGAGCCGGGAACAGCAGGTCACAAGCTGGTGTAATTAATTTTGCTTCTGTGGGAACCAAGAAACACAATCCCTTATTTCTCACCCAAATAGCCCTCTTTGTTGGGTTCCTAAAAGTAAAGGTTTGTTACTCTGAAAGGCTGGCCCAACCTTTTCCTGTCTGCCTTGGTCGCTTCTCAAATCTGCCATGCATGCTGGCCCCGACAGGGCTGCAGATGCACCAGAGCACAGAAGTTCTGCATCTGCCAGCTCTGGGACAGCACAGCCCTGTCCAGAAGTGACAAGGAGGTGCCCTATCTAGAAAGCTCTGGGTGACCACTGAGCTGACCCCCTTGTCCTGGCCTTGCTTCTGCAGTGTGAGTCCACTCACCCACTTCTGCACTGTGTGGTGCACTGGGCTAGATGCTGGGAACCCCATGGATCCTGTCTTCATGACACCTGTGACCTGTGGAATAGGCGTTAACTCAATAGCCATCAAGAAAACGCAGGCTGGGATCCCAACCTCATTCAGACACATATTGGTCTGGTGTCTTAAGAGATGAACACCATAAAGCTGACAAAGAGTAATGGCCTGGCATGGGGACGCGGAGGGAGCTGACTGAAGACAGTGAACTCAGTTGTGCTTGAGACAAGCTTGTGGCCTGAGAATGGGAAGATGTTCTTGCCCTCTATAGTAAATGCCCAGTAGAGCCTCTGCACTCTCCATCATCAATAGATGTTATGTAGGTCTCACCCCTTCATGAAGGTCCACACCCATGATGGAGACCTTGTGAACACCCAGGTTGATAGAAGCGGTCCTGTCTAAACAGTTAATTTAAAAGAAATAATTAGCCAGGGTCACCTTGGACCAGTGGGCGATAAACACTGGTCTGAAGGCTGACTCTGACCACTGATGGTTTTAGAAATAAGGTTTTACTGGAACACAGACTCATACATTTACTGAGCTGAACAGTTGTGCCAGGGACTATGTGCCTGCAAGAACTGGAATATCTACTGTGTGGCCTTGGACAAAAGTCCGTTTACTTTTCAAGGATACCGTTTTTTACCTAAAATTCTTCAGCAATTATAGCAGAGTCTTGGTCTGCATTGAAATTTCAGCTCATGTGTACTGTGGAGGTGAACATTCTGTTCCTTCTGTTTGTTTGTGTATTTATTTATTTATTTATTTATTTAACCAGGCATCATACCAGTTCCATCAATTAATCTCTGGGTTTGCGACACTGGCCTCTGTCTTTTCTAGGGTTAAGTGTAGCAGTGTGATAACCTGTTAAGAACAACAGACAACCCGCCTAAGTTTGCATCTTGTCTTGATAAACCATAGGCTGAGTCAGGCCCCTCCCCCACAGCCAGAGCACTTACATTTCACAGCCCTCGAGCTCTCATCCACAGAAGCACCCAGAGCCTCCCCTGGGAGGCTTGAAGAAACTGCCTGCTGGTGTGAGCAAGAAGGTGGGGGCTCTGCTTTGGTTGTCACCAGGCTAGCCCCGCTGCAGCCCTTCTTTGGGGCACTCTGCTGAGCTGGCTGCTACCGAGACTGAGCACAAGGCTGGGGGGCATCTCCTCAGTCTCAAATGGCATCCTCATCCAGTGCCTGGCCAAGTGTCACCATCTGGGGACATGTAGCAGAGCTTGGTGCCCCCAGCCCCTTCCCATGCTTCTTACCTCCTCTGTGGTAGGTCCCACAGACTTCCCTCAAACACCTGCTTTTTAAAATCCTCATGGCAGGTCCTGAGGACAAGTTCCACGTCAAGACACGGAGACATGAGGTCACCAAGGGCTGGCAGTCCCTGGCAGCTTTGGAGGATGAAATTCTATCCCAAGGAGTTGCACTTGAACTCTATGTTCTGGACGACTGCCTCCCAGAACCTCCTGCCCTTTCCTGATTTTCTGGCCAGGGCTAATGTCTCGCCTAAAAGTCTCTGGCAGGTGACAGTAGGGTCATCTCTGTCCTAGCTGAGGCTACGGAAGCACAACAAGCTGAGAATGTCCCTCTGCTTATCGGGCCTTGTTGAATAAAAGAAAGAAAACTTACATGTATGTGACTCGGGGACAAAAGTACACTTAAAAGTACAAGTGTCAGAGCTGGTTGTCCAGGGGCACTATGTCCAATAGAGTAGGTATCAACCACTTGTGACTATTTAAGTTTGATTTAAACTATTAATATAATAAGGGCTGGAGAGATAGCTCAGTCAATAAAGAGCCTGCTGTGCAAGTATGAAACCCCAAGTCTGATGCCCAGATCTGCCTACAAAATCTGGAGGAACAAGCTTGCAATCCCAGCCCTAAGGGGGCAGAGGCAGGCCAGTTGTTGGGGCTTTTAGACAACCTGTCTAGATTACTGGTAAGAGTTCCTATCTCAAACAAACAACCACCACCACCCCAAAATGAAAAGGTAGATGGTACCTGAGGAATGTCACCCCAAACCAACCTCTGGCCTTCATATGCACTTACACACACACACACACACACACACACACACACACACACCACACAGTAAAACCAGGCATTCAGTTCCTCAGTGGCACTTGCCCTTTGTCAAGTGCTCAGTAGCCACAGAGGGAAATAACAACTGTGCTACACCGACACAATCGTGACCATGGTCATGAAAGTTTGTTTGATAGCTGGATGGCACTGGGTCAGACAAATGAGAACAGGAGTCCCCTTTGCAAATGACACCCTAATGACTTTACTTACCCTACCCAAAGCAAGACGGAAGGGGGTGGTTCTCTCATTACACAGTGGCATCCACTGCTGTTAAAGTGTGTGTTTCTGTCATTTTTCTTTCATTGTCAGATTGCTCCCGTCAGAAGAGCAACACAGCGGTAATCAGAGAGGCAAAGGTCACAGAGTCACGGGGGCTGTGACAATCAGAGCCTCTAAGGGGGAAGGCTTTGGCTATTACCACTGGGGCAGACCATACTGGTGTGAGTAGACCATACTGGTGTGGCCACCATCCCAACACTTCGGCTCTGACCATCCAGGTAAAACCTGTGGACCTTCCAAGCCCACATGGAGCACACAGATGGTAGGGTGAGTAGAATGCCCGGGCCTACAAAGCAGTCATCATTTTGTTGAGACAATAGTGAAGCCTTCCATGATAGGCAGACAGGCCACTGGCCAGGCCTAAGCCCATGAAGACCCTGTTACTGCAACGACCATTGATAACTCCTCTACTCTTAGCTTGTCCAAAGCACGATGATGCTGAGACTGTGTGGCAGATCTCCCTAGCAACAAGCTCCACCCAGACCTTTCCTCTATCTACACATGCAGATTCTTCTAAAGATTAAGGTCACACCACCTGGCCACCTGGGCTCTGGCACTGCCATCAAAAGTCTGAACTTTTGTAAGTTTTGTAACTTTTCATCTCCCTGGCTCTCAAAGGCCTATTTGCCCAATTAAGAGTGGTTGTATAGGCTTAAGTCAGCATCCTCAACTTCATCACAACTGGCATCTTGGGCTGCTCTGTGGCATCTCAGTGTTTAGGGGTTTCTCTGGCCTCTTCTCACTAACTGGTGAGCACTTCTGGGAACCTTCTTCTGACTCCTGAGTAGAATGCAGAAGTCAGTGCATACAACAGCCAGTTGCAGACAAGAGAGCCAGACTCCGGCTCCTGGTATGCATTACACAGATCTAACCAGTCCAAGGAGGCTGACTTAATAGCTTCTCATGGGATAGTCTGCGTTTCTAAGTCTATTGCCTTCAAAATGACCCCCAGCTACTGAGAGACTGCACAGAGGAACTGTCTATAACAGGGTTAAGAAAGAGACCCAGGCATTCTTTCCACAACACCCATAATTCTCTCTGCAAAGGCAGGGGGTGGTGTGCCTCTGCTACCCATGGTCTAATTCATTCTAAATGTGAGAACAAGAAACTCATTCACTCTGAGTCAGGGTGCCTAGGGGTAGGGGATAGGAAATAGTGGCCTCTGGCCTTTTCTGATTGATGACAAGGGTCACACAGAAACTTGGGAGCAGAGAACAGGCTCTAGTCACATTGCCTTGACAGAAGGTGGAGTGGGGACATCAACCAAGGCATGCTTTTCTTTGACCAACCCAAGACCTCTCCATCTTCCCCAGGCAGAAGATCCAAGGACAGAGTCTTTGTGAAGGCTGTTGAGACCTGGCCTCACCTCACCAGAGAAGTAACACAACCCCCTTCCAACCACGAGCTTTGATAACTACAAACCACAGAGGAGCAGAGACACTGGGACCCCTTCCAGACAGGGCAATTCTAAATTGGATCTCACCAGCCCACCTCCGGGATAATTCAGTTCTATAATGTGAACCAGATTCTCTCCCGTTGTATGAAGAATACGGCAGTCACCAGCACCACTGCTTATGTTCCTTTGAAAGGCCTCGGAGCGCCACTGTAGGGATGCACCAGGCCGTCTCTGTGTTGTCGCAGGCATTTGTTGGTTCCCTGCCATGTGCAAATTCCAAAGGTTTCAGGAAATGTTATAGAAGTCTGAAAGGTACGAGTGGCAGGATAAAGAGAGACTGGCAGGGAGCTGGGCTCATCTGAAAAAGTGCCTGTGTTGTGAACACAAGGACCTGAGTTCCAACCTAGCACCCACGTGAAAAAGTTAGGCATGGTAGTGGCAGAGACAGGAGGATGCCTGGGACCTGTTTTGTCAGCCAGTCTAGTCTACTTGCAAGCTCTAGGTCAGTGAGAGACTCTCTCTTAAAAAATAAGGTGAATGGTACCTGAAGAACACTTGAAGTTCTCTCTCTCTCTCTCTCTCTCTCTCTCTCTCTCTCTCTCTCTCTCTCTCTCTCTCTCTCTCTCTCTCTCTCTCTCTCCCTCTCCCTCTCCCTCTCCCTCTCCCTCTCCTTCTCCTTTCCCCTCCTCCTTCCCCTCCTCCCTCCCCTCTTCCCTCCCCTCTCCCTCTCCCTCCCCTTCTCCCCCCACACTTAACTTTTCCTTTCTGGTAGTGGGGATTGAACTCATGCCCCTGTCTGTGTATGCTCTGAAGTCTCCACTAAGCTCTAATGCCAGCCCTGTGGGAGTATGCTTTCCCAAAGAATCTCCACAAGGAATTCTTCCGCTTTAATTCAGTGTCATCTCAACCTTCTCCACGCACCTCAGTCTAAAATCCAGATGACATTCAGCCCCGGACCAACCTCATCCTGCCATCCTCTCTTTACTTTTCCTGACAGCTGGCCTCACAGGTCACCATAATCAATTGCTCCATCATTTTCCTTTGACAGGGACGTTAATGGGGGCTTGGAGGTGAAGTCTGTCTTTCACAGACACGGTGGTGCTTCCGAGGCCAGCTATGTCCACTGACTCCAGAAATCCAGTTTCTGCGCTGCGCTGCCCACAGTCCTGGAAATAACTGTGCCCCACACCCATGCTCCAGCAAGGCACCCATCGGGCCATCCAAACTGACAGGCATGAAAGCAGGAGATGGGGTGTAGAAAGAAGTGGGGCCACAGAAGGAGTGAGAGGGGGATAAGAAGGATATAGGCAGTAGGTGTGATTAAAATTATTACAGATGTGTATGAAATTCCCAAAGAATACTTTTTTTTTTAATTTAAAGAGCAGAAAACCAGTTACCAGGTATAAGCAAGGCATTGTCCCATGACTTCTAACCCCACCTCCCCAGCTTCCCTTTATTGGCCAGCTTCTGGATGTTTCTAGAACTTTTAGTTCAGAACAGTCACCCCTTTCTATGACCCCTTACAGACACGCGTGTTTATAGCCACGTACCAGCGGAGCTACTCTGTTCGTAAGAGCTGAATGGAGCCACGGATGCACCATGATCCATCTAATCCTTCTTCTGAGGCTCTTTACAGATGTAGGGCACCTCAGCATGTAAATCTTCAAAACCCAAAGGTCATTTGGTACCCACCCAGAGTCAAGCAGGAGTTGTGTTATCTGTACTCTCGACTCTCCTCCCCTCCCATGGAAATCCACAGATCTTGTAACAGGAACAGCACTGGGTGCTGGACAGCTTGGCACTGCATGCAGATGCTATTGCTTCTTCTAAAATCCAAATCCTGGTGAAGTGACCAGAGAACAGAGGCTGCCTCCTACCTCTCTATGTCTCCCTGCCCTCCCCAGCCCCACCGAATCCTGACCCTGCACTTCCTCAAACTTCCTTAATCAGCTCTGCTCCCAGCCTCAGCTCAGTCTCACTGTGGAGCAGTGTCTTGAGCCTCTGTCACTGTCCAGAGAATGGAGGATCGGGTTTTCAAATGTAAAATATCACTGACTGGTCAAGGTTTTCTTCTGTTTTGAAACGTTGGGTGTGACCAGCTAGGCATTTTGTGTTGTTTCTAATATGGTAGTCAAATGGTACTTCTTAGGGGCAAGGACCCAGCCCCAGACTTGGGGACGGATAAATTTTAATCCACCCTTTGGGGAATAAAGGAAGGACACTGCCGGCCTGGAAGATGGAGAGGAAAGAGCTGTATCTTTGGGTCTTGTTCACTGGCGTTAGCTTCCATGCTGAGCCTGTTCCTATCCATTCCCCCTTAAAGACCAATCCAGCCACACTGTCTCAATTTTGGCTGGACGCCACCTCCACACTTATAGCTCCAGATCCAACCTACGCCCGACTCTTGGCTTGTGTTCAACTGTGACTTGGCATCTCTACTCAAATGGTTCACTGGAGGCTCAGAGTTCACAAGAGACAATGAACTCACTATCATCTCAATCCTGGAAGGGTGGTCCTTCCTGATGACCCACATGATCCATCAGTGAGCCATACACTTCTTCCTAAGGTTGGCTCAGCAGCCTCCCATCCGGCCTCCTGTTTCCCCATGTCTCCCCCTCCCTGTCTCTTCCTCACACAGCTGCCTAAAGAAGATGCACTTCACATGTGCTTCACATCCTCCAGAGGTTTCTTGACAACGATGGCTTGAACCTTAATCTTTGTATCTTGGCTTTGCTAAGTATCGTTTCCATTTAAGTCACTTCCCTTGTGGAGAAGAATCTAGAAACTTCCTGGATGGTAACAGAACTCCTATTGCTAGCATGAAGTTCGAGAACTTCTGAGGGAAAGATGGATAGGTTACGGGGTGTGTGTTAGGAGGGAAGGGAGGGAAGTCGGCTCTGTTACCTAATGGCTGCACCTCAGAAACAGTGCCTCTAATTCCCATAAGCCCTGGCGTGTCTCACGCCCTCACTCCCACCACAGAACGGTGAGCAGTTGGGTGGAAACGTCAGAGCTGGTTAATCCCACAGGGCTTATAGGCTGCAGAAAGCATCTTAGAGTTGAATAGGAAGATAAACTGCTTTGCTGCTATACAGCCCAGAATGTTCTCAGAGATGAGATGAAAATCCTTTGTGTATTTCTGATTGTGAAGGAATCCAGGTCCTGGCTTCAGGGAGGAAGGAAGGATTTGACTTCACTGGGATGGTGATTTGCTTGTTTTTAAGGCCCCATGGGGAGTTATCCTGCCTCTTGCTCTCCAAGACGCTGAGGGGTGGGCATTGAGGGGCAATGGGCTCCATCGAGGTCAGAGCAGAAGCATGGAGAAAAAGGAATAAAAGGGGGAAATATGGGGGACTTTTTTATATCTCAAAAATAGTGAGAGAATTCAGCAGGTCTTTGTATCATAGGATCATGCCACGACTGAGCCAAGAACTGGAAAGACACTACTTTGCGGAGGTCTTTGCTCTTAGAAGAATGTGGGGTACATGCTATGGGGCCCCAGTTCTCTGCTCTGAGGCAGCTAATGACATACTTCCTGTGTGTTCCCCATCACCACTGATGGACTTCCTGTGGGCTCCCTGGGAGTGTCCTGCCGAAACCACACCCTGATTCCACAGGTTCCATCCCTGCTCTGGCCCACTTCTCTTCCTTCCTTCTGCTTCCTCTTGGGGACATTCCGTTTGTCCCCGCATACACCTGAGCCACCTTAGCTCAGCTTTGTCTCTAGAATGAACCTGGCAGGATGGGTAATGAAAAACAGAAAGACTCTATGGGCCACGTAGGACTGTGTGGGTCTAGTGTGAGACGGTGCCATGGACACGGAGCAGAACAGGAAAGCCGCCCGAGAACAGCTTCCTGTCCTCTGGCCCAGGTAAAGTCAACAACCAGGGCTGACCTGCGCAAAGCTGTATTCATGGGTAGATGGGGCTGACCTGCGCAAAGCTGTATTCATGGATAGACGGGGCTGACCTGCGCAAAGCTGTATTCATGGATAGACGGGGCTGACCTGTGCAAAGCTGTATTCATGGGTAGACGGGGCTGAGCTGCGCAAAGCTGTATTCATGGATAGACAGACCCACTACACATCTTCCTGCAGGCCAGTGGAGATGCTAAACTCTGGCTCTCTGGACCAGGTCTTGCATATTTGTTTTGACAAGTGTGTATATAAATGGTGCATAAATCAATCCGGATTATCATACAGAATCATCCCACAGTGTGAACCTGAACTGACAAAAGACATAGCCAACACTTTCCCCCAGCAGACAACCGAGTGGGTAACTGAGAGTCCCCCTAAAAGGAAAGATTTGACTCCATAGAGCACCAGGTGAGGTTGTGAACTATGGGTACCTGGGTGGCAGGTAGGAGACTCACACTTTATGATGAATGGCACTGACCACAGCCCTGGCTGCTGCTCACTCTGTGCCAGGGACACTCACCCTCCAGCCCAAGCACCAGGAAATAGCAATCCCCACAGTTCCACACACACCCAGAGAATACTTGTCACCATGCAGCAAAGTCAGTTCAAGTGAGAGGGAGAAGGGTGAAGGAGGCAGGCCCTGATTCCAGGGCTGGCCCTGAACCCCTGTTCCCTGAATAAGGAGAGTATAAGGAAATAACTAATAATAGGAGCATGGGGGAAGGGGGCAGGGAAGGGAGGGAGCATGGAGGGGAGGGAGCACAGAGGGGGAGGGAGCACAGAGGGGAGGAAGCACGGGGGGGGGAGGGAGCAGGGAAGGGAGGGAGCACAGAGGGGAGGAAGCATGGAGGGGAGGGAGCAGGGAAGGGAGGGAGCAGAGAGGGAAGGGAGCACAGAGGGTGAGGGAGCACAGAGGGGAGGGAGTGCAGAGGGGAGGAAGCATGGAGGAAGGGAGCAGGGAAGGGAGGGAGCACGGATAGGAGGGAGCACAGAGGGGAGGGAGGATGGAGGGGAGGGACTGCCAGAAATAGCAAGAATTCCACAGCCCTGCCCAGCAGTCCAGTAGGCTTTCTAACTGGCCAGCCTAGTATTTCCACTGCACACTTGCTAGCACGGGGAGTGGGATATATTCTGAAAGAGAAGCATCCAGAAAGGATTCTGTCCTTTCTCTCCAAGCTCTGGTAGACTAGGCTTGGGTACCACATGCTGAGAGCTTTCCAAACAGTCTAGCCCAAGACATGTGAGCCTTCCCTGGGATGCTCTGAAAAGGACAGGGGAGGACACAGACGCCACTGCCAGGCCATCACAACTGGCTCTGGTAAGCTCCAGCAAGGCCCTGGGGTCGACCAGATGATATCCTCTCAGGCAGCTTGGCCATATTTAGAGGGAATGGAGGGCAATATAAATCAAGTCCCTAGAATCATGGCTGCAAACCAGACCAACATCTCAGCACAGTCTTAGAAAGAGATGGTTGCCACAGTGAGGTCCCCAACACAGACACACAAACCGGCAGGGGCTTGGCCTCCTTCCATCCTGGAGAGATGGATAGTCTCCACGCCGTGCCTAGCCCATGATTCTCTCCAAACCTCAACTGGAAACTGACACTTGGCTCTACGTCATCCAAGTCTAACTCTGGTCTACCACCTAGACAGGGTGACTGCTTCTTAGCCAGCCTCATGATCTCCCAGTTCTAACCCCATTTCCACTCACATCAGTGCCATCAAATGAGGCTCATCACTTCAGGTTATCCTCATAGTCCTGAGCCTCTGTAACAACTCTCCATTTGAAGAGAACCTGGTTTGTGCAGTGTGATCCTGAATGGGTCAGTGCTAGCATTCCTATCTCACCCTAGGAAATCTTCTCCCGTGAGCCACTGTCTCCCAAAGCTTACAGCTCCCAGTGTCTTGATCTGTGAATGTTTCATGGCTGTTTCATTCCAGAGTTGTGAACATGTCCCCCTCTGCCTGCTAGGTTCTCCCTGGACTTCACAAGATAGTTACCTCAACAACTAGCCTGCTTGGAGATGTTCCCTGCCCCTCACTTGAAGCTAACCCCCTCCTCCTAGTCTCCATTTCAGCCTTCTAGAACCTCTGAAGCAGCCCCAGCTGCTGTCTCCATCTCCTGTGCTCTCCCCAGTCCCTCTCCAAGCTCTCCTTCTCTCAGACACTGTTTTCTCTTCCCAGTAATCCGGCCTGCCCCACAAGGCTTCCCCTCACACCACAGCTCTGCTCTCCATAGCACACCTGCTGCAGTCTGGCTCAAAGGCTTAGCAAGCTGATTGCTTCTGGTGTTTATCCCCTGCCAGAATGTCAGTTCTGCAGCCACTTTGTCCTAGAGCATATTCCAAGTCCTGAAGACATGTTTAATAAAATGTTTGAATGACTGAAAGTTGGCTTGCCCCCAAATGTCCTCCCTCAGGCTCCTCGGGGCCTCCATTAGCATGTGTCTGTAACAAAGTTGACCAGAACGCCTGTGAGGGCATTAAGTGGCCCTGACCACACCCCTGCTGGCTTTCTTCCCATTGGCTTATGCTGTCCCCAGTCTAGACCAGTGTATCTCCCTAGGGCCTAAACATTTCACCAAGGCCAATCCCTCCCTCCCCATCTTCCATGCCCTCAGGAGCTCTGCCTTCTGCTTGAAGTCCCTGGGCTCTGCAAGCTGCCATCACTGATTGACTTCCATGGCTGGCCCGGAGAGGAAAGACCCACTTGTTTGACCCCAGATGTCTCCTCCTCCCCCGTTCCTCTCCACTCACAGTGTTCAGGATCTCTAACTTCAGATGCCTGAGGGCGAATCATACGGGGCGGTGTACGCTCCCCTTGTGGCTGCTCTAGCAAGAACTTCCACCGTCAACTCCTGCCTGCCTTCTGGCTCCTGTCCACATGCTTGGTGCATTCCTCAGACCCATCCCCGGGTTCCTCGTGAACCTCAATCCCTGTCTTCACCTCTCCTCCCTTCAGTCCTCTCCCTGGTCCTCTCTGTGGCTCTCGTCCCATTGTGAATGAAGCCCACAGCCTCCCACTGAGTGACAGTTGAGACGTCTGCCTCAGCATTAGACGCGTGGCCTCTTCAAGACCCTGTGACTAACCTGGAGTTAGACTTCAGCTATGTCCCTGCTCCCGTCCAAGAGGTACCTGATCACAGTGGAAGTCTTCTCTCTCCCTGTCATGGCTGTTCAGCCTGCCTGGCTGGGCTGCAGTCCTAAGCCATGGCCTGCTACCTCCTCTCTGAGCTTTGCCGTCAGCCCCTGCCACCCAGCTTGTGTTCACTGGACTCCCTGTCCCATCTCTCTTAGGGCACCTCTGCCCTCTTCCACGGCCGCCTTTATTTGAGACTTGTTCTATCTCTATCTATCTCTGCCCCCGCTGGTGGCTCCTCTGGGTGACCTGCTCCAGTCAGGCTCCTTCCTTCTGGCTAACACTGGAGACAGACGGGCCTGCCATTCCCTCATCGGCAGCCTCCCTCCACTGTCACAGACATCTGAGACTCCACCTGAGGCAAGGCATGATACCGTGACCCTTCCTGTGGGGTCCTCGGCAATCCTCCCTTGTGGGGTCCTCGGCGACTCTCCACTGTGCCATTCTCAGCCAGTGGCCACGGTGCAGTACTGGGCATGCTCAGAGCTCCAGACAGGTTTGCTACATAAATGTTGTGATGTGTCTGCGTGATATGGGATATGTGAAGGTATAATTGTATGTTCTTGTGGGTACAGTGCACATACATTTATAAGCACGCACCACCATGCCTGCTTTTTTTTTTTTTTTTTTTTTTTTTTGGTGAGTTCTAAAGATAAAACTGGGGTCCTTTGTACTTTAGTGATGGAGTCATCTCCCCAGACCCCTTGTTCTTTCTTTAGGTAGGAGAGATGTGGGTTCACAGTGGAACCCCAAAACGTACAGACCAAGTGAATCTAACTGAGGTAAGGTCAGCCATGATGGTCCTATTAGAAGAAGGTAATTATTTATGGAAGACGCTTCTGAGACACTTTCCCTCACCTCCCAGGGAAGTGACACTCCCATTCATCAGTTGTGACAAGTTAATATGACAACTAACTAACTCTCCCCTGCCACAACACCAAGCCAGTGGCTCTCAGGTGCCAGTCTCCCCTACTGGCTCTGAGCTCCAAGACCAGGTGTGGTACCCATCATGCCTGTCCTTCGCCTTCTCACCCTCCCCTCCCTGCAGGTGTCCCATGGGATCACCTCCGAGGGGCCACTTGCATTTGACTCTGTTCAGCCTCTGTCTCTGGAGAAACCTAAATCAGACAGGGTCCCAAGAACTGCTCGAACGCAGCAAGCAGGATCTGATAAAAACTTGAGCCCCATGTTGGCTCCTCTCTCCTGGGCAGCCTCCCCGGCTTCATCACTCAGACATTGCATTTACGCAAGCACCGGGCACACACTCGCCATGTGTCAGGCCCAGGACCACCACACAAGTGGGGCACCCTGGGTGAAATCTGTAATAGCACTAATGAGCTGACACACTGACTGGACCCCTCCCTTATCCCCCTTGATGGGTGCTGTCCCAAGCATTGCCTTGACTCTCCCAACTGCCTGGGAGAACACATGTGGTCCTTGCAGCTGTGACACATTAGCTAGTTCAAAATCACTGGCGCTGGGCAGCAGAATGCAGGTCCTGGGAATGGCTTGAAGTTTGTAAGCAAATGTGTTCTTGCTTTGAACATGACGCTTCACACATCTCCTCTCCTGATTATCAATTGCTTTGGGGAAACGAAGTCATCACCCAAGTTTCCAACCCCAACACCCCTTGCTTGCCAGCACCAGCATCTTGGCCGCCCGTGAACGCCAGCACACAGCTCCTTCCCAGCAAGCATTCTCTTTAAGCAACATATTCTAATTGATTAGTTTCTATTCTAATTGATTGGTTTCTATTCTAATTGATTGGTGTCTATTCTAATTGATTGGGTTCTCTTCTAATTGACTGGCTTCCAATTCGCCCTCCTTTGTAACTTAAAATGAGGATAAGGATGTAAAACGGAACACAGACTGAAGCAGATAAAACAAGACGCAAGCCATTTGCATCTGGGAGCCTGTGTTTTCCTTCACACTTCCAGGAAGTGTGTAAAGAGGGAACTGGGCCATTTTCATAGCCACAGTTGCTACAGATTCTGAGAGACCAGTTTGCAATGCCTGCTCTCAGTGCTAAGCTGGGAAGGTGGTGGGCCTTGCGGTTTAGTGAAAAGAAGACATACCCTTAGTACCAGTACCCGATGTCTACTGTCCTTGGGAAAGTTCCAGATTTCAGAGACCTGGGGTTTGGTCCCAGGTACCTCGCTGATGGCAACTTTGAAAGGGGCACTTGGTCCTTCTGAGTATGTGTTTTCTTGGAGTCATGTTTGCTTAGAAGAGAGGGACCAACATGATTTGGCGATATGATGAGTTATCCTCTCGCCACCAGGGTGTCAGGGACAGGTGATATCCAATAACTGCCACTTCAGATTCAAGGCCACAGGTCCCTCCCCAGCCCCCAGCAAACACACCTGTGATTCCAGCCTTGGCACAGGTTTGACGCCTCAGAGACACCGCAGAGTGTGCCGTGGAAGCGTGGTATATGGAATTCAGCAGATGTCTGATGGACAATTTGTAGGGTGGCCTCAGGTCTCAAGGGGAAAAAAAAATCCATCTACATCCAGGGGGAACCCTGGTGGAAATCTCAAGTCTGTTTTCCCCGTTGAGAGCTGAGCAAAAGAAGCCAGTCTGCTGGCCCCAGTGCAGAGGGTTCATCATGCTCTGGAACCCACAAAGAAACAAAGGAGGTGTAAGGGACAACCTGATTAAGGCGAAGGCTCATGCTGGCCTATGCTGGCCACTGCCCAGTGCCTGACCTCTGCAGGTAAGCTCAGGAAAAACAAAGGAAGATGGAGTCAAGTCCTTGGGCCCGCTGATGGGAAGCGAGGATTGAGCCTTGACCCTGTTAAAGATCTCAGAACATTATCTGGGATGCCCTGGGCTGAATGTAGACTTAAAAAAAAACATGTGAAGAGTTGGCCCACTTTACAGATGGAAAAATGGAGTCTAAACCAGAAAACAAATTTGCTAAAGTACCATTCTTACTTAAAAATCCTACTTTATGGAGAGGAGGCTGCTCACTAGGGGGCAGAGCCAGGCCCTCATTCATGTTTTGTTTTTTTTTCCTCCCACAACTACCTTTAGAGGTAGAAAATGGGAACCCAGAGAGGCAGGGTGACCAAGATACTGCTAGAGCAACCCAGAGCCCAGCTGGCCTCCAGGTTCCACCTCAAACAAAACAAAACAAACAAACAAAACAAAACAAAACAAAACAAAAACAAAACCAGGAATATGGATCAGTGACAAGAGGAAAGCAGTATCTCAAGCAAAAGAAAAAGGACCCAGGAATCTACCTGTGCTAAGTGTAGACTAAAATGTGAGAGCTGGCCTACTTTACAGATGGAAAAATAGAGTCTGAGTCTGGGAAGACCAACCCTGCATCAACACAGCGTAGAAAGCAAGATGCTTTCCAAGTCGCACAGCCCCTGGGATCTGATACCTGTCTGGTGCTCACTCCACATCAAGTCAAGGGCAAGGTCAGCAGCATCTATGGACCTCCGTGGGGGGCCTGGCATCCCTCACAGAAGGCAAGGTGATGGGGGATGAGTTTATCTGCTGTGCCCATCAGCTTAGTGACCCCAAGGACAGGGAGACCATGCTCCCTCACACTCATGACCCAGGGGGACTCGAGTTTGCGTGTGATGAGAACCTTTGCCATTCAGAAGTTCAGTGGTGCTAACCCTGTGTTAATGCTGAGGAATTCAGAGCTTAAGATGAAAGCAGCTAAAACAGGAGGGAAGAAAGGGTCCCCGATTCTTCTTGGCCCCACCTGATCTCCACCATCATCCTACTGTGAAATTACAAACAAGGAGAGGATGCAATAAGTGACATCCTCCACCCAGTGACTGCTCAGAGCCCAGCAGCATCCCTGCATCCTCCACCCAGTGACTGCTCAGAGCCCAGCAGCATCCCTGCATCCTCCACCCAGTGATTGCTCAGAGCCCAGCAGCATCCCTGCATCCTCCACCCAGTGACTGCTCAGAGCCCAGCAGCATCCTTGCATCCTCTACCCAGTGACTGCTCAGAGCCCAGCAGCAACCCTGCATCCCTCTCTCCTAGCTCAAGCACAGCATGGGTCTTCTAGAATGGTCTCAATTCTAAGTTAGCTCAACACTGCTCACCTGCCCCTAGCCCAGTCCAGCTACCGTCACCACCATCGATGGCTGGACACAATACCGGCCTTGTCCCTGAGCCCTGAGCTCGACTCTTCCCTTTTCCCTCACTCCCTTCCACAGGATCGGTTTCTGAAAAGTACAGGTGAGGCCTTACCCTGTGGGTCAGTCGTTCTCAACCCCAAACATGAGATTATTTTTGTTGCTACTTCATAACTGTAGCAAACCTACAGTTATGAATTGTAATGCAAATATCTGTGTTTTCATATGGTTTTAGGCAAACCCTTGAAAGGATCATTCTACAGCACCCCTGGGGGTCGGTCATGACCCACAGGTTGAGAACCTCTGCCCTTGAGGCTCCCTGCTTTTTCTAGATGCAGGCCAAGCTTCTTTCTGATGCTCTGCGTAGCCTGCTACTTACTGCCTCTGCATATTACCCCTGCCCCCATAGCTATAAGGCCCCTCCTGTTGCCCACACTCTGCAGCCAGCCGCCACAATGGCTTCTCTCACAGCCCAGGCATTACCCAACATGATGACCTTGCACAGGCTGATAAGAGTGTTTTCCCCCATCTCCTCAGCTTCTTCCTCTCCTTCAGTGGGCTCTCAGCTTACATGTGATCTCAGGTCCATCCCGGCATCCCTTCAGAACACAGCACACACCATCTTCCATTTCCCTGTGCCATGTCTCTTACATCTCTCAACAGCTCCTCCCCCCATCTCATGTACATACACAGTAAACCATAAGCTCTGTGGCTGCGGGGACCCTTCTGTCATAGCCAATGCATTCTCAGGACCCAGCCTATGCCTGGAGCACAGAAGGTCCCCCAAAGTACCAGGGAAATAAACTGCTAAGGACCATGGTGTGTCCAACTTGGGCTAAAGAGCCGGAGCTGCCACTAAGGACCCAGCAGTGTGAGTCTAGCCAAGAATCCAGGCACTAGCCAGTCAAAATCACACTTCAAAGCCGGCACGATTGCTGCAAAGGAAAACAAAAGACCAAAGAACACGTGCCTATGGCCACCAAACACACCACAATGTCACATGCCTGTAACGCCAGCACTAGGGAGGCTGAAGCAGGAAAAGCATGGTTCAAGCCTGGGCTACAGAGAGTTTAAGGACATCTAAAAAGGGGTGGGGCTTGGGAATGTATCTGGATGAGGGCATTTGACTGGCACGTGCAAAGCCGGGGCTCCATCTCCAGCACTGCAAAAGTAAAAGGCACACACACACACACACACACACACACACACACACACACACACTCTCATGAACAGGTAAAGGCACACACACACATATGCACGAATACTCACTCAGATGAACAGGTAAAGGTACACACATACACACACACACACACACACACACATACACACACTCATATGAACAGGTAAAGGCACACACACACACACACTCGTATGAACAGCTAAAGGCACACACACACACACATACACACACCAAAGAAAAGGAGGGGGAGTGAATTATCTGACCTTATCTGACCCTCCTCATGGAGAGGCAAGGTCTGCTCCCCACTCCTTGCTAGTCAGTGCTGGCCCCTTGATTCCACAGAGCGCAGTAGCCATACAGTTATTTGCCTTTTCTCAGCCACACTGTCAAAAGAAGTACAGCTCCTGCTGGCCTTGCAACCTGGAAACTTGGCCTCCATGGTGTGAGGAATCCCAGACTGTGTGGTGGCATCACACGCAGGTGCTCCAGTGCACCAGCTGAGGACCCTGCCAACAGGTGACCAAAGCCAACATCAACCGGCATACCCGAGAGGGGAAGTCTTTGGAATGACCCAGCCCAGGCAGTTCACTACAGCTTCATAAAGACTCACGGGGAGAGCATCCTGGCGGGATTCACCCTGTCATCTGGGACGGGGGAGAACAACCCTTCCTCATCTATTGAGGCAGCTTGTTCTGTAACTGCGTGTAACCAGACTAGGGCGGGGTGAGGGGAGACCCTCAGAGGCAGGCTGGCCCTTCCAGCAGGGCAGTCTGGAACAAGTAACTTGCCCTTGCTGAAGCTCTGGTGTTCTCAGAGAAAGTAAGGACAATGCCACTTATTGCAAAGGAGTGTCTGAGGGTTCGCCGAGCTCCTGCCTGCAGGACCGGGGACAAAATATTGGTTTCTTTCTACTCTTCAAAGTGTGGGGAGGCATTCTAGCTGAGCATGGCAGTGCCTGTCTACAAACTCATTACTGGGGAGACGGGGAGGATCGACAGGTCTAGGCCGAACTTACAATGGGAAACCCTGCCTCAAAAATAAAATATTCTATAACGTCCACACCTTCATTGGAATCTTTTTGTTAAGGCATGGCTCTTGGCGCACAGGGGGCCCAGGCGATCCTATTGCCAGCTCTGTCACTGACGTGTGGCCTTTAGGGGAGCCACTTAATCTCTCTTCTGATTTTTATAAGAATTAAATAAAGGCAGAACTAAAATCCATCCCAGTGCTTTGAAGTCCTTGGACTCTGTGGACACACTGGCTCACGCCTCTGCTCCGCCACAGCTATTTCTGGCTTGTCTGCCTTGAAGCCGGTCTCACGGATGGGGTGCACACACTTTTCTTGAGGGTTGGTACATGATTCTTCTTCCCATGGCCGGGGAAACAAGCCCAGATCCTCCATTCTGGTGGCTATCATGGGTTTTGCCTGGGTAATCGTCCCCCATACCTTCTAAAAATACCATCATAGGGGATCCCAATTTATTCTGAGGATCGCCCTAGAAGGGATGTGAATGCAATCCTCAGAGTTCCCTTTTTTTGTGGAATCTATCCAGCTGGTGAGAGCCCACACCATCCCAAGTTTATTCTCAGCCAGGTTCCAGAATCTACCAGTGGCTTGCTTAGGCCACTGCTGGTCTAATGGTTAGTGGCTTAAGGTTACTACAACTGCCAGTCTTAATAATTCCTTCTTAAGATGGGGGTCTCGCATAGTCCAGGCTGTCCTTGAACTCACTATATAGTCAAGGATGACCTTGAACTTCTGATCCCCCTGGGGGCTGAAATTGCAGGTGAATATCATCACTCCCAGTTTAACATAAATAGAAGTTTTACTCTCTCTCTCTCTCTCTCTCTCTCTCTCTCTCTCTCTCTCTCTCCCTCTCTCTCTCTCCCCATGTGTGTGTGATGATTGATGATGATGATGATGATGTGTTTGTGTGGAGGTCAGAGGACAACTTACAGGAGCCATTTTCTGCCTCATGGACCCTGGGGATCAAACCCAGGAATCCAGGTTTGGCAACAAACACCTTTACCATCTCACCAGCCTAGCCTTCACATTTCTTATTAGCTGCCACTAAGTGGTAACTAGGTCCCAGGCTCTCCACAGGTTCATTTGACATAGAGATCATATGATCACCCACATTTGGCAGGGTCAGCTACTTGTCCTGGTTCAGGATCCCGAGTCACTCAAGTGGCTAACAAGCAAAACAAGAAGGCAGGAAAGCCAGGCTCTGAGTCACAGCTCTGTGACACCACCTTTGGGGCTGCACAGAGTTCACCTAGGGTGGCCTGTAGAGTCTCCAGTCTCCACAGCAGTTCCTTTCCCAGTGAGAAAACAGGCCCAGAGAGAGCTACAGCTGGCCTGGTGTCACAGAGCTGAGGGAAAGGGCCTTCTGGGTCTTTAATGCCCTTTGATGTAACTGCCATTTTCTCAGACTCTGCTCATGGAGTGCTCCTAATGACTAAGAATCAGCCTCATTTGAGAGAGAGGGATGAATTCAGGTTGTTTGACCCCATGATGACCTATGGAATGAGGAATCCTGGGAATGAGGCTCAGCATCTTCTTAAGACAGCTTCCCAGAGGCTTCCGAGCTTAGTCTAGACTACATACGATTTCAGCGAATGAACTCATTCCCCTGTTCATCCAGCCGCTCATGTGCTCCCTCCTCACACACGAACTTCTGCATCACAAAAACTGTGTCTCTACTCCTTCCTCAAGGTGGGAAGGCTGAGGGATGTTGGGACAGTGGCACAGAGCTAGGTCCTCCAGAATGCAAGGCACTTGTCCGTCGCCCCCACCACCACATGCAAATAAACACACCCCAAATGAGAACAACAGAAAACCACTTTTAAAGTCACCTTGGCTTTGCCAGGGACCCAAGGCTGAGCAGTTTCCCCACCAAGAGTCTTTGGGAGCTAAAACCAGGAGCGTCCTGGGGAACCTGGGATGCACTGCTCATCCTGAGCAACAAGGAAGTGGCTGAGTGCTGGTTGCATGGTGAGGGGCAGCTGCTCTCTCTCTCTCTCTCTCTCTCTCTCTCTCTCTCTCTCTCTCTCTCTCTCTCTCACACACACACACACACACACACACAGGCACGAGATCTTTTCTGGCAGATCAACATCAACACACACTCAACGTTGTTAAAAGAAGTTATTGTCTCTGAAGCAGGAGGTGCGATGGTATGCCATCTGCCTGCCTGACATCTCTGTAGGCTCATCACTGTCCAGGCAGTGTCCCAAAAGACAGGCCCGTGTCCCTGCAGTACCATAGACTTTAGACAGCACACAGGGCTCAAACTCACTGAAGCGCTTACAGTTTGGATCCTGAATGCTCCCCAAGAGCCATTTGTTAACAATTTGGTGCCCAATCTGTGGCACAACTGAGAAAAGAGATGGGACCTTTAAGAGGTGGGGCCTAGTAAGAAGAAGTTAAGTCATTAGGGCTATGGCCTTGGATATACTGTGACCCCAGGCCTCTTCTAACTTCCTTCACTTCTTGGCTGCCAGACTATGAACAGGTTTGCTCCATCATCCACTTTCACCATGACAGACTGTGTACTGACATACATCTCTGAAGCCCAGGATCAAACAGCCAAAACCGAATCCTCTGAAACGGAGTCTAAAGGAGCCTTTCCTGTTAGTAAGGTGATTGTCTCAGGTGTTTTGTCGCAGTGACAGGAAGCTCACACAAAATTGGTACCAGCAGCACTGCCATCAGCATAGCATGCTCCTTTGGATGCTCTTATAAGTCTTCTGATTAACATCCTAAAGCACTGGCTTGTTTTCATCGGTTTGATTCTAGGGGCCCCTTCTATCTAAGCACGTGGTCCAGGTTTCTCACTTATGCAACTTCTACAAAGACTCCTATGGAAACCAGGATGAATATACGCAGGATAAATATACGCAGAAAAGCAAAGGCGAATGAGAGGTGGTGCCTGGGTACAGGGAAGTAGGTGAGCCGTCGGGGCCCGTGGGATGACATTCTTCTTGCTCACCCAGGCCTTGGAGACCCACAGGGCTAGAAGATCTGCCCCACGGCTGCCCCCTTTTGACCCTGCTGTGATTTGGATGTCATTTGCCCCAGCAAAACTCCTGTTCAAACTTGGTTGGCTGCCAACAACACAGTGACATGTGGAGGTGGCACCTTAGAGAAGGATTAATGTCTTTCTCGTGACACTGGATGGGTTCTCTTGGGAACGGAAATGCTACAGAGCAATCAGTTCTGGACAGCTTTGTTCCTGTCACATCTCCACATGCCTGCCCACACTTTGGCCCACTGTGGCATGAAACAGTGGGAGGCCCCCCTTACCAGATGCTTCCCCCTAGTCTTAGGTATTCCAGCCAACATATAGGTTTTTTTTTTCCTTTATAAGCTACCCAGTCTCTGGCATTGTCTTATAGCAACAGAAAATTGATCAAGATAACCCCACTGAAGATTATGATACCCAAAATGTGTCTAACACCGTCCTACCTCCCAGCGTTTGCCAGCTTTTGTCCATGCTATTCTTTCTACTTGGATGTCTTGTTCACACAACCTCCATAACAACCCAGGACAGTCCCATTTATCTTACAGACCAGGTTCTGCATGAATAATGGGTCACGTGGCAATAATCCATCTGTCTCCCCAGCCACTGCTTACAAGAAACAGCTTCCACCTCAGGTTGAAGATAATAGGAAGGCTAATTTGACATTTAGGGGTAGAATCTGGCCTAAGCACTCGGGAATTTCCAGTGTCCCTGCCAACGACTTCCATGTCCTCACAGGTCACCCTGTGGGTCACTAATATGACACCCTCTATGGAGCTAGTGATCACAGAACAACAGACTATACTCCCTGGTCCAGGTGCGTGGCAACACAAGAGGAGTCGAAGGAACCATAGCTGAATGTGGGGAACTATCAGATCTCATCACACGGACTTGGGGGCCAGATGCTGGGCTGAAAGGATATCTCAGGAAAGGAAGATGACATCTCAAGGGAGAGAAGCCAGGCCTTAGCACAGACAGATGGGGTCTCTCGGGATAAGCAAGGCAGAGAGCACCCAGGCTTAGAAAGATGCTGAAGGACGCCAGAGGACTTGGTGGGATTTGGTTCTCACTTAAAACCAGCATCTGAGTAATCTCAGGCCATTCCAAACCCTGCTTCAAAGGCTCTGACTCATAGATTTAAAGTAAGCAAGAGAGGCTCTAAGTAAGGTTATTTGGAGCTACACTCCCAGAGCATAGGGTCACAAGGAGCCGATAAAAAGGAAAGAACCCACACAGACTGCAAAGATGGCCCTGCACTCTGTATTTCCCACTAGGTACCAAGAGGCTAGACACAGCCTGGCAGACATTGAGTTTCATCAAGGTTATTTAAAACACACTCACACTTAATTCAGTGGAGACGTGATCATTGGTATGCTACAGGGCAAACCTGGAGAACCCATCTACAGCTAAGCGTCTCCTCGAGAGACCCCAGGACCCACCACTGTAGGCAGAGAACTTAACTACGCAGAAGTGAGGGTTGAGACCATTGCTGGGTAAATAAACGTTCCTTTGCTTTCATGATTAGGCGATTAAACGGTTCAGAAATGCAGTCATTCAGGGAGGAGGCAAGCCAGAGAGCTTCAGTGGCTTGGGTACAAATGGTCAAAAAGCAAGAGTGGATCTGGCTCCCAGACCTTTGCCTTTGGCTCTACCCTAACTGCCTTCGTAGACAGGCATCGGAATTGAAAATTAAACTGTGTGGGTGGGGTATTTAAGATCGTACTGAGCAGCTGACCCCTTTAAAGATCTGGCCCTCGGAACATTTCAGGCTGGGTCACTTATCAAATGGAGATTGACTTTTATCCGATTAACCGATGGAGAAGCATCCTTCTCCATCTTGCAGAAGCATTCTAGGGGAATAGCCTTCTGCAGACTGCAGGGGAAAGTTGGGTCTTGGCTTCCCTCCCGCTCGGCCAGTGGAAAATTACAAAGAAGGCAGAGCTGTCCTCCGTCTCCTCTCGTTCATCAGCTGTTCCTCGGCCCAGGGAAATATAGAGAGTAACATGCCCACCCAAACAAACAAACAAACAAACAATGAGTCTTCACTTACCTGGGGCGGAGAGTAGTCTGGGAGGTGGCGGAGGTGGGGGTGGAGGGGGAAGAGGGGGTGGGGGCCGGCACTGGCAGATGTGTTGGCAGCTGTCAGTCACCTTAGAGCAAGACTTCTGGGGCTCAGCATGCGTCACCTGCAGATATGGAAACAGCCAGGAGATGCAGAAGGCCACAAGGCAGCTAGAAGCTGAGCCGAGTCTGCCCCCAGGTCCCTTTCAGGCCACAGCCTGGGATTCTGAGTCTCTGAGACCAAAGCAGTCGGAATAGAGAGGAGTCAAAGGAGTTATTCCCAGAGAGTGGCAGCTGCTCCATCATCTAAGTCCCCAGACCCACGTCTATCTCCCTGAGACCACACAGGCTGAGCCCTTATCTTTCTAATCATGGCTACTTTGGCCTTTCTGTGTCTGTCTGGGGCACGGTCCTCCCATCTTGGAGAGGAAACGTACCTGATTGAACCTTGGTCTGCATCCCACGTGACCAACGGACAGTGTAACTAACCTCCTGATTTTCTCTGTATAGCAGCTGAGTGCTTTCTGGGAAACTTATCTACCCAATCACCCCCACCCCTTCAGTGACCCCCCAAGTGCTTTCTTACTACTCAGAGGACCCCATGGCCCACACAGATCAGGGCCTAAGCAGTCCCTGGCAAGCTCTGTGCATCCTTCTTTCCCTCCCCGACCCTCCTGTCATCCCGGGCCATTGTGTATGCTGTCCTGGTGGCTGTCCTGGTCTCCACCTCACCCTTTGCCACCCCTCAGTTCTGCTTTCATTTCTCCAGCCAGGCCAATCTCCTTCTCAAAGGCCCCCTGGTCACCTCTACTACTTAGTCCCAGCCTGTCTTTCCCATGGGACTGTAAGCTATGCCAAGACAGGCCTTTCTATGCCTTGGCTTCCCTCTTATTATTAAAACCTGGCATCCCAGGGAAGGGCCCAGCACTCACAGAGAGCTGGTCAGGGAATGAACAAACATCAGCCACTGGACTAGAACCTGGGCCTTGTCAGTCTGGGCCTGGGGTCTTCCCTGGATGGGTCCCTGATTCCTTACAGCAGCTAGAGACAGTTGTGTTCAACAGTACTTCCTCCCTCCAGCCACGTCCTGGAAGCCCCTCCCACAGCCCTGACACATTCCTGCCTTTGCCTCGCCTGCGAACAGTGAACTGAGACTTTTGCAGGGGAGCTGGGCCTGGGTGGTTTTTGCTTTAGTCTCCCAGTCAAACACAGCCTTGAGAGCCATGGGTTAGACAGTTGCCAGTGTCCCTCCATATGCAGAGGATTGTAAAGCCAGGAGTCCAAAGCTGGCTTCAAGACAAGAAGGCAAGAGTTAGGGGCAACACATTGCCTCAGTGAGAGACACGGTTAATTAGTGCGGCTTCATGTAAGCATCTGGAAACAAAGAATTCCAGTGTCCCTGCAACTTCTGCCAGCCTGTCATTGCAATTGGGGACCCTAGAGTCCCTCTACTGTGTGAGAGAGGCTTCCGATGTGCTTAGTGGCACAACAGTGGCATAATGGATGTCAGGGTGGCAGTGAGAGGACAAGGCTCTTCCAGACCACCTTTTAACATTTTTAAAGCTCCACCGACTGTGTTTCTGACCCTGGAAACAGTCCTGCCTCCCAAGGTAAGGCTATGGTGCTCAGAGTGTGAGCTTCCTTCTTCATTCCCGTAGCGACATGACTCGGTTGTCAGAGTCAGGGTAAACAGGCCAGACACTTGCCATATGTCTGAGCCCATCCTCCAGCCAGGCCTGACTCCTGACCTGCTCTGGATCATCACTGCCTAAGACTCTGAGCTCAAACACACCCAGACAAAGCCATTCCTTCCCCAGTCTCCCAGACACACTGAACGCAACAGAGTTCAGGAACAGCACATTGGTTTGACCTGGACTGACACAATGACCTTTTTTGTTTTCCTCGAGAAGACACAAGAGTGATGATCTACAAGAGTGTTCTTAATATGATCAAATGGCAGACAAAAGATGGGGACCAAGTTTCAGGGCTGAAGGAGGAAGAAATGAAGGAGTTCGTTGCATCTTAGAAATCTATAGATCCTGGTCTCTCTCATGCAAAGGCTCCACTGAGACCCAAGGGAACAACTGCTCAAGAATCTGTCCTCACAGAAGGGCCAAGAATGACTGTCCTTGCCCAGGGGTGGGTTCTAGCCAGGGCCCCCACTGAAGCTCCTATAGGTTAGTTGTGTGTAGGCCTATGATTGATGAGCCTTACTCCATTGACCCCTTACCCATCAGCAGGCTTCTCTTTACCCTTCAAAGCCCTTTCTTACACAATCATCTGGGATAAGCTGTCCCTACAGCCCGACTTGGGCCTCTTGGCCTCATCGCTGCTTCTTCACCTTAGAAATATTCCTCTTTGAGGCAAGTTCCCTGCTGTTTTATACTATCTGTCCCCTCACAGGAGCTGTAGGTGTCTGGGGCAGACAAGTAGATGGTGAGTGTTGTATTCGTCCTGAGCAGGGACATGGTGTCAGCAGATGTAGGAAGCTTATTAGCCATACAACAGGCAAGACAAGGGGTCAACAAGCTTAAATGACGGACCCAGCATCCAACCCAACACTGTCCAGACCTAGTGACCACCTGATGCTTGTCTGGGTTACTTTTCTCATTTGTGGAGACAAAACGTCTGACTGTGGAACTTCAGGAAGGAGGACTTTAACTTGACTCACAGTCCCAGGGACAGCCTATCATGGTAGGAAATCCCTGCCAGCAGGAGGCAGATGTGGCTAGTCACATTGTGTCCACAGTCAGGAAGCAGAGAGGCATTAACGTGGACAGAGGGAAACTAGCACTGTGTTGGGAAGGGGGAGGTCATTCATGGGATGTTCTGGCAGAGTTTGGTTGCATTTTCCCTGTGTCCTGGGGATATGAGTGAAGCTGGATTCAAGGTCAGTTTGTATGGCTCTCACACCCAGTGTGTATGGTGCCTCCCAAACATGTTCAGGATTTGCCTCTGTTACTGCCCTGCACCAGGCGTCCACGTCTACTGGGTAGCACCTGCCTCTTACCTAGTATTGCTAGGAAAATTGTCTTGTTAAGTAATGGATAAACAGTAAAGATCATTATATCTTAGAAATATCCCCAGGGTGGTACAGAATAGATTTATGCCAAAAGTGAAACCCATCTTGGCATATGCCCCTCTCCGTGTGCCTCTTTGCCATCTTGTGCTCTGGAATCAAAATCCACCCTCCCTGACGACCTGAGGTGTCTAAAGTGACAATCTGAGATGGTGTCATGTCTGACTTTGAACTCTCCATTGTGCCTAGGAGTCCCAGTGTCAAATCTCAACTTCAAGACAATTAGGGGTTTTTACCTCCCCTTCCCTCCCCAGATCTTTTCATGCCTCGCCCTTGCCCTTGGCTTCAGGCTGTGCCCTCTGTCAAATATTTCACTGTCTGGCAAATCCAGAACTCTGTCACATCTATCTCAGTGGTTGCACCAAGTGGTGGTTTCTTGGACTCTTTCTCCAAGCTCCAGCTCTAAACCGTTTGCTCCTCCTGAGGGATTCTGTCTGGAATCACTTGCTCAGTGACGTAGGCGGCGGCACAGCTTGCCAACACCACAATGACTGGGGCCACTAAGCCCCTTGCTCTTGACACTGAGCTTGTCATCTGGAGGTTCCCAATAAAAGCTGTTGCTGGGAACTGCAAGCTGAGGGAGCCGAGCGGAGGATTCAGCTTCCACTAAGTCGGGGATAGTATCGTGCCAGCACAGAGACGCATAAGGCCAGATCCAGGACGGTCTCCCTAGCATTTGCTTTAGATACGTGCCCACAAGCATGATGGCTTCTGGCATCTTTTAAGGAGATAGGCCTGCACCGCAGTAACTTGATGAGACACACTCCTGTCACACCTAATAAATCTGACAGCCTGTCATCCTCTTTCCTTACAAGAAAAGAAAATCAACCGAAGTGAACTTGGAAGAACCCTAAGTCATAAAAGCTCCATTTCAGACACACGGACAGGAGGGAAGGTTAAGGAATGACCCCGCCCACCTTTGGCAATTTAAATGACATTGGACTTAAGCAACTCTTATCCTCTTGCCACAGTCAGAGGCTTTCACCAATTTCAAGGGAGGAACTTGCCACATGAGGGACCCAGGTTTCTGGCCTCATCTAGTAGCCCATTAATCACAAGACAGTTGCATCAGACCTATCCTTTACTCTCTGGAGGATTCTTAAGCAGTGATTGCTCCTGGAAAGGATGATGGCTCTGACATCTTTCTCTGTGTTCGGGGAACTCCTAGGATCTGAGGGATCTATTCTCTCCACTTAAAAGAAACACATGGCCTTATGGACCTGCATGCTTCCTTCTTCTTCTCTCCTGTGTCCCTCCCCAAACCCAGCTCTCTGGCTTAAAAACCCAGACCCATGCATTGCCAATCCCCCTTCCTTCCCGCTGGCTTCTCTACCCCTGTCATCTGTAGATGAATTTTCCAGAGCTTCAAGCCAAGATCTGGCCCGCACTATTTAACTCAAGGATTCTTTTCTAATTGATTTTCATGAGAATTGATTTGTATTGAGTCTGAGAATCTGAAACACGCATGCACAAATGCTTTTGTAAACATGGCCAGGCTGTAGGACACGACAGAGCCGGGGCTTTGTTAGTCCTCTGATGGGTAGGGCAGGTGCCATGGCTCTTCTCGTTAGAGCCCTCTGACATACATGACAGCTCTGTTGTCCCCGTCATCCCTCCTCCTCTCTCAGTCCTAGCTGAAAGGTTTTGGGAAGACAGAGAACTAGGCACTTGGGTACACAGACAGACAGGTGAACTCTGCAATGGGGCTCAGCTAGAAGTTGAACAAAGGGACCTCGTCTCAATGGTCCAAGTGTTGAGAAATGACATCCCGGATCCCCGAGGACACACAGTACATTTAAATAACGCGATCATAAGCCAGAGGCTGGCCAGAGCAGAGAAAGCAGAAACCTTGGCCTGAGCTGATGGTGGGGTGCCTCTAGAGAGTCATGGAAGCTGGGGAGTGTCTCTGCCCAATGGATATAACATCTCATACCCCAGCCACAGCAAGGACAGCTACTAACCATGTTTCTTGTGGTCCAGGTGATGCACCAAGCACACAAGTACTGGTCGCATAACAAGCAGGAAGGAGAAACCCAGGACCAGAGCTTAAGTCTGTTGTTCTGTCACTCTGCTGGTAAAGGGCGGGTCACTGGGGGTGGGGTCAGGGCAGACTAGAGAACATCCCATCCAATCATCTTGAGTCTGCGTTTTGAATGAATCCTGGGTCACCATCCACCTCCCCAGCCACCACTTACAAGAAACACAGCCTTCACCCCAGATTGAAGACAATTGGAAGGCTAATTTGAAGTTTAGGGGTCGAATCTGGTAGGAAACAAGGCACCACTGTGGGATTTTTTTTTTTTTTTGGTTTTTTGTTATTGTTGTATGTTTGTTTGTTTGTTTATAAGTTCGTTTCTTTCCTCAAAAGCTGCAGTAGAATTCACTATGAGGTCTTAGCACCTTCCTATTTCAAGTTCATTCAGTCCTGTAGGCCTTAGGCCACAACTGAGACTCTTTGCAAAGTTTCTTTTCTTTTTCTTTCTTTCTTTCTTTTTTTTTTTTTTTTTCAGGGCCAGAGCATGTTATACTTGACCAGTTTTTCTTTCTCCCCAAGCCTCCCCAAGACCACTCAATGGGTGGCTGTAGGGGGAGCTCTGAAGTGACCGTACCCTCTTCCCAGGAGGCCTCTGCCCCGCTTCTCACCTGAACTAAACCCCAGAGTGGGTGCAGCGCACAGTGCAGCAGAAGTGAGGGCCAGCAGCAGCCATGGCGCAGCACCAGGTCCCGGAGTAGCATCGCGGCCTGCGGCGCCCACTGGTGAGCTAACTGTCAAGGGAGCAAGGCTTGAGTCAGGTGGACACTGCATAAACGGTAGCATCAATTCAAGAACCGAAGCGATGAGGACTCACTTGCCCCACACTTTGGGGCACCTGCGCAAAGCAAGTCTTCATCTTCCTTCCAGTGCGCACACACTTGCCGCCGACTCTCGGTGCTTCCCAGAACTCACACCCTATCTATCCTGGCGCACACCCCCTTCCCTTCAGAATACCGCAAGCACACCTTGGTCCCGTGCACACCTCCAGAAACATCCAAACACACTTATTGAACCTCATGCAAACCCAAAAACGGCCATGCACAACTCTGACTAGAAGTACGCTTCAAACCCAGAGAGAATCACTCACTCTGCGCGCGCACGCACTGTGACCCCCATGCACCGCCGCCGACTCCCGCCCGCACACTCCTTGACTCTGCTTGCACAGTACCACCAAATCACTCGCTGCGTGTAGTCTCTCTGCCCCCAGGGACTTCAGTACACACACTGTCTCATAGGCACCTCCGTACGTGCTCCCATTTGCCGCCCAAACCCCACTCCTGTTCCCGGGCAGGCGTAGGTTTTCCTGCACGCCCCCATCACCGCCCGCACCCCTCCGATGCCTCACGCCACCTTGCCTGGTGGCGACCCCCACCGATCGTCGACACGGAGAAGGGAGGTCAGGGTTCCCCCCACAGCAGCTCTGTTCTCAGCAGCCGGACGGCCCCCATTTAAAGCCAGCCGCCTCCCCAGTCCCCCGCCCTCTAGGCGGGGCCTCCAAGCTCACCCTGGCGGCTGCGCGCGCGCCCGGGGGCTTCACTTGCAGAGGACAAGCGCGGGGCGCTGGAGCAAAAGTTTGCGCGCTGCTTGGGCCTCCAGGGCAGCTGATCTGGGGAACCGGGGCGCGGCGCGCTCGCGCAGGGCTCCAGGCTCCGCTTGGCCGCGCTCGGGCCGGGAAAGGCGGCCACCTCCGAGCCCGTGGTCCCGGTCGGGCTACCCAGGCAGAGGGCGGGGAAAGTGTCCTCGGGTCCTCCGCGAGCCGGCCGCAGGAGTCCTCCTTCAGCCCAGCCACTGGTCCCTGCACCGCCCCGGTCCCCGCCCTTCCTGGTGGCGCCGAGCGGCTGCCCGGGACGCAGGGTGCCCGGGGCCCGCGGGAGGCAGCGGGCGAGAGGCGCCGGCCCGGAGCACCCGCTCCGGCAGCAGGGCCGCGGGCGGAGGCGAAATAAATAATGCACGAAAAAGGAAAACAGACGTGAGCGGAGCCAGAGCCTCGCCCGCCTCCCTCCCGGGCTGCGCTCCCGCCCGCGCTCCCCGCTGCTGTGGCCGCCAGCGCCGCTGCAGTGATTCCTCGTCTCCATCTAGCGAGGCTATTGTGTATTGGGCGTTTAATAATTTATTTATACACCCTAGAGGCCGAGGACTCCCAGTGACAGTGGCAACCTGCTTCTGCTTGCCCTTCCCTCAAGTTCATCCCCCAGGCTGCGGGAAGATGGTAGTAAGGTCTAACTAGTGGGGACCCCGTCTGCACACTATTCTCGCGGATGCCCCCTTTCCCCTGTGTGTGCTAAGCTGGGATGGTGCTGGCTAGCCCTCCAAAGCAATGTGCCTGACCTCCCTCCATTTGGCAATCATGACCTCCGGACCTCTCTATTCACTCCGCCGTGTCTTAGGGGGAAAAGGGAAAGCCTTTTCCCAGGACTTTTCCTCCACCATCCACAAACTCCTGTTTGATACAAGATTATCAACAAGTCGGTTCTTCAGGACCGAGCTGGTTACATCTCGTTCAAACAAGCTGCTTGCTGCCCCTACCTCACAGGAACCTTCCCAGGCGCCACGCAGGCGCCCTGCTCATCTGGTGATAGCACTTTATTAAGTGCTCTGATTGATGTTCCCGGGAGGTGGGGGTGTGACCATTCCAGTCAAAGTCGCAAAGAGCTGGGCAATCCTGTCTGGGGTTAGGTAAGAGAACCAGAGGCTTATAGCGGAGGGCAGATACCACAGCCCATTGGTGAAGAAAGTTACTTAGTTCCCCTTGGCTGTCCCCAAGGGCACCCTTGAGTCACTCCATGTAAACTCACAAAAGTACAAAAGTGCTTTGCAAAGCAGGTTTCAGACCAATTCTCCTGCAGCTTCCTTCCTCAGAGCACAGCAGCAAGGCCTCCCCTACTCAGTGCGTGCCTAGCTGATGAACTTGTAAGCCCCATACATGCCGGGTCTACTAGAGAGACTGGCATAGCAGATATGAATGAGGCCTTCCCTACCAAGAACTGGGAAGGGGGAAGGTCAGGGGACCATGTCAGCACGCCAGCACTGTGATGCTCCACTGTCATTGAGACAGGGGCCTACACTGATCAAGAGAATGAAGACAAAGTGGTCTAGGGCTGTGGGAATATGCCAGCAGGTCTGGTAGTCCCATAGACAAAAATATGAAGACATTTGTCCCTTTGTTAATCCAGTTATTTGTTTTGTACAATATTCACAAACACCTAGTTGCAGGAAATACGAAAAAATGAACCTGCCAACTCTCCTCGGGGCCGGACCAATTCTCCAGCCACACCAGACCACAGGGCCATCTTTCCAGTGCCCCTCAATGCTCCCATGCTCAATGCTCCCAGCCCACCCCCAAGTTCCTCTCGCTATCACGCACCCCACGGTCAGCCATCACATCACAGTACCCAGTAATTTTAATGGAATCAAGACTCTTAATGCTTAATTACCCAATCAGATTTATGTATCAATAAGATCAGTAAGATAAAAGCTTTATCCCAATATTTCTAACCTTGTGAAATCATAGCTACTTGTGGCTAGAAAATGCCAGGTGGGTACATCCACGGTCATCTTCCTTCCCCTCCCACTCTGAGACACTCTCTCTCTCTGCCAGCAGAGTACTGGGTACAGACCAGTAACAAATCTTATACCTTTACAGTCAGGGAGATGGGATAAAGACAGTGCTTGATGAGATTGGAGTTTCCTAGAACCAGGACAGTCTGGAAAAGGGCAATGAGGCATAGAACTGAGGCCTTTCTGTCAGCTGAGATTAAATGGAGTGATTTCCTGTCTTTGTAGTCTAAGTCAGTTGGAGTATTTTGCCCAGCACAGGACTCTAGTCTTTAGCTAAGACAACAGCACCTGCTACCTGGAACTCTTTGCTACTTGAAAAAAAGCTACTCGAGTTACATTTTCAATTCACTCTCACTGTCCTGGCTAAATCCCGCAATTGTTCCAATTGAGAAGTCTGGAGCTCTTTTCTAGGTGGAATCACACAGCTATTTCCCTGAGATTCACAAATACTCACTGCCAATTAAAGGGTTCAGGCATTCCAGGCTGAGGATGTAGTTCAGGTGTTAGAGTGCTTGCCTACCATGCACACAGCCCTGAGTCAGATCCCAAGTCCAGCATAAACTGTGCATGGTAGTGCATATCTCAAGTCCTAATACCCGGGAGGTACAGGTGGAGACAGGAAGGTGAGAAGTTCAAGGTCATCCTTAGCCACATAGCAAGTTGGAGACAAGCCTGGTAGTTTTGTTTGTTGGTATTCTGTCTTCTGATTCTGGACTGTGTATCTCCGGAGAGTCACCTGGTTCCCTCCCCCCTACTTCCTGGACCATGAAACTGGGGAGTCTGACACTGGGAACGTCACAACCTCCCTTAGAATGAAGACTGTCCTCTGTAGCAGGTCCTTCATGACATCAAAGGACCTAGACTGGTCCTCCAGCCTTTCCTGAGTCCCATGACTTGTGATGTCTAATGACAAGAATCACCAGGCGACTTCTCTAGGAGATAGTTCCCCCACCCCTTGGGAAAAAACGGGCGGCTAAAGACAGTAGATGAAAAAATGGAGGGAGGCTGGGCTGTGGATTCTAGTGTTCCATTTGGCCTATTAAGAGGTGTCCAGTAGGTGTGGCAGAGCACTGGACATCACCCTCAAGCTCTGGCCACCTTGGCCACACCTAATCTTGTGTTTGCCTCTGTCCCTCCCTTTCCTCCACCACCTTATTGTTGCTCTAGGATTTTGTTCCTCACCCAAGTCTATCTGACAGGTCCCTCCAGAGGAACGAAACAGAACGGACTAACAGAACGGACTAACAGAACAGACTAACAGAACGGACTAACAAGAGGCGATTTATTAGACGGGTGTGCACCGTCAGGGGCCACATAGTCCCACAGGATCTGACTGCAGGCTTCAGAATCAAGACATAAATTAAGTCAGTGAAACTGGGGACCTCAGAACAAGAGAGAACCAACCCAGCCCCACATGAAGGCTTGGAAGCTTAGAACGTCACTGATGTGAATCTGCAGTCAAACAGTAGAGAATTCAGGGAGGTCTGATATCTGTAGGTGATGGTAACAGCCCCCACTCCCCAAAAACAATCACCTCTCAAGAGGAGTAGTAGCTTGTGCCCACTGGACTGAAGACCCCCTTTGGCTTTTTCTCCAGGATAGGCTCACAGCCCTTCCGATGGTGCTTCTCACGTGCAGGAAGTGTTTTTCCCAATGGGTTCTCTGATCCATCCGTTGTCTCTGGAGAAACTGTCACAGACACACCCAGAGTGTGCTTTACCAGTCCGCTAGGCCTCTCAATAGAGTCTAATAAGACCTGCCAGGCGTGGCCTTGCTTACTGCAAGATCCAAGCCTGGCATCCCATGTAGACAGTCTGTTTGGTAACACCACTTGTGGTACATGTAGGTTGTCTCTGCAAGCACGGCTGATCTTGGTTGTCAACTCGACTAGATTGATTCTTTTTTTTTTTTTTTTAATATTTAATTACGTGTATGTGGGGGTGGGTGGACACCTGCACAGGAGTACTTTCAGAGTCCAGAAGAAGGCATCAGATTCCCTGGAGCTGGAGTTACAGGCAATTGTAAATGATCCAGAGGTGCTAAAAAGTGAACTAAGTTCTGGAAGAGAGGAAAAACACAAAGCCAGCCCTCCAGCCCCGACATGGTAATTCCTAAACCTTCGTCTGTGACTAATGGGAGTGCCGAACTATCGGGAGACAGAGCCTTATGGGATCAAACGCTTCAGAGTGAGATCAATGGTCCTTGTAAGGATGTGAGGTTGGTCAGGAACCCTTTTCTGGGATCATTGAACATTTTAAGAATAACGTGATAGGCTTAGAGCATTGATTGTCCACTTAAGCCATTGCTTCATAATAAAGCTTGAAAAACACACTTACCACTCACAAGACAGACTGAACGCCAAGCCCGGGATCTGCCTAGAAGGGGAGTCGACAAAAAAGGAGGCCGAATGCACAGCTCCCCACGGTGTTGTGTGTCCAAATCAAGGCTCCTATAGGGAATAGGTTGGACCTTATAATACTTGAATCAATAAGCTTGAAGATGTTTAACAGCCAAGCCCCTCCCCCCAACTTGTCTGGCATGTTGATGAATTATTTTTTTTCCATTGTTCCATTGTTAAAATAGAATTTTTATCAATATAAAGGTTTTGTGTCTTTTATTTGGGAACTAAATGATCTAAGGTGTGGTATATTCCCCCAATTAATGTTTACCACAACAAATGGCTATGCTCTGAAAGCTAGAAGCTGACATCGATGATGGTGGAAATTAACTCACTTGTATCAAGGAAGGCCAGTGTGATGGCAAAGGCCAGGGAATATACCAAGGCAGAAGACACAACATGGGTATAACTATCACAGGGGTGCCACGTCTCTCACGGCTATGAGGATACCTTCAGCTATGAGATCCATATAACTAGGTGTGAGACAGATAGAAAGCTAACAAGAGTGTTGGTTGACATATAAACATTTCCGTATGAGTGTGGTCCTGTGTGTGTGTGTGTGTGTGTGTGTGTGTGTGCACATGTTTGTGTAGTTCGGTCGTCAACCTCAGGTGTTGTTTCTCAGGCACCTTCCACTTTGATTTTTGAGACAAGCTCACTCTTTCTCTCCTTCCCTCCCAGTCACCTCCCTCTCCCTCTTCTTTTCCTCTTTCACTGCCACCTCCCTACATCTCTTACACATAGCATTCACTGATTCAGCCAGGCCACTGGCCAGCCACTGAGCCCCAGGGACCCTCCTACCTCTGCCTCCCCAATACTAGGAGTATAAGTGTGCACCACCACACCTGGGTTTTCACATGAGCGTTGAGGGCTGAGCTTAGGGAACAGACACGTTTATCACTAAGATATCTCCCCACACCCACACGGTCCTTCTTCAAAGAAGCTCTGCCTCACTTTTGAATTCTAAATGAACTTAGGGTTTTCCCTCAGAGTAGCTCATCTGTCTGCTTTTTTACACACACACACACACACACACACACACACACACACACACAATGAGGGAGAGATGCCCCCTTGCCCCTTGTCACCTATAGCCCGAAGTCCTGAGAGCAGGAGAGCTACCCTTGCCCCTCACTGGCTGAAACACTTAGGAGAGCAGAGCCCTCACCTTGACTGGGCACCACAATAGAGCTGACCTTGCTGACATGGGCAAGGGTGAGCTGGCCCTGAGGACCTGAGAGCAGGAGAGCTGGCTCTGCCCCCTGCCAGCTGTGACATTCATCGAGCTAGCTGGGCCAGTGCTTCAGAGCTCACCCTGGTGGTGTGGGTGCAGGAGAGCTGGCGGGCTGATTAGCTCAGCTAGCATCCAGGCCCAGATTCAGGGGCTTTGAGTTGGTCCACCCCAACATCTACCCTATGGATGAACTGGTAGAGTGTGTAAAGGGGTAGGGGGAGATAAGTGATGTGGAATTCACATAGAGTCAATAAAAGGTTAAATAAAAAAATACATATCAGAGTCTGGGGTCATGGTTCAGTCAGTAAAGTGCTTATCTTATAGGCATGAGAGTCTCAGTCAGATGCACATGTGCATGTATGTCCACACACATGTTCATACACAAATCATGAACACATACACCAAAGGGAAATGAAGGACTATGCAACTGGGCATCCTGATGGCCATCAATAACAGCAATCCAACGATGTGTGACTTAAGGTCAGTCTTGAGAGGCTCCCGAAACTGCAGGTTAGCTGCTAGACAGTTGGCTCAGATTCTCACATCAGAAATATTTTTTCTTCAGCTTGAAGCTCCACCTCAAGCAGGAATTTCATCTCCAAGTCTAGTAGTGGGAAAAGAACCAGAACTTCAACTATATCCAGACTGATACAACATACCGGTGCTAGCTTGGAATAGACAATTGGTGCATGCCATCTGTGGTGGGCTAATGAAAATGACCCCATATGCTCATAGAAAGTGTCACAAATAATAGGTATGGCCTTGCTGGAGGATGAAGTTTACTTGGGGGAGAGGGGTGGAGAGGTGGGTTTTCGGTTTCAGAAGCTCAAGCCATGCCTAATGGCTCACCATCTCTTCCTGCCAGATGTGGGACTCTCAGCTACCTCTCCAGCACCATGTCTGCCTGCACGCTGCCATGCTTCCTGTCATGATGATATTGGACTAAACCTCTGAACTGTAAGCCAGTCCCAATTAAATGTTTCCTTTGTAAGAGCTGCTGTGGTCTTGGTGTCTCTTCACAGAGATAAAACCCAAACTAAGACACCATCTTCATTCAAGGGCAGGAATGAAATTCAGGAGAGGCAGCCTGAGGTGTAGGCTTGAGCTGCTTTCTGTGTGGGAGGTAAATGATGGGACAGTAGCTTAAGGTTGTGCAAATAAGGCCAGGTGGTAGTGGTGCATGCCTTTAATCCCAGCACTCAGAAGGCAAAGGCAAAGGTGGGTCTCTGTGAGTTCAAGGCCAGCCCAGTATACAGAACGAGTTCCAGGGCAGCCAGGGCACAGAGGAACTTTATCTCAAAAAAAAGAAATGCAGATAACACGGCTAAAGATCTAGCGGTGTAGGGAGCCTCTAGGCAGAAAATGGACAGATTTATGGAGATAGTGTGAAGTCAGGGCCATCTCTCACTTGAGGCCATTCCTTGCCAATGTGGCTGTCAGAAATCAGTTAGGCAGGGTGGAAGGACCTCTCTCATTGGTTACCCTGTGCTTCCATGACAATGGAAGATCCATGGAAGAAACAAACTGTGTCTTCCAGCTGAGACATGAGATTTCCTGGACTAGAGAGCTGTTCTCTAGGAGACAGTAAGAACCAGAAGATGTGCTTGCACTCACTGAAATGCACAAGTCAAGGAGGCAAGCGGAGGCAGCAGCTCGGCCCGTGAGTCCAGCTGCTGGGAGAAAGCTGCAGAGCTATTCCTCGTGTCCCAGTCACCTTGGACTACAGAGAACTAATGGCCCTGGATTCCTAAATGTGAATTGTCCTCCAGTGGAGGGGTCCCACTAAACTAGACACTGACTGTGACCTGGCACCTTGGAATCCTCATGTCAATGGAGCAGGAGTAGGAGGGACTCCCGGAGGGGATGGCCACTAAGGTTGTTATCACACAGAAGTTTACGCCTGGTGCTATGAGCTGATTCTGGTCTCCTCAAATGCATACAGTGAAGCTCTAACTCTCAGTGCCGCTGGATTTGGAGACAGGGTTCTCAGGGGTAAGTAAGCTTTACTAAGGCTATGGATGGAGGGAGGGGCAATCACACCTTATTATTTAAAGGGTATGAAAATCCAGAGCTTGTTCGTTCTGTCTGTCACCCTAGAGGACAGGTGAAAGGTCATGGTACAAACTGTCCACCTCCTCGGAGACTGACCATGCTGAGTTTTGGTCTGGAACTTCCAGCCGTTGGAACTGTGAGAGAGTCCGTCTCTGTTGACTGAGCTCCGCAGCATGGGGTGATTTTGTTATGGCACCTGGCAGTCAGAGATCTTAATTACAACCAACTCCAGAACCCAGGCACCTTCAGGTTAAGGACTTCAGATGGAAGCCTAGAATGGAAGAGAGGGAAGGGAAAGATAATTGGTGTCAATCATGGCCCCCGGGCAGCTGCAGGAACAAAACTCCAGCCTAGCTTACTAATCCTTTCCATCATTTTTTTTTTTTAGGAAGTTGGAATTGACCACATCAAAGATTGGACTTCCTTAAATTTCAGATTGATGATAATTTTGTCCTCAAATTAGATGTAAATATCATAGGACAGGAGCTGCATCTGCCTCAGTCCGTTTCCTGTCAGAGAACCCTTAAGCCCAGAGAATTTATAATGAAAGAAGCTGATCTTGGCTCTTGGTTCTGGCAGCCCAAGAACATGGCACCATTACCTTCTCGGCTTCTATGCAAAGCCATGTGAGAGGGAAGGCAGCTAAGGAAAGCAAACTTGCTTTCACGGGAAGCCACTCATGGGAACCCTCAAGTCCCATCTACAGATGCAAACTTCCTGATTAGCCTTAAAGGCCTTACCTTGTCTTGACATTCCACATGAGGACCACAAGCTTCATAGTGAGTCTCAATGGGGACAAGAAAAAGTGAGCCAGACCATAACAGACTGCTTGGCCCCTACAGATCTGCTTCCTCTTCCTACTGCTAAGTGGAGAGAGCAGAAGTTGCCACCATTGTCCCATTTCCAGATGCCACCAGTGGTCCTATCTTCCCTTACATGGGCAGCTAACCTTGAACACAGCTGTGTGGTACCCACCGTGGGAGTGGCAATTGCAGCAGTGGAGTCCAGCCAGAGTGGGTTAGAATCACAGAATCTTTGTCTCGCCAACCTCACACGATGAGCTGAAGCAGCCAGTTTCCCCTCCAGCTGTCAGTATGGGCTGAGGAATAGACCTAACCGTGGGAGAGCTAACTCTCTAGGGGATGGACTTTGATCAATGACAGGGTCTAGGAAGATGTGTGGATGATTTATCTCTCCTTTTTCATCTGCGGCTCCATATGGCTTAGTCCAATATGTCTTGCGCAACTGAACAGCTGGCTGTTTTCCCTGGCAAGACTGGCTGGCTCAGCATCACCCATGAGTTGCCCTCTTTCCTATCCTGCCTCCCTTGTATTTCTCTTTCCATCTGCCCTGGACTGCACCCCTATGATGGGTTATTACAAGAAGTTTCTCTTCTAGCCTTCTTGGGGCACTTCATTTGATGTATATGACTAAGGGGTTTATGTGCCCCAGAGGTTGTGGCCATATACTTCAAATGAAGTGGAACAATGTAGCAACCAGGATATTATATATCTGGACCATCTGTGTGGTCGTGTGGAATCAAATGAGTAAGTATGGCTCTGTAAGTATGGACATGATGTTCTTTAGGCTCTCGCCAGGCATTGCAGCATAGAGGAAGGATCACAAGTTTGAGGCTAGCCTGGGCTACCTAGAAGAACTCTGTCTCCAAAACAAACAGAAAAACAAGCAAATAGATCCAGACTCTTGAATTAGATGCATTGATTCTCACTTTATCAATCTTTGAAGAATTTTTTTAAAAAAAAACTTGACACCCAACTGATCTCCCCATTATGGATTAGAATGGTATTTAAATATAACGAGGTCTTTTTGGAAGAGTTAACACAAATGATTTTGAAGCTTATGAAACAGCAGCTGGTGGAAGCAGACCCACTCTCTGTAATAACTCTGCAGGGTAAAGGGAAACCCGTTACAAGAATGTGAATTGTCACCAGGATGCTCCTGAGCAAGACACAAGGAAAACAGCGGAAACCCATGTGACTGGAAAGAAGATGCTCATCCTCCAGCTTGGAACTGAGGCCGTCCCATTTCACTTTTAAACGCTGCAAGTAAACACGGCTAAGACAATGACCTTAGCCCAGCCGCTCACTACCTCCAGCTCAGTTAGCTACATAACTCCAACGACAGCACAGGCAGCTATGCTCTGGAGAGAGGGTGTTTCAACCATTGGTGAGTCTGAGGGAGGGGCCCCATGTTTCTGCTGGGCTTTCTCGGAGACATCACTGGATCTTCTGTGGTTTGTCCCACCTTTGGTCAATGACCTAAAAGCGAAGCAGCAATCCGTCCTCAGTGGTGTGTGGCACTCCGGGTTTGCTCCACCTCAAAATACAATTCTGTTCTTTTCCCAACACCATGTTTAGTCTAAATCTTGGAGGCTAGAAGTTTACATTCAGAAGTGGGCATAAAGAAGCCAGGAAGAATCCAGACTTTTAGCCTTGATTTAAAAATTATCCATATCTTCTCTGTACACACACACACACACAGAGAGAGAGAGAGAGAGAGACAGAGACAGAGACAGAGACAGAGACAGAGAGAGAGAGACAGACAGACAGACAGAGACAGAGAGACAGAGAGACGGAGACACAGACAGAGACACAAAGAGGCAGAGACAGAGAGGCAGAGACAAACACATATACAGAAAGACAGACATGCACACACATAAATATATATATACACATGGAGAGACATAAACACACAGAGAGACATACATACACACAGACAGACACATAAACAGAGATAGAGCTGCACACACAGAGACAAATACACACATACAGAGAGAGAGAGAGAGAAAGATACAGACAGACAGACAAATACACAGACATACATACACACAGAGGCAGACAGGCACACACACACACACACACACACACACACACACACACACACTTTGGCAGTGCTGGAAATCAAGCCCAGATCATGAAGCGTGCTAGGCAAACACTCTACCATGGAGTCACATCCCAAGCCTTCTTACCACTAAGGCGCCATCCAGTTGCCCTTTCTTACGACTAAGGCGCCATCCAGTTGCCCTTTCTTACGACTAAGGCGCCATCCCGTTGCTCTTTCTTACCACTAAGGCGCCATCCCATTGCCCTTTCTTACCACTGAGGCGCCATCCCGTTGCCCTTTCTTATGACTAAGGCACCATCCCGTTGCCCTTTCTTACCACTAAGAAAGAACCAAGAGCTGGAGAAGTTTTCAGGTCTGGGCATAGTTGATTGTCACTCTGGCCCAGTGCCATTTTTCTACATCCAAAGGAAGCCCAAACAAGAAAGCCAGAGAACATTTAGTTGGGCCCATTTGGCTGACCAATCTTTTGGCCAGGGCAACTGAGTCCAAACGCCAGTCTGACAGGCAGAGCCAGTGCCAGCTCCTGGATTGAGCTGAGTACCAACGTGTGCTGCGGCAGCTAGAAGACACAGAAAGGAAGAGAGTTTTCTGAGGTCTCACATTCTCAAGCATAACACTAACCTACAAATGGGACCATGTCTTCTCCCTGCTTAAAATGGTCCAGAAGACACACAGTCCACATAGCCTCCGAGGACCCTCCACCCCAGGCTCCTCCAGTTCTGGGTCGCTGAACCTTTGTACTGTATGTCCCTTCTGTCCTCAGCACACACCTGCAGGCTTATACCTCCTTGTCCTGCTCATTCGACTTCTTCTACCCATAATCCCCTTTCTCCCTGTGAACTGCGCTAATTCCTATCCTCTTCTCTCCATCTCAGGCATAGCACAGCACATATCATAATGGAGTCTAGTTATATGATTGTGAGATGGATTTAATGTGGCTCGTGTGTTAGGGCATAGTTATCATTGTGATAATGCTAAGAGATGGTGGAACCTTTAAGGGGTGGGACCTAGTGGGAAGTAGTTAGGGTATTGTGAGCTCTGCAACAAGTGATTCGTGTGGCCTGCTCTGTGTGTGAGCACAGAGCTCACGAGACCTTGCATTAGTTCTTGTGAAAATGAGTTATCATGAAAAATGAGGACTGCCCTCCCTGGATCCCTCTGTGACATGGTTGCTATCAACATGATGATGTCTACCATTTGGCCCTCACCGATCCTAGTTTTAAATGTTTCCACCTCTTGCAAGAGAAATGATTTGGCGATTAGTAGCAAGTGTTGCTCTTGCAGAGCACCTGAGGAGTGTTCCTAGAATCCACACAACCACCTGTACCTCTCCAAAGGGACCTGACATCTCAGGTCTCCTCGGGAACTCACATGCCTGTGGGTACACAGCCATTGCCCCATGTACACTTAATTAAAAATAACTCCTTAGAAATATATTTTAAAAGGAAGTTTCCTACATCTAAAACTATAATCTAAATAAAACTCTTTTCTTTGCAAAGGACTCAGCCCCAGGTATTTTCTTATAACAACGGAAAACAGACCGGAAGAGTATAGCATGCACTCAGATAGTCTTCAGGGAGAAGTCTGATCTTGGTGTCAGTTGACTCCAGAACAAATCTGGGAAGTTTTCTTGGATTTTCTAAGCCTCTGTGTTGCTGACTATAAAATAAAGATGAGGATAATACCCTGCCTGCCTGCCTGTAATGAGAAATAATAAAAATAATGCCATAGCTCAAGCCCTCCACAGAGCAGACTCCCATGAAATCCTGGCTCTTTCATAGCTGGAAGCCAAACTCCTCTCCTAGATGGGCATCTGCTATCCACCTTTGAGTTGAGGAGCTTGGTGAATATATCCAAGAGGGCTGGTGAGGCGGCATTACTGAACAAGCTCAATGTAGCGAGCCTATGGACCAGAGTCCCCCTCACTTCTCCCCCACAGCCTTTCCGTGTCCCCTGTTGGGGAATGAAGGTCTTTGTGGGACACTGAAATGCTAAGCACACAGGTTGTTCCCTCACAGGAAGGGACGTAGTGGCAGTTATCTGCCCAGAAGGGTTGTGCACAAATGTGCCTACTACACCCTTGGCTCTAACTGTGTGGCTTGTAAGGTCCACGAATCACTGAAGAAAGACCCGAGACTCAAACAGTGTGCAAGGACAAAGAGCTTTCATTCTACAGAAATTACCAGTATGTGCGGGTCAATCATTCATCAAAATGGCGACTACTCGAGGGGTTTCCAGGCCTCCTTTTATGCAGGTCTAAGGGAAGTTTCCAGAAGGGTTAGATATCCTCTAAAATGATCTTTAGGGGCTAAGCAGTGACATTAGTATACTTTCGATTGTACTAGGGTTTCTATTACAATTGGTGAAACCTCGAAGAATTCTGGAAACCAGCTCAGCTCTGGCCTTGTTATCTCTTCCGTGTTGGTGTTCCAGGAGCTAACTCAGTTCCAGACTTATTCTCCCCTTAGTCAGGGCCATCACTAGCTAAAGGCCCATTGCCATCATACCTGCTTCCTCTGAGTTGCCCGTATGCTCCCCAGTGTGCTTCGATGGAGCCCCATCTGATTTGGAGTTAACTTATTTGGCTCCTTAAGGAGACCTATGTATGTTTTATTGTGCATGGTGGGACTGAGTTAATTATTTCCAGAAAAGTTTTTGCCAAAGTGTGATGTGCTTAAATATGCCTAGAATAATCCATTCAGGGTCAGACTCCTGAAGTTTGCACCAACACCAGGTACTGAGTCCCGTTGAACTGAACTGCCTTCTTGTCTCCTGTGGCTTATCTCTCTACAGCCTTTTGAGGTCATAGACCCCCCCAACCCCTGGGGTCAGCCATCTTGTCATTTCTCAAACCCTCTGGCCTGAGATGGCCTCAGCCAGGTCATTCCTGGTGTCTGGACAGCTCTTGTCTAGTCGCCAGAACCCACTCCCTCACTCAGGTGTCACTTTGTCAGCAGTACACACTGCTATGGTTTGAGAACTTCATGCCATCTGAGTTCATGTTGGGCCCTCGATCCCAATGAGGAGGCTAATGGGAGATTTAAGGCCATGAGGGTTCTGCCTCTGACTGGATGAGTGCTCCAACGGAAAGGACTTGATGCCGTGAGCTCACACCCTTCTGCCTTAGGGACACATGAGGAACGACATTCCTCGGGGTACAAGATGCCATCTTGGAAACAGACAGCACTCTTGCCAGACTACAAACTTCCCAGCACTTCAGTCTTAGATTTTCAAACCCCCAAACTGTGACAAATGAGCTCCCACTCTCTGTAAATTGAGCCATCTCTGCTATTCTGTGACTTCAACACCAAACACACCGAGACACACAGCCCTGCCTTATTTACAGCCATCCCACCAGCTTCACGAGTGATGGTCAGAAGACAATTTGTAGGAATACCCTCTTTCCTTCCACCATGTAGGTCCCAAGGATCAAACTCATGTCCCCAGGCTTGGTGGCAAGCCTATTACCTCACTCTCAGTCCCCTCAGCGTCCCGTGCTTTACAGCACACATATTAAACTATATGTCTCTTTTGTTTATGACTTGTCTCCCCTGCTAGAAAGTAAGATTCATGCGGGCAGGAGTTCAGCTTCCTTCTTTGCTGCCTGGAACAGAGGCTGCACACTATGTCCTCTCAGCCCTCTGATGGGTCCAGAGGACTTGAGGGTGCTGGGATGCTCCTCTGTCTCTCACCCCCTTAAATTCCTACTGCAACACCTTGTTGTTTCTTTGCCTGAAAGTCCAGTAACCCTGTGTAGGAGCCCAAACCCACATGTGCTGGTGGCACCTAGACTATAGAGCTACTTGCATGACAGATCAGACTACTGTGACCATACCTAGACTCTACCTTGAACATTGGCTCTGAGATCTCCTCTGCACTCCTTTAAGGGCCCTGATGGAAGGAGCTCTTATCTTGACAACAGTACCTTGACTCCTGCCCAATACTCTCAGCCCCATCTTTCTTGCTTCTGGGCTAATTTCCCACCTAAACCAGGAGGCCCCTGACCCGTTCTCTGCTCTACTTTGGGAGGACTTCAACTGGGAGCTCAGCAGCCATGTTCTCAAGACAGACTGGAGCTGGACTCACTGTAGCCCAACCTGTGTTTGCTGAGGGAATGACTGGGAAGATACAATTTGCAAAGTTCTATATGGCGTGCTCTGCTTTACGATTAAAGGTTTGGGTGACTTTACCTCCAAGGGGGGAACTCACTGAATTCTACAGCTTCTTGTTTACAGTGGGATTTTCTGGGAATGGCTGCTGCCTGGAAACCTGTCTGGCCCCGGGGTTCTGTAGATCTTTCAGGGAGGGAGGGCTTTGCCATTTACTTTAGTTAGAAATGTCAGAAGCACCCAGGAGCTTGGAGACCTGCCGCTCACACCAGCACCAGCCAGCCGGGTACACAGCTTGCTCCTGATGATTTTCGGAAGTGCACAGTTTTCTGGGGGTCTGATGTAGAAGGATCAGTTGGGGTTCACAGCTCTTTAAATCTGTTTCCACCCCCCTCACTTGGCTTTCAAAAAGCGTGTCTGCACTGAAAGCTCTGAACCGGTCCTTGAGCCCTAGGGATCAGAATGGCTAAACAAGGTCCCTGCCTTCCTTCTAATGAGCCTATGGTGTTGTTCCGGGTCAAACCACTACAGCCTGGAACCCATTATGTAAATGAGGGGGTGGGGTGGATCATGTACCATACCCAGGGGCAGGCATGGGCTCCTCCAGGGGTCTGTCTCAGCAGGAGCCGTATATATCATTTGGATGGCTCTCTAGTTTCTAAGAAACCTTGTGAGACGTTTTTTTTTAACTTTTTTGAAAAAAAAAAAAATCACAGAGTGTGTCTGGAGATGCCTTGGACTGAGTTCTAAAGGATTTCCGGTGAGATTCCTTGAAGACTACAGGTCTGCTGCTGGGAAGGAAGATGGGTCTTGTTCCTTGTGCTACAGATCTTCCTTCCAGCCAGATGCCTGAGTGAGGGGCTCCTTTCCCTTTCTCGGGCCCCCAGAATCTCCCTGCCTTTCTCTCCTGTCTCAGCCATGTCCTGGGGGAGGATTAAGGATGTAAGTGAGACTGGCGGGCTGAGGGTACCCTGTGCTATGGACAGCTTGACCCAAGAGTGTCATAGTTCAGGATTTTTGCCTAACACACTAATCTTGGGTAACTGTTTAAACTCCCCAAGTCTCTGTCTCTTCATCTATAAAATGAGAACACAGATAACATCATTTGTTTTGCCTGGGAATATCATAAGAAAAAAATTAATGAGAATAGGTTTTGTAAATTTAAAAATAAATAATATGTGAAGCCAGGCGTGGTGACGCGCACCTTTAATCCCAGCACTCAGGAGGCAGAGGCAGGCGGATTTCTGAGTTCAAGGCCAGCCTGGTCTACAAAGTGAGTTCCAGGACAGCCAGGGCGATGCAGAGAAACCCTGTCTCGAAAACAACAACAACAACAACAACAACAAAATACTATGTGAATACAATATGTGATCAACAGTGTCCAGAGAAGCCTAGGAATGAAAGAATTTTATTTTCACTCTGGAAAAAAAAGGGGGTGAGTTTGCATATGTGCAGATATGTTTGTGTGTATTTGGGGGTGGGTAGTAGAGTATCTCATAGAATAATATTTATGTTCTCTCTTACTCAAAGAGCTGCCATCTTTGGCATATAGGAGTCTTCTTACCTTGTAGTTCAAGATGGCTACTCAAAGTCCAGGTATCACATCCCCAGCCCTACCAGCAGGAAAAAGAAAGAGAAAAAGAATACATTTTTCCTCCTAAAAGTCATTTTTGGAAGTCTCATATGACACTTCTGCTTGGACTCTATTGCCCTAGACATAATCACATAACCATACCTAGCTGCAAGAGAAGCAATTAATCAGGACAGCCATAAGTTCAAGGAGTCCAGTACTAATGAGCAATAGAGAAATGGGTATTGAGGGACTAGCAGGTGGCTAAAATTTCTGTCAAATTTGTACTATGGTGTTCTGCCAGGTGTTTTTCATAAAGTACAGATACTCTATAAGAGGTAGAACCTATCAGGAAGTGTTCTGGGTTCATGATCTTGAAGGGACCAGTAGGATCACAGTCTTTTCCTCTTCCTCTCTTATATTCCAACATGAGTAGAATGACTTTCCTACACATTTCTACCATACTGTGCTTCTGAGTCATAGGAGCAGTCACCCAGTCTTGGAAATTCTAAGTTCCAAAGGAGTTCCCCTCTTTATAAGATGGCTGTCTCAGGTAGTTGGTGAGGTTAATAAGAGCTCTGGAACAAACCATTCTTTTTGAGCCTTGAGTACCATCCAGGCAGTGAGAATGAATGCCAGAGCTCAGTGCCAATACTCAAGTCAACAATGGCCAGCACTTGCTGTTAATAGGATGTGAGGCACCACACTGATACAAAGTAGCGGTTGTTACTGCGCATCTCAATAAGAAACTGGGGCTGAGTTAGTCCCACTGGTCTGATGTGGTTTGTCTCCAAGAGGTTTTATCTGCCAGAAGCTTGGTGTCCAGGTAACGTTAGATATGGAGGCTCTGAGCCTTTAAGAAGCAGGGTCCAGAAGAAGGTGATTGGTTTGTGTTGAATCCTCCTTCAAAACCTGATTTCCATGGTTCCAGATGAGTGGGATCCTGAAGGAATGAGTGATCCTGAGCAGAGGGGACTGTGACAAAGCCAAAGGAGCCTGTGTGCTTGGCTTGTTCTTCCCCATGGTTCCCTTTCTCTTTCTCTACCATGTAATGATGACAAAATCATCTTTTCCTGGATGCAGACACTATGTTCCCTGGACTTCCCAGCTACCAGTTCTGTGGGCCAAATATCCCCCTCTCTCTGTATTTCCAAGCTCCTGGTATCTTTACCAACACAGAAAGGATTAATGAAGGCCTTTTGCCATACCCAACTGCCATGCCATGTGACCCAGGGCCACACAGACTCTAACTTACAGTCATTGCCCCTGCTCTGAACTAACCAGACAGTGCTGGGTGTTGTGTGCTTGGGTCTGTTTGCTTACCCTTCTCTGCCTGTGGTCATATGAAGACCCTGTCCACACCAGCCTACCAGAGGTGAAAGGGCTGTGGAACCCAGGATACCTCAAATTAGCCAATTGCAAGCCCAGACAGCATCCTCCTCAAAGCTTGTTAGCTGATCTATGACGACAGTTGGTCATGAGCAAGCCTGCCAAGGTCAACAGAGCTTGGCCAAGATCAAGGTGATTGTGTGGACTCACAGTCAAGGAGAACATTTCTTCTTGTCAACCACTAGGGCTCTACAGCATGGTTGTGACCTTAGAAAGGTTACGAAGAGAGTATGAAAAGGTTTGGCTGGGGAGATGGCTGAGCTGATAAAAGCATTTTCAGCGAAGTCTGATGACCCGAGTTTGATTCCTGGTACCCACACGGTGGAAGGAGAAAACTGATAGAACTGTTTCCCTAAGTCATCCCCCCCCACACACACACACAATATCAAATATTCATGCAGTTCACATAAATACAGTTTTTAAATGTTGAAGACCCTCTTTCCCCCCAGCTAACCATCAGTGTACTGCATTTAGAACCTGGTAGAGTAGTTGCTTCCCCATCCCCCATGCCCCATATCAAAAGGGCTACTTCATGTTAGTTGTCATGTGTGTAGTCACTACGTACCTGTTCTTGTATAGCCCATGAGCTATGAATGGTTAGGACAGATGACATTATTTTCTCATTCCGATTAGGAGAAAGCCACCTTTGAGTCCAGGGAAATAATTCAGTATCTAACCAAATGGTTTATATTCTTCTCCTTAGCTCAGGGAGATCTCACAATTCTGAACTTACCTATTTTATGTGGCTTCTTTAATAGGAATGTGTGGAAATTTGTTCATTCTTGTCACCAACTAGGGCAGTCACTGTGCTCCACAAAGTTCTTAGGAGGATTACGCAACGTGAGCAGCATCTCTCATTCCTACCTCTTGATTTGCAAAGTGTATGCAAGGCTTTAGATGCGTCCTCTCCGACCCTTCATGGCACATGTTAGCCAGCCAAAATATTTGATCTCTGGATTTGGCTCATTAGCCTTAAAGTGGAAGGAATCAGATGAATGCCACTTGCTGTCTTTCAACTCAAACTCAGAAGCAGAATTAGAATCCAGGTCTTTGGTCTCCGAAGCCAGAACACTAGATCAGGTTGACTCCAGGCCTCCCCTGTCTTATCCTTCCCACAGAGGGTGGTCGCTTCTAGGAGCACCAGGTGACTCACCAAAGTCTTCCTTCAACTTTCTGCCTCAGGCTAGCTAACACAAATCTGTGTTGCATGCCTTTGTGATAATTAACAAACTCTGGGCATTTAAGACAATTTGTACTGGAGACAAGGGCGGGTGTTTGCTCTCAAAGAGTCTCGAAATCTGGCCTTATAAGGAAGGAGAAATGGAATGGGAGAATTCGAGAGAAAACACATTTCTTCCCCGAGTGTGTTAATGAGTTGAGCCACAGGAGGCTGTGTGTGTAAGTCAGACTGCAAGCAGCTGTAAATTAAATTTATTACGCGCCAAGGGATTTTAATAAACATTACTTAAAAATAGCAACAGACAGTCATTTGTATTATATCATGTGACCTGGTTATAGAGACATTTTTGTGCCTCTGCTATTAATCAGAGTTACTTTGAGAGACAGTTGGTAAATTCTTCTAGAGTTACTGGCACCTTCTACTTAATTAGGATTGTTCTGGAAGAGAGCAGAATGAGTCAAAACTAGGCATAGTGTATATTACCATGCCCTGGAGGCCCTCCTTGCTCATTAGATGATGTTTATTAGGCTTTCCAAGAGACAGAAACTTAAGAGAAAATGTCACTTGCTTTAATGAAATCTCAGACCCTGAAAGGTTAGCACCAGAGGGCAGTTTCTTCACCAGGAGGAGCACTGAGCCAGGCAGGGCGAGGATAATGGGATCCCTGCTGCCACTCCCATGCCACCCTCAAGGGGGCGCTGCTCGCTCTTTACCCCACTGGCCAGCCAGCCAACTAGGTCTTTTCCTCTCCCACTTCGGGACACAGGAGCCGGTACTGTAGCGATGGTTAGAATTCTGTTTGAAAATTTCCCCCTCTCATTTGTCCTTGCCAGTACCTGAGCGCGTGGAGTCTTCCACCCCACACTCCTATCCCACCTACAGGGAAATGAATTCCTGCAGCTCAGACCTTCCAGTCTGGAATCAAGTTGGCCTGTAGCTAAATGGGAGTTCTGCCACTCTTCAGCTGGGTAAACATTCCTCCACATCCTCATCTGTAAAGTAGGACCAGTCACTGACAGTCCTTTGAACAAAGCAACTTAGCATAGAAATGGGTTTGTTTCACCTTACAGGACCCAGTCCATCACAGAGAAGCAGAACCCACAGCAGACTGCTGCTTGCTAGATCACAACTAGCTCCTTCATACAGCTGTCCACCTGCCTAGGGATAGCCCTGTGGGCGGGGCCCTCCTACATCAGTCATAGAGGGAGATCATCCCTTCTCAGACAAACCCACAGGCCAGTCTGATCTGGGAAATCCCTCCGCAGAGGTGGCCTTCTCCGGTGGTTACATTGTGTCAAGTTGACAATTTAAGGCAGTCACTCAATCATGGCCCCCACACAAAGTTCTTAGGAGGATTATGTAAGAAAGACTACTGGAAGGACTAGAAACCAGAGAGAGGGTTTTAGAAATGTTAAAAGGAAGCTAGAAAGATGGCTTGGTGGTTAAAAGTTCTTGTTGCTCCTACAGAGGACCTGGGTTCAGTTCCCCGCACTCAAGCGGTGGCTCACGGTCATATAGTTCCAGGGAATCGGACATTCTCTTCTGACCCCTGTGGGCACCAGCCACACATGTGGGTGCGTATATACATGCAACCAAACCACTAACATATATAAAAGAAACAAATCTTTTTTAAAGCTATGTAGGTAGGCGGGGCTGGGGAGATGGCTCAGCAGGTAAAGCACTGGCCTGAAAGCCCAGTGTGGTGGTTGGTGTCTACAATCCCAGCAATGATGAGATGGGAGGCAGAGAGAGGGGGAGGGAGAGAGTGGAAGAGGGAGAGGGAGAGGGAGAGGGAGAGAGAGATGGAGGAGAAGGAGAGAGAGACAGTGGGGAAAGAGGGGGAGAGGAAGAGAAGGGGGAGGGAGAGGGGAAGGGAGGAGAAAGGGAAGGGAGAGAGAGAGAGAGAGAGAGAGAGAGAGAGAGAGAGAGAGAGAGAGAGAGAGAGATCCCTGGGAGCTTGGGGCACAACTCATGTGACCAACATGACAAAGCTGCAAGTCCATGAGAGACCTTGTCTGAAAATCAAAAGGTGGAAGGCACCTGAGGACCAACACCCGGAAGTTCTCCTCTGACTTCCACAGGTGTGCACGGCAAGTGCAGCTTCAGGAACATGACAAATGCAAAACAGAGGAGGGAGGAGGGAGAGACAGAGAGAAGGAGGGGGGAGAGAAGGGAAAAAGAAGTCGGTAATGCACCTCCTGGGTCCAAACCACCCTCAGCCCTTTGTCTGCGGGTGATTTTTCATCCCTCGTGCCTTGGCTGTGGCAGCTGCATCTAAGATGTTCCAGCATTCTGTCTGGTTTTAAGAACCTTGCTCTGGGCTCCAGTCACGTCACACACTGGGACCCAGGGTCCTGGTGGCTCCTGCCGTTGTCTGGTCTGGTCATGCAGGCCACCGAAGGTCTTTGAGAGCTGAGATCATGTCTGGCCTCCCTTGCTTCCCGGTGTCAGCTGCAAGCAGTCCTAAAGTGTCTGTGGAATAAGAAAACAAAAGCCTTGGTGAAGATTCTGAATCTGGGCGGCGGCGGGGCTGGGAATGGACAGGAGGAGGAGATCACTTACTGTTTTAGATGGGGTTCCCCTGAGAGCAGACCACCACATTCAAACCACCACAGTGTAATAAGGTATTTAGAGCACAGTAAATGAACAGTAAACACAAAATTCCACACTTTAAATTAAAAAAATAATAATAATTAAATTAATGACATTGAAAGCAGGGGCTCAGATACTTGGGTGCCATTACATTATTTACTGTAACCAGAAGGTGGGAATACCCAAGAGTCTATCAACAGATGAGTGAGTAAATTACAGGCTGCAAAGGTAGTGTGTGCAGAGGTAGTTAGCTGCACAGTGCACAGCAGTTAAGAGCACGTGCAGAGTTCTGTTCCCAGCACCCACATGGAGGCTCACAACCATCTTCAACTCCAGGTCCCAGGATATTTTGGCCTCTGTAGGCACGGCACACACGTGGAGCCCATTCATACATGCATTTAAAACATGCTTACACATTAATTAATTAATTAATTAATTAATTAGCTCAAGAACATCCTCAGCTATATAATGAGTTCAAGGCTAGCCTGGGATTGCTTGGGAACATGCTTTCAGTGTTCAGTAAACAGACAGAGGTGTGCTTGGACACAAATGCATACACATAGAGGCATATACATATACATACACAGGCATACAAACACACATACACACAACATTTAGACACACATACACAGGCACATACACTCACAGAACATACAGATACACATACACAGGTGCATGCACACATACACAGAATGCTTAGACACACACAGGCACATGCACACAGAGGCATATACATAGGCATGCACACACACATACACATATCCTATAGAAGCACACACACACATCTTCATTCATGGAAACAGTTGGGTTATTCCAGCTTTAGGAAGGCCCTGGGTTCACCAGATTTTTACTCAATGAGTTTCTAATGACACCATTTGTAGCAGGAAAGTCATGAATTAGTTATCAAACTACTCAATAATTCATAGGCTCCACCACCAAGCTCTGTGGAGATATCATTGTGTGGCTTTCCTGATTGTCATGTGTGTGTGCATGTTTGTGTTTGAGTGCACGGAAGCATGAGACGACAGCTCATTCCTATGTTAAATCGGCTTTAAAATGGGCAGCCCGTGAGAGCCACGGAGGTATAAGAAACAATACACGGCATGCTGCATTAACTCGGTGCCCGGGCTTGCTGTGTTCTTGTTTGAAGATTGGGTCTTCAACTACTGAAATTACAAGCCACTAACTCGAGTCTGTGCTCACTGGGGGTGGAACCCAGGGCCCCACGCGGGCTAGGCAAGAGAGTTGTACCAACTGGGTCACATCTCAGGCTCCTTCTGGTCTTTTTGCTTCTTTGTGCCATTGGAACTATTGGGCAAGCTGACCCCCACATTTGTTCCCATGGATCCTGTGCCCTTCATTTCATGAGACAGCCGAGATGCTTTAAATGCATAACAAAATGATAGTGAGCCCCAGAAGACTACTCACTAATGTGCTCAGGGAGACAACACCATTCCAATAGCGACCTTACTATCAAACCAGGAGTGAGTTTGAAAACAGCAACAGGCCCAGAGAAAGGGAGTCTCTGACTTAGATTGAGTCCAGTGGCTCAAACGGGAACCACCATTCCTGGGAAGTAACTGGCCAGTGTGTTGTCAGTGTCTGCCTCAAGTCCTTGACATGCTCAGACGCCCAGCTCTGCGTTCACTGTGAGGACTCAGTGTGGAGAAAATCGTGCTCACTGTAGGAAGAGCCAGCTGTGGGAAGATGTTCACCACAGCCCAATCATGTCCCAGCTGCAGGGGGCTTTAGTCACCCAGCTTCTCTTCCCCCTCCCCCACACCATGAACAACTTCACACTCTGTCCTCTCTGCTTCTAGAAGTGAAAGGGGTGGGGCCAGTGTGCCCGAAGACCACAGGACAGAGAAAAAAGGCAGATTCTAACCTGCTGCCTGGGGAGAGACCCCAGCAACCCTGAAGCCAGCTCCACCCTGGTGTAGCCAGGTCCTGACACCCATATAATAATCCACACAGCTCTTGTCTTGGTGGCATCTGGGGGTGGCTGGGATACCCCATTGAGCACATGCTTCAGCGAGAACCATGCTGCTTCACCTCAGGGGTCCCTGTGGTTTGGGTTGAGATGGAAACCTACAAGGAAGAAGGGCTGGAAGAGTCCTGCAGATGAGCAAGCCTTGGGTAGTAACTGGTAAACTTGGGTACTATCTCCCAAGAGATGCCTCACAGATCCAAGTCTGGGGTCTGTGGGACCTTAACAGCCACGTACCCACTGTTTCCTGAGTCCACAGGCCTGAGACCGTGTAAGGGCAGAGCCTGCCCGCTTCATCCCTGTCTCACAGACTGAAGTGCTCGATGGGAGACTGAACCCAGGCTGCTCCCCACCTTCCCTGGGCAGCCTGCATCCTTGCCCGAGACCCGCATCTCTGCATTTCCAGCTATGAGCCTGTGCCCTGGAAGAAGTACTTAGATGTCTCCTGAGGCCAAGGGCAGCCACGGCTTCTTTCCGGGCCTGAGGTGTGCAGCCTTCCACTACCCGAACCCTGACCTCACTGAAGGTGTGGCTCTTCCTGAAACCCCAGCCACAAGGCTTAGGCCCTGCCTCCTGGTCCACAGGTACTGCTCTCTGGCTGTCACTCGGCCCCAATCCTATATGCGCACTGGCTTTTCATTGAGAGGCCTGACATAGACAGATGACTTAACCCTGTCCTGGGCAGCCATGATCCTGTATTCCCACCCCCCACCCCGCCCCCACATCTGCTGCCAGTCATGGCCAAGTGAAGTCCAAAGCATAGGGTGGAGGCAGCAGGTATGTGGTTAGATCAGTGTCAGCCAAAGGCTGGTCTCCAAGAGCCAGAGTGGAAAGGGGGCCCAGCGTTTGTGTCAGACCCCCTTAGACTCAGGTCTTGTCCTAGCCATCTGCAGACTGAGGCCTCTTGGGTGAGTGGGTTTGCTTCCCTGAGCTTTTCCTCCTGTGTTAAAAAGCAGGATTTCGTTGCCCTTCCTACTAGGCTGCAGGGAGGACTGAGGAGGGATGGGGTGGGGGGGGGCACAGCCCACTTCAGAGGGGCTTGAGATGCAAGGGATTCTGTGGAACCTCCACTCCAGTGTGAGTCCCAGGAGAAAGTATCTGGACACCAGGGTAGCATGTGACACTTCAAGTGTGTGCGTGGGGGGGGGGGCTGGGATGAGGGGAAAGGGGACCTGGGGGAGGGGCCATGGAGGCAGGGCAGGCAATCACTCCTCCAGAGCTACCAGGGCTGTTGGCTGCGGTGGGTGAGGGTGCCTTTCCAGGGACAGTGACAGTGAAGGGCTTAGCAGATCCCGACTTAGCCTGGTATGGGACAATCCCCTGTGAGGGGGCCCAGGGAAGCTGGAGGGGGCAGGACTCCGACTCTGGAGCAGCACTGAACTGTGTGAGGCCTCGGTTTCCTTGACAGGTACAGGAAGGAGACCCTGATCGTTGGAGTCTGGGGTGCTGTAGAAATGGGAGCCAAGAATGTGCTGCCTGGTGTTTGTTTATTTGCTTGTTTTGCTGTGTTTGCCTGTTTTGTTAATTTTGTGTTATTGTTTTTGTTTGTTTGTTTGTTTTCTGTTTGGTTTGTTGGTTTTGTTTCTTTCCTTCTTTTTTTTTTTTTTTTTTTTTTTTTTTTTTTTTTTTTTTTTTTTTATTTATTGGTTTTTCGAGACAGGGTTTCTCTGACTGTCCTGGAACTCACTCTGTAGACCAGGCTGTCCCCAAACTCAGAAATCTGCCTGCCTCTGCCTTCCAAGTGCTCGGATTAAAGGCATGTGACACCACGCCTGGCGTATGTCTCTATGTTTCTTTTGTCAACTTGACACAGCTAAAGTCATCTGAGAGAAGGAAACTTCAACTGGAAAAACGGCCTCCCCAAGCTTGGGCTGTGGGCAAGCCCGTGGGCATTTCCTTGACTGGTGATTGACATGCGAGCGTCCAGCCCACTCTGCTGCTGCAGCCCTGGATGTCAGACACAGACTGTGTGAGAAAACAAGCTGAAGAAGCCAAGAGGAGCAAGGCAGCAAGCAGCATCCCTTCATGGCCTCTGCTTCAGCTCCTGCCCCCAGGTTCCTGGTTTTCTTGAGTTCCTGCCCTGGCTTCCCTCAGTGATGGGGTATAAGCTGTAAGATTAAATCAACCTTTTCCTCTGCATGTTACTTTTAGCTGTGGTGTTCAGTCACAGCAGTAGCAACCTTAACTAAGACGAACAAATTCCTCTAGGACTCAGTTCTGCCCTGGGGACCCCTGGTCTTACGTGGCTTTATGGCTTCTTAACTGTAGGGATGGATAGAGCTGGGGCAGGGACTCTCTGACTCCAGAGCTCTGCTTCACTGTCTTAAAGGGTTGGTGAGGATGCCATTGGTTTTCTATAAAAAGTCAGATGAGGAAAAGTTCTTAGTGTAGGACTTGTACCATAATAGTTGCTCAATAAAGCCGGGCCTCCTCCCATCAGAGCTTCCATCATGGCTGCCAACCTGGACTGCTGTCGGGGATCCTCTGTTAAAGCACTGTTAAAGGGACAAAAGGAAAATTCTATAAACAAGTAAACAAGCAGGGCCTGGAAGGCTGTCTAGTGGTCACCCATTAGAACACTCGGTAAGCTGCTGTCAAAGCTGGCATTAGTAACTTTATTTGAGTCTGCACACTCCTGCCATTCGTGTGTCAGACAGTGACCTGAGATTGACACTGTTCACTTTACAGATTAGGAAAGTGAGGTGTGCAGAAGGGCTTGTTGTGTGTCACAGCGAGGCTGCAATTAGAAGTTATATGATTAGCACTGAGGACTTGAGGTAATCTTTTAGGAGCATGTGTGTACGTGCATGTGTGTGTGTGTGTGTGCATGTGTGTGCATGAGTGTGCATGTGTGTGTAAGTGCATGTGTGTGCGTGTGTGTATGTGTGTGTGTGTTCACATGCACGAGCATGTGTGCATGTGTGTGCATGTACGTATCTACAGGTGTGTATGCCTGCTCGTGTGGGTGCCGTATGTAAAAGCCTGTGAGTTATGACTCAGCCTCCTGTGTCAGATCTTTAAGCATGTCCCGCCCACTTGCCTGAGCCTCCTCTCCCCCTTCTGCAGTTTGCTTAACTTAGTCACTAAAGGCTTGGGGTAGAAGAAATGAATTTCATTATAAAATGACAGAGAGGCAGCCTCCTGAACTGAATGTTTTTCTCTTAGAACTGATGATCAAGACTGGGACTAAGGGATATATATATATATATCTATATATCTTCATTTTAGATGTTACTTCTGTCCTGATCCTGAGTCACACCTCCCTAATCCAGAGTAGGGCATCAGTGGGCCAGGGTCTAGGTCTGTCTTCCTATGTCTGTTAATGTTGTTGCCTTGTGGTCAATCTGCACACTCTCCAGGACCCAGGCTGTCTTTCCTGGAAGGGGGAAGAGAATGAAGAACGAACTAATGCTCTATTCAGAAGAGCCCAAGTGTGAAGGCCTATAACTGCCCAGAACCTACAGCATGGACAGGCTATCAATCTTCACACGAGGGGAGGGGCCCAGGGGATCTTCAACCAATGATGGCTCTGCCAAGACTCTCTAGGAGGGTTGATTACCCTGTGTGGGCTCTGATGACCCTGCCTGCAGATAGCTGTAGGAGTAGGGTACCTTCTTTCACAGCATGGTGATCAGTTACAGCCGAAAAGATCAGCAGGTCCTGCTGCCAGCAAGCTCCCCATCAGAGTTGTCCCAGTACGTCCTCCTCTTCCTCCTCCTCCCTCCCCACTTCCTTCTCCCTCCCCCTCCTCCCCCCACCCCTCCTCTTTCTTCTTGCAGTGGTGTTGGAGGTGAACCTTTGATGAGGTTGGATTTCAGGAAGCCAGGAATATGAATTATGTTGTATCTTCAAACTACACTGCTGTCTTCTCCCAGACATACAAGGCAGCTTTTCTGGAAACTCCATGAAAAGAAAGGACTCCACCCCCTAAGAATGGCTCAACTCTCTTGATTGCTCCACACCCATGAGGTGCTCAGGGGATGCTACTGGGGACATAGGGAGGAGGAAGGAGGAGGCCAGGTGGGCCTCACCCACATTTCACAGAAGGCACCCCTTCTCTTCCTCATGACGGCACTGTAGGTACATGCCTCAGGCTCCTGGTGGCTTGGGGAAAACCCTGGGGAAAAATAAGGAGTCTCCCACTCATGCCTGGCTCTCCTTAGGGATAGTACCCATGCTGCCCCAACAGCACCCGAGCCAGTTGCAGAGATCTAGCTTAGGACCCACAGACCTTTTCTGAGTCATTTTTCTCTCTCTCCTGGTCTCAGCTCACTCTGGCTAGCCCAACCCCAGCCTTGCTCCCTGCTGTTACTGTGAGCATAGAGCCCCTGGCACCCCCATGCTGGGCCCTTTCATGTCCATCTCAGGATGCAGACTAAGGCTTGAAGCACTGAAGGACTCCTGCATCCATGCCTGTAGAGGGCTGCTGCCCCATGGGGCAGTGACCTTCCTGGCCATTTCCTTTATTTTTCGACTCCAAGTACCACCAGTGTCCACCGCAGATCCCTTCTGGGGAGGCATTAAAGCATCAATTGTCTAACAAAGGTAAGGTCTGCCAGGACTATTTGCTGTTCCAGGGCCTCCCATAGCTCCCACCGTCCTGGCCATTAAGAGTGACATCCTCACCTTGCTATCTGAAGCACCATGGCCACACAATGCTAGGTTCCCACTGTGAACTCTGCCTTGTGAGCCTGCTGCAGGGAAGCAGGGATGTCCCTCCATCTGTGACAACCAAGCATCCCACATCCCCCGGGAATGCCACATGCTGCAGAAAACAGAAGGCCCTGTCTCTATGTGGTCTTTCCAAGGCAGACGGGACCCAGATAAAAGAGGCCATCAGACATCCTAGGGGTCAGCTGTACTCTGAGTCGGCTGCCTGCCCAGACTTGAACTCATGATGTCTGTTTTCTGCCACCTCAACCCCAGCTTCCAATCCTCTTGGGGTTTGGGATGCAGACTCAATGCTCTCCACAGTTCCATTTTACAGATGAGAAAACCAAGGCTCCCACGAACTATTTGACTGGTCCATAGTGACTGGGCAAAATTCTAACAGCGGGAGAGACAGAACAAGGATTCACTCTTTCAGTCAGTCACTCATGTATCTCATATTTACCTAGGCCCTACTAGGTATGGAAATAAACAACTGTGGCTCTCACTCTCCTAAAACTAAAGTTCTGGGGCTGGGGCTTGGAGACAAGGGACCATGTAGATCCTTGCACCCCTCTGGTGATGTATAGAGCTTGTGGCTGTCTTTCTGTGTCCCAGGGGCTCTATCCATCACAGTTTCTGGCTCTCAGGCAGCCAGCAGCACAGGCTAGACTTTGGTGGACTCCTGCCTCCCCTCCATCTTTAGGATGAGAGCCAAAAGGCTGTTGATCACTTTGAAGGGTGCAGTGGAGAATGGTTCCCTGATGGGGCTGTTATTTCCCAGGTCTTCTCTCTGCTCCTGCAAATCGCTGGGCTAGAGCTGGGGGCCTGTGGGGACTACACGCCCAGCCTGAGGACTCCTGTGGTTCCCTGGTGATTTCTTCACTAGATGCTCAGGTGGGAGTCTGGGTGCGCAGGGTGCAGTTGAGAGATGCCCAGGGTAGGGGTGGGATGCAGAGGAAGCTAGCTTGGTGCCTCAGCCAGGACCACAGCTTCCCTGAGATGGGAGGCTGAGGCAGTGTGGAGCATGTGGTCAGTTCTCTGCACCTTGGTTTTGCCAAAGATGGGTAATTAAGAGTCACGCCCACAGTGGGTGTGTTATACACCACAGACTATGCCAGATTCATTACAGATGGCATTTCGTCCACCTCCACGGCTAAATGAAGAATACATTCCTGACTCTATCTTATACACAATGAAACTAGGACTCTCAGGGGCCAAGTGACTTGTCTAAAGTCACACCGTCAGCAAGCAGTGGTTCTGGCATATGGATCCACTGTGTGTGTGTGTGTGTGTGTGTGTGTGTGTGTGTGTGTGTGTGTGTGTGGTGTCGGGGGCTTTCAATCCTGGAGATGGAACCCAGAGCCTTGTAGATGCCAGAAAAATGCCCTCACCCAGCTACCTATGTGGAGGCCAGATGACAACCTTCCATGTTGTTCCTCAGGTCTTTCCCATCTTGTTCTAGAAGTGGAGACTCCCCCTGACCTGGAACTCAGCACATAGTCTAGGCAGTTTGTCAGTTTTAGGGATCTGCCTGTCTCTACCTCTCCAGCACTAGAATTCTAAGAGGTCTCTACTATTTAAAAACAAACAAACAAACAAACAAAAAGGTGAGGTGAGGGAAAAAAATAAGAAACAAACAAACAAACAAAAAACCAACCACATGGGTGCTCAAACTTGAACTCAGGTCCCTCTGCTTTAGAGGCAAACGTTTTATTAGCAGAGACATTTCCACAGACCTGTTTTGCTTGCTTGCTTGGTTGTTGTTGTTGTTGTTGTTTGGAGGGCAAGTGGGAGTGGGGAAGGTGCAGGTGTGTGTGTGTGTGTGTGTGTGTGTGTAGTTGGTTGGTGTTTTGATTTTCGTTTTCTGTAAGAGCTGGCTATTTCGGTAAGGCCTCTGACGTGACTCAGACCTGTGAGGAGGTTGGTCCCCCCCTCTCACTTCCATATTCTAGGGGTGCTTGCTTCTCCTCTAACTCTGGCTGCATCTGGCACCTGCACAGCAACGCCGTGGTTTGCATATTGTATAATGTCTCCCCTGTGAGGAGATGCAATGGGGCCTTTAAGAGACAGGACCCAATAGGAAATGACTGTAGCATTGAAGGTGCTGTCCATGGTGGACTTTTGCTCGGTAGAACCAGTAGTTATAAAAACCTGCCAGGCCTCTTCAAGTCTCCCTTCCTCTCTGTCTAGACATATAACCTCATACTCTTGCACTTGCCTATGGTGAGACCATCTGCTAGGAGGCTAAGCAGACAGCGGAGCCCTTAGCAGTACTGGTGCCATGCTGTTTGGACATTGAATCCCTAAACATGAGATCTAAATAAACTTCGTCTCTTTTTGTTTGTTTGTTTTTTGTTTTTTAAATAAAGCCCCTAGCGCCAGATATTTCATTACGGTTGTGGAAGATGAGCTACTACAGTTGGAATTAGATGCTTTCACTATAAAAATGCATTATGAGGCAGTAATAACAAAAACATGAACAACCCAAATTTATATCCAGCGTGGCTAAATGGATAAATCAGCTCTGATGCATCCACACAATGAAATGTGGCTCAACCATGGGAGACAGCCAGGACACACAGCATCTCCACTACAAGGATGGGCCTCTCATGTACTCCAGGAAGTGAAAGCCAGTCTCAGAAGCCTGCGCCCTGGGAGGGGCTGTGCATACCACGGCTGGAGAAGGAAAACTAGACAAGAGGGAAAACAGATGAGGGCCCAGGGCCTGCAGGAGTGAGCTGCTGAGAGACCTGCCTGGTACAACGGAGTGTTTAAGGGAAAAGGAAGGGTCAAGGGACTGCTCATCTGGTGACAGTGTTGGCCACATATGTCTGAGGACCCGAGTTTGAGCGCTGTCATCCATGCCAACCATCAGGCCTTGTGCACACCGTTGTAACCCCATCCCCAGGAAAGCGGAAATAGGAAGGTAATAGGGGCTCACTGGCAGCCAGTCTAGCCTAACTGGTGAGCCTCAAGCCAGTGAGGGACCCTGTCTCAAAAATCAAAGTAGTTGACTTCTGAGGAGTAACCCCTGAGGCTGACCTCTGGCCTCAACATGCACATACACACAAGTACATGTGTGCACACATAAGAACATGCACGCACACAGAGAAATCTTTTGGTGTTGGGATATGGTGGGCCTTAGGAACGTTTTACTCAGACAGACAATGATCTCCGGCCTCTGAGGTTCCATGGCCTCAGGGTACTAGGTTCTCTGCGGAAGACAGAACATGTGTGTCTTACATACATCCTGCTGCATACTTTGAGCTATCTATGTCTCACGGCACCTGGCGCCATGCACATGATACATCAGAACTCCCACTGTGTGACTCAGAGAATTGAAGAAGGAATGTCTGCAAAGGCCAGTACAGGTGCAGTTGGGTTTTTTCTCCAATATTTTCAACCCACAAGGGCCAAGCCCACAGTGCAACCAACCACATTTATACCAAGTACCTAGTGGAGCCAGTTTGTCGAAGCTGGATGACAAATGGCATTTCATGGGGCTGGAGGAAGGAAGTAGGGAACTTTGAAGAGTTAGAAGTGCCCAATTGGTGAGATGAGAAGTCTCGCTGATCTGCTGCCCAACTCTGTGGATGGACCTAACACGACTGTACCATATATTTTTTAAGATGGAGAAGAGGAGCTAGGAATGTGGCTCAGTTGGCAAAGTTGCCTGGCACGCACAGAGCCCTGGGTTCAGTCTCCAGCCTAGAAACAAGGTGGGGTGGCATAAGCCTATAATCTAGTATTTGAGAGGTGGAGACAGGAGGACCAAGAGTTCAAGGCCAGCCTCAGCTGCATATCAAGTTTCAGGCCAGCCTGATCGGTGTGAGATTCTGTTTCAAAAAAAAAAAAAAAAAAAAAAAGACAATAGTAAAGATGATACATTTTCCCAACGTTTTAAAAATTGCTGTTTAAAATCAAAGTAGGAGAAGCTTTCTTGAGAGCATGAGATAGCTGTGTGTCATGAGTAATTGTCTTGGTGACTCCCTGCTGTGTGGACCTGTCCAATCGATCACACTGGACGCCCAAAGCAAGGAGAACTGGCTGCATGTAAATTACTGACCACAATCAACAGGCTTTAAAAAAAATTAAATAAAACCATGTTCTGGTATAGAAAGAGTCTGTGCAGCCCCTCCGTATAAACTCTCTTCCTTTTAACCCTTTGCCTGCAGGGCTCCAGAAGAAACCCAAGGCCCCTGCCTGACAAGCCAGGGCTCCACCAATGAGCTACAGTCTCAGATTTCTCTTTACTTTTTATTTGATTCAGTGTCTCACAGGGTTGCCCAGACTTTCCTTGAACTCACTTGTAGACAAAGTTGAACTTAAAATCTTCCTGCCCAGATGCTGGAGTGTTCAGGCCTAGCTCAATATATATTTGTTAATTAATTATGTTATACCATACCCTAATCTAAGTCAAGATGGTCCTGGGAAATTTACATTTTTAAGAAGACATGATAAATCTAAGTATCAGACAGGCTAATGGAATAAAAGAGACATTCTAGATCTCTGTCTGTCTGTCTGTCTGTCTGCCTACCTGATGCATCATCTATCTTGTCTACCTGTTAAATATCATCTGAGTTTCATAAAGGTTAAAGACAGCCCCACAAATTATAAAGGAAATCAAATTATGTCATAATTTATAACTATATACTGTATCCCCAAATAAATTCCTTACTTCAATGTAAAAATTACTTTGGGGAATATAAAAATCACAAAGAATGCATAAAATATAAATGTTTATATAATTTTGGCCTGGGAAAGAAGCTTTCTAAGTATGAAACCAAAAGCAAATACATAAAAGAAAAGATTAATAGATTTGACCACTTATAAATTAAACAGCCCGACTCCAAACAACGCCATAAATAAAATCCAATGTCGAGGCACAGTGAGAAAATATTCCCCGCAGCCCGGGCCGCACCGCAAGGATTAATATCCTTAATGTACAAAGCAGTGCTGCAAATGGCTATGAAAAAGGCAAATGTTGTCATAAAAATGGGCACAAAAGACATAAAATCTGACATCTTAATTATTTTAGCGTTGTGTTTCAACAACTCACAAAACAAGCAGAAGCTTAGAGGCTAAAGCCAGGCACTCGTTGACCATGGCTGATGATCAACAAGGGGCAGAAGAAGGAAGCTGTACCTTTTCTTGGCCAACTGAAAATGAGGCCATCCATAGGTTCTTTGAGATTTGGGGTCTGGGAGTGACCCTGCACCCAGGCTCCTGCAGGGAGCAACATCACTTGAGTGCAGCTTTCTGTAAGGGGTGATGTGTACCAAACGCCTTCAGAACAGTGAGTCACCACTTTTCCGCTGCCTCCACAAACACTCCCTTCTGCTCTATCATGCTAAAACTAAGTTTTGTTTAAATAAGATGCCCTTCTGGCTTCTAGCCAGCCAGAGGGAAGTTGGTCAGAGTAGAGGCTGAAGGGGAGCAAAGCAGAGAAGGGACTCTCTACAACTTCCTTCCAGGGTCTGCCTCCTGCCCACAGCAGTACAAGGCAGAATCCTTTGTTTCTAAGGTTCTCCGAGGCCTATAAGCTACTGCCTTGGAGACGAGTGCAGGCCCCTCCCTCACAAGCCTGGTACCTGTGGCAGGTGCCCTCTGAGATGTCAAATGCTGGCCTTGAAATATCATCTGGGGGTTCCAAGAACATCTCCTAGTAGGGAGGGTCTTAGGTGAAGATCTGTCTCTCCAGTCCTTGAAGTAGAAACCTGATCCCTAAAGTTACAGCTGACAGCAGTGAAACCTGTTAGGGAGCCGGGGGTGGGGGATGGGGGGTGTCTTTCAGATGTGTAGGAACAGCTCCGGGAGATACAATTCATCTTGACCAGGCAAGTATGGCTGCAGGAACCCGGCTAGGCACATGGCATCCACAGTCAGGAAACAAAGAGAAAGGGGAAAGCGGGTACTGGCTATACTGGCTGGTTTTGCATGTCAGCTTGACACAAGCTGGAGCTATCACAGAGAAAGGAGCCTCCTTTGAGGAAATGCCTCCATGAGATCCAGCTGTAAGGCATTTTCTCAATTCATGATCAAGGGGGGAGGACCCACTGTGGGTGTTGCCATCCCCTGGGTTCTATAAGAAAGCAAGTTGAGCAAGCCAGGGGAAGCAAACCACTAAGTAACATCACTCCATGTCCTCTGCATCAGCTCCTGCTTCCTGACCTGCTTAAGTTCCAGTCCTGACCTCCTTTGGTGATGAACAGCCATGTGGAAGTATAAGCTGAATAAATCCTTTCCTCCCCAACTTGCTTCTTGAACATGACGTTTGTGCAGGAATAGAAACCCTGACTAAAACACTGGGTTCTCTTTCTCTTTTATATTCAGTGTGAGTCCCCAGCCCACAGAGTGGTGCTACCTTCATTTAGGGTAGGTCTTCCCACCTCGATTATTCTAAGGTGGATAAGCCCTCAAGGACATGCCCAGAGATTTGTTTCTGTGGTGGCTTTGAATCCCAGAACAGTGAGAAGATTAGCAATCAAAGTGAGGCTCCCATGATTGGCCTTAATCTCTTAGGAAGAAAGGAAAAGAGACTGAGCCAGCATCTTACTCTGCCTCACAGTGTGAAGCCCTTCACCTTGTCCCTAGGATTGCATGCTCCATGGTTTCATGCCATGGAGATTTGTTTCTGCAACCAGGAAGATAAAGGAAGAACAGAAGATTCTAATCCGTGAAGTTATCCATAGACTTAGATTAGCTTTCAACTCTGCCATCCCAAAGCCTATCTCCTATTTAGCCAAGGCATCAGGGCCAGCAACTTAGAAGAGAGATCAAGGAAGTTCAGTGCTGTGATGTTTAGGGAGATCACCTGAAGGATGCACGCATCATGATTTACAGGAATGAACGTAGTTACATGGCTGTGCCTAGCTGCAAGGGAAGCCTGGCCATGCCTAGCTGCAAAGGAAGCTGAGAAATACAGGCTCATCATGGGCTAAATTATGTTCCTCCAAATCCATAGGTTGCCTAATGTATAGTGCCTCAGAATATGGCTGTATTTGGAGACTGGGAAATTTAAGAAGTAATTAAGGGAAAGGGGGGGACATTTAGATAGCTTCTAATGCAAGAATAGTATCCTTATGAGACTAGAACCCAGACATGCACGGAGGGAGAAACACACAAATACCTGGGAAGAAAAGGCCATCTATAAGTCATAAGGGGCTTCTGAGAAACACCCTTGTCTATGTCCTTGTTTAACTGTTAGTCTCCAACAATTAGGGAATAAATCTGTTGTTGAATCAGCCCAGCCTGGGATTTTTTTTTTTGTTATATCAGGTTGAGTTGACTTATAACAAGATCATACTTAGGTCCATGTGTCTCAACAAACACTCAGGGAAGAGTGATAATTTTGTTACTAACCAAAGAGATGGAAGAAAAGACACTAGAGACAGTTGACAGCATTACAAAATCTCATTGGTGAATCTGGTCTAGTGCAACACCCTGATCTTCTAGTTCCTGCATGTCTGGTCCTGTGTGATATAGAGCTTCAACATACAGCTTGGCCCATTGGCTTGAGTCTTTCCTGGGTCACAGACTGGTTGTGTTGTGATATCTTTCATAAATGCCAGGACTCAGTTCAGACATCCATCATCAATCCTGTCTCTACTGCCTTGAAGTAGGAGTAGACAGAAAGAGAAATTGACCCTGCTGCAAATAAAACTTGGCAACTGAGGGCGTAGCTCAGAGGCACCTTGTGGATGCTAGGCAAAAGCTTTACCACCCAGGAGTTCAGGCTAGCTCTCTGGCTCTGCCATACAAGTCTGTTCCTTTCTCCATTCCCTGCCCCCAAGGGTCCTGGGCTTCTGTACTGCTTTAGGTTAAGGGGTGGGGTGGGCAGAAACCATCTATCTAACAGCAGGGAAGTCCAAGCCAGATGCTGTGCTGGGCATGGACCTTGTCTCTTCACTAGGCAGAAGCTAAGTCCCTCACAGCACACCATGTCCTGCATGGCCTGTTGCTCATGCTTCTCCAAATGTTCCTGGATCAGTTTTCCTACATGCACCTGCCTCACTAGGCTCTAGCCTCTGCCATTTGCCTACATGTAAAAGTGTTCTGAACCATTACTTGGCTATGCCCCCAACCCCAGCACCATGCAGTGAAAGCTATGGACCTCTTGACAGAGCAGTAGTCTCAATATCCAAAATAAACACAGGGAATGAGGAAATAAAGTAACTCTGATAGAGTGTGATACAGTGTTGGACGCTCTACTCTGTAGTTCACTGGTAATGATAAACAGCAATCTGTGTGAAATAGGAATTAATAATCATGAAAGCAAAGTAATGTGAATATGCATGATGATTACAGACATCAGTGACAAGTCATATGATGTAAAAATACCTGTGACATTCACAATCCCTTTTTTTAAAAAAATGATTACCTAGAAGTGGATATGGTTGTAATTTGCAGTCCAGCAGATCCTTACATTTCCCATAGGTGATGTCTACTCATATCCCAGCATGTGTGTGTGTGTGTGTGTGTGTGTGTGTGTGTGT
>NC_034596.1:97501848-97522320 GCF_900095145.1 Mus pahari
TTCTCTCTCTCTCTCTCTCTCTCTCTCTCTCTCTCTCTCTCTCTCTCTCTCTCAGTTCACCTATTCATCCACATACTAACCAACCATCCATTCTTGTCCATTCTTGTATTCATTCAACAAATATTTGAAAGTGATTCTGAGTTGGGCTCTAGGCTAACAACTCAGTTCCCAGATGGATAAGGAGAAATCCACACATACATCTGGGCATAATACTGTAAATGCTAACCTAGAAACAGAAACCCAGTGAGTGAAAAGTACAGTGTGGGGGCAGAGAGGACTGCCTCTGCAAAGGTCCAGAGGTGAGGAAGAGCCTTATCTGGCAGAAACAAGTAATACTGTAGAGATAATGTGTCTGGTTCAGCCATGGAGGATATCATGGGTCAATTCACAGCATAGAACTCACGGTGTGGTTGCGTTCAGAGGCAAGGGTATAGAGTGGAAATGGGTAGACAGCCAGCAGGGAGGAGCTTTGGAAGCATTCAATGCAGAAGGTAGAGAGCCCTATGTGAGGTTATAAAAAGATGACAGACATGAGAGCTACATCTGTGGCAAAATGGACCAGTACTGATGACCTGGGGCATAGGGAGTGAGGGACAGGGGACCAGGAAGACTCTCCACTATCTGAACTGAAGGTGGGACACCATTGATACAGATTTGGGGACTGGGGACAGAGCTGGGGAGGGAAGAAGATTGTGAGTTTGTTTTTGAGTCTTGATTTTCCCAAGTTAAGCAAGGGTGTATAGAATGCTGATTTGCGGGGGGAGTCATGCTAGGTAGGCAGCTGGGGATTTGGGGATCATCTTGGTCTTTAGTTCCATTTCCCCAAAGTAGGGATGGGAAGTAGAAGGCAAGCAACCTCCCAGAGGAGCCTCCTTGTACTGAAGGCTATGTGAGCAGGGTTACAGTTAGTCAAGTCAAGAGGATGGTGGGTAAAGACAGACCATAGGGAAAGATGTGGGGCAGGGACAACCCAGCTGTGAGTTTCAAAGCCTAGCTGGCCAAGCAGAGCATCATACCCATGCAGAGGAAAGATTCAGAGTCTATTGGGAACAGGGAGATACCGGCCTAATGACTATGTCTGAGAGTACAGCTGGGACAATAACGAGTTCTACATGAATATCTCCCCAGGGCTGAAGGCTGAATGGGTGGAGTGGGTTGGGTGGGAAACAGGAGTCACAGGAGGGATCTGAGTAGCAGCTTTGGGAAGATCTCCATGAATCATGACACTCAGGTGAGTCAGCCAGTCTGGAACGAAGGAGGTAGACCAGATGTTTGACCACCATGAATCTCCCAGCGTATTTCTCCAAGAGCAGAAATGCAGACAGCCAAATAGATCCGCCACAGAGAAGACTTGAGCATTTCCGTAGAAGTCCCCCAGGACTGTGTACATCATCAAGGCTCTGGTCCAAGGGGTTTGATGGAGGTGTCAGACTGTGGGCTTGAGTCAGCATTAATGCTGATGAAATACAGCCTCGGGGTCCCCCCACCGACCTTTCATCTGGAAGGCTCTTGCTAAGCTGTAGAATTAATGGCAAATCATTTAAAAACAGCTCAGTGGCTCTGAGAGCTTAATGCTAGCTTTGCCCCCAGAAGGTGAGCTAACCTAATCATCGACTGTGGTGGATAACCCCTGACGCATGTCTAGGGTGCTCACTCAAGAATCTGATGGACACCCAGACTCTTGGCTGTTTGGTGGTGTGGGAGTGGCTTGGGCCCGCTTCTTGGTGACAGATTTCCAGCCTTCCTCTGAGAGTTGCTTAATTTGTTTGTACTGTGGATTGAGTGTGTCTCCCCAGGGACTTTGTCCTCTGGCTTTGGCAGGCACTATGCTGAGAGAGGGAGGTGTGTCTGGGCCAAGTGCTGGGCCTGCATTCCACCACAGGCCTGGGCCAGCATCATGGGTGCTGACTCAGGACACCCTGCTCCAAAGCTTTCTTTGGGGGGAGGGGTCCTCACCTCCATCTCTCACTGTCTGCACCTTTGCCTTCAGACTGGTCTTTGTCGTGCTCTTTCCACTGAACTCTTTATCTCTCTCTCTCTCTCTCTCTCTCTCTCTCTCTCTCTCTCTCTCTCTCTCTCTCTCTCTCTCTCTCTCTCTCTCTCTCCCCACTTCTCTCTCCATTTCTCTGTCTAGGTCTCTGTGTCTTGTCTCTTCCTCCAATCTTCCTATCATTTATGTCACCTCTGATTTCTGTCTGTATATCTTGCTCTTCTCTCTCCTATCCTTCTCAGTCTCTCAGCCCTGTCTCTTATTTCTTTCTGGTGCCTCTGTCTCTGTTTCCATCTTTCTTCTTTCATTACCTCCTCTCCTTCTCTCTGTCTCCCCATGTTCCTATCTTTGCCCCCTCACCACTAAGCCTCTAGGCCCCTGGCTCCCCGTCTCCCTGCTTCCCTGGTGTTTAGATTCTCCCTTTTGTCTTCTGTGGCGGCCACTCCAAAGACTCCCCTCATCCGTGCTGGTCTGCCTCTGTGGAGAGACTGGGAAGTTCCTGTTTGACTCTAATTTCTTCCTCCCTCTGTTGACCACCCAAGTGTCTTCCCTCACTCCAGGGCTCTGCCTCACTTCTCCTGGAATGGCCCACAGAGGACTGCCATGCCGGAAATTCTGCTGTGCCTACAGCCCTGCTCCTGTCTCTACCTCCCCAGGGCCTTCCTGCATCTTTAGGCCTCTCATCTCTCTCCCTGACTCTGCCCTGTCCATCTGCCTCCTGTTTCTCTGACCCTCTCCTTGTCATGGTCTCCCCACTCCTCAGGACAATGCTGGTGAGGGCTGTGGATGGGGAGGGGGCGGTCTTTGAGCATCTGAAGACTGGATACTGTGCAGGGAAGAGTCAGTTAACCAGAGACAGCAGTGCTGGCGCTACTGGTGTTCTTCCAAGGTGCACTCTGAGGGACAGGGCCAGCCTGTCACAGGATGGAGGATGTGCTGAGTTCCACTGACTTCACCATACGCTGCCAAGGACCAGACTGGGCCGAATCTCTTCCTTTGCTTTGACCTTTGGAGTGGGGGTGGTCATTGGTTTTTACCCTCTGCCTAGGAGCCTGCTAGTTAAGCCCGACATTTATCCTGTCTCTTTTCATCATAGCTGCAATGACCCAGTAGAGAGCATCCTTGTTCCCTGTCACAAGGGCACAAACCAAGACCCAGGGAGAAGCAAGGGGTCTACCCAGCATCCCACAGTAAATAAGCTGAACTCAACCAATGCCAGGACTACCTCTTGACCACCTTGTGGAGCAATGGCATACTTCAAGCAGGGTTACCACTCCAGCTAAAGCCATAGATGCTGGGAGTCAGTCCAGAGCAGCTCTGGTGGACATCACAATCACTGGTTTCTTGAGACATCTCGTGAATCCCTCCCAAGGCCCACATTGCACTGTCACTGTGGCAAATGCCTATGCGCTTTAGCCCTGGCAGAGCCTTTGCTGACCTGTCTCCTTTTCCCCCAGCCTCTGCTCCACCGTGCCAGGCATCTGGAGGGGAGGAGGCACCGAGTCCTTTGGGATCCTGGAACAGACTGTCAGCATCGTTGGTGGCAGGATTTCCAGTTCTGCCTTACATAAGGGCCCACTAAGTTCATATTTCAAAACACCATGGAAGACCACTTCTCAGCTGTCAGCAGAGAGGGCAGAAGGCAGACAGTGAGGTGAGCAGGCAGGACCTAACAATAGGTTAAGCATGCAAGGGGCTGGTCAGAGGTGAGGTCCAGTAACCTCTGGTGTTGTGGCTCCTGGGCAGAGCTGCCTCTGTTCTAGGCAGGGCATTGCTAGTGATCATGGTCAAGTGTTTCAGGGTTCCTGGCCTCATGTGTGTGTGTGTGTGTGTGTGTGTGTGTGTGTGTGTTGTTGTTGTTGTTGTTGTTTTGCTATTGTTTTAATCTTTTAGTAACTTCTCTTTTAAATATTTACTTCATGTTTCAGTGTGTGTGTGTGTGTGTGTGTGTCTGTGTGTCTGTGTGTGTCTGTGTGTGTGCATGCATGCGCACAGAGTTCAGAAGAGGGTGTCAGATCCCCTAGAGCTGACATTATTGACATTTGCCAGTCACAAGTGTGGGTGCTGGAAACCAAGCTTCAATCCTCTGCCAAAGGAGCAGGTACTCTTAGCTGCTGCGCTGTCTCTCCAGCCCCTGGCTCCTGGCCTCTGACCCAAAGCATTGAAATCAGAGCACACATGGATTTTCAAAAGTAGCAAGGAGACTTTACTTGAAGCAAAATAATAGAATCTATCTGACTATACTCCAAGGGAGAGAGGGGTGGCCACAGGAGTGAAGACACTCAAGGGCCCCATTGTTGCTGAGGCCTCTTTAGGGGACTTAAGGAGCTTGGTTACCAAAGGACACAGTGAGGGATATTCCCTGGTTTTGGTTGATAGGTGAGCTCATATAATCTTTTTACTGTACATATCCTTACCCACAATGCTTCAGATTTTAGTCATAGGCATACCCCAGTATGCGTATGCACATGATGACAAATAGGGGCTACTCCCTAAAAATTTACTTGGGGACAGTATTGTGTGCCCAAAACTAGTTCTGGATCAACCCTTCTTTGCTTGGGCCAGGATGTCTTGGGGATATGTTTGAACGGAAACTTCAAGCTTTATGGTCATCAAGAGGAGGAGAAATGTATCCTGTTGGTCAGAGGCACATACATGTAGACAGTTACAGTGGGGTCTATGGTCACTAGGCGTGCTGTTTGGAGAGGGATGAATGCACACACCACATTCAGGTAAAGGACTCAGAATGCCAAGGATGAAACTATATCCTACTCATAATCCAAATCCAGTAGAGTTCCAGGCTGCTAAACTATTCCTTATGCTAGCTAGCTTGCCTGAAGGGGTGTAGTGTGGCTATTCCTGGTTGTCAACTTGACTCTATCTGGAATGTACTGTAATCCAGAATTGGAAGGCTCACCTATGATCCTAATCTGGAGGCTGGGAGACACACATTTCTGATCTGGATCTTGGCATGGAGATCTTGAGGCACAGTGGCTATGAATTCCAGAAGATTAAGACAAGGAGATCTCTGAGTTCAAGGTCATCTGGGACAAAGCAAGTCCCAGATCCAGATATGGTGGCATGTACCTTTAATCTGGGCCACACCTTCTACTGGAGACCTACATAAGGACATCGGAAGAAGGAAGATTTACTCTTTCTCTTCTTTGCCTGCTTGCCTTGTGGGACTGAGCAACGACTAGATCCTTGGACTTCCATTCCCAGCTGCTGCTGACCATTGTTGGGAGTTGGACTGCAGACTGTAAGTCATCAACAAATTCACTTCCTATATAGAGACTACCCATAAGTCCTGTGACTAATACAAAGGGATATGTTGTCTCTTCAACAACTATGAGGTATAGATCTGTGGAGAACACTTCTGAAATCAGAGCTCTAAGTCCTAACATGTCACACCAGGAGTGTGGTCTGAATGTCCCCTACTTTGTTTACCACAAAGCCACTGGGCCGTAATCAGAAATTGTGGAGCTGCTGAGACAGTGAGTGGACACACATTTCCTGAGGACCTTGGGGAGTCATCAACAAGGAGGCACAGCCAGGGACTGGATTTAATGTCTTTGTTCTTAGGAACTTGAAGACTCAAAGAACTCTCAGATTAGATTCTAGTGTGGCCAGAGCTCAGGTGGCTGCTGGATGTGTGGGCTGTGGGGGTGGGGAAATGGGGCAGGGAGAAACAGCAAGAATCATAAAAACCGAATGTCTGAAAGAGGGCTTTGCCAGATCACGTGTCAGAGAAGTATAGGACCCTCCCCTGGGTCAAGACGCATCTCAGTAAAGAGCAGCATCTCTGCAGCCCTAAAGGCCTGAGGACCTCTAGGGACGAGGGAGCCTGAGCTTCCTGATGATGGAGCAACAAGGAACCGCAACAAGAGGCTCGTTTACAAGGAAGAGCACTTGAGATACCAAGCCTTCCGCTTCCTCCGTAGATGGACCCACGGTTAATGGTCTGGAGAAGACACACAAACTTGGCAACAGCACTATCTCCAAAGGAAGAAGGGGAAAGATGGTAGGGTGCTGGGTGGGATCAGGATACAAGAGTTTGCCTTGGTCCGTAGCATCTGAACTGATTATAGCCCAAATGCAGCCATGTGCTTCTTGAGCAGCAATAAGTAAGTAGGAAGGTAATTAAGAAAAATGCAAATCGGCCGTGTGCATAGTAAATACCAGGGCGTCATAATCTGATTGGCTGACTGAGTCCACATTCAGTAAAGAGCTTGTATGTTTATGGGACAAGCCACGTGCTAGGGGTTGGAGCATCAAAGATGAAAGAGATCTGTTCCTAAGAACCTTGAGATCCAAACAGAAAGGTGAGCAGCAAACACAGAATGGCAATTCACGAGTTGCAACTGCCTGGGGATCATATACCTACACTGCCTGCAAGTAGCCTGTGATTTGTGACTAAAAGGTCGGTCCGGTAGGGCATAGTCCCGTAAGAGATAGGGAGACACAACTCAAACACATGTCAGTTGGCTGCAGAATCCAGAGCCATCTCCTCTGGGCTGTGTCTTCCCACCCACCTCCCCCTGCTCCAGGAATCACACGTTTGGGTGGGCCTGAGTGAACACGTAGTTTCTAATATATGTCCATATAATCTCTCCAGCCTGCCTGGAATCGGGGGACAGGGAGTCATTCCTACTGGGCCAAGCTTCCAGGGTCCTCTTGAAGACCATGACGCTTGGATGCGTGTGTTTCCTGGACCAGGAAGCAGAAAGGAATGACCTGGATTCCAGTGTTGTTATTAGAAGCTGAGAGCAAGCTGCCTCAACGGAGAAGATACATTTAAAAGACTTCTGAGTTCACCCTATCTCCTCCCAAGGTCTCCATCAAACCTCTTCGCCCATCTCCCAGGGAGGATAGGGTTGGGGTGGGGGTGGTAGGGGAAAGGAAGGCAAGAGCTTCTCCAGGAGCTGGGGGAGGGGAGGGACCAATCTCAGAGCCAGGTATGAAGCAGGCAGCAGGATTTAGTTTTCTCTTTCGGACTCAGCTTTCCCCTTCTTTTTTCCCCGTGCTTTGCCAAGGAGTCCAGGTCCTGGGAGAGTCTGCAGCCCTTCGATCCTGCAGAGGAGAGTACTAGCCCTGTCCTGAGGGTATATGTGGGATCTGAACTGACACACCTTGACTACCTCTACCCCTATCCTTAGCCTGATACATCAACAGGAGTGCTATACAGACTTCCCGTGGGTCGTGGGAAATAGTTTTTCCTAAGTGTGGTAGCCAAGGCTCCAAGACGCCGGGGATCTGAGGCTTCAAGTCTGCATTTCTGGAGGTAGGGCACCAGGCTCTAGGAACCTAACGTTGTTGCATCAGCCTGGGGACTCTGGTACTGAGCCAGGTGGAATGAGCCTGGCAGCCCCTTTATCCCTCCTGCTGGCAGAGCACGTGTTAACAAACCAGCTCTACCAGTGCTAAGACATCAATTTCGCTTTAACAAGATCCAATTAGTGTCTTCTCTGTGCAGCCCTGAGCCCTTCCAGAAGAGAGATGTGAACAAGGAACCGCCTCTTCCTGGAACTCCTGGGCACTTTCCGTGCTTCTGCCTCTCTTCCAGGAACAGGGCTGCCAACAATTATTTCCTTCAATCTTTTGTCTCCTACACTTCTGCTTCCTGCAGTCCTCCATGTGGGGGTTCCTCTGACGGGTAACATGGAACAGGTCTTCGTCTTCTTCCTCTCTTCCATTCTTTTTGTGTATATGCACATGAATATCAACTGTGATGGTTTGTATATGCTTGGCCCAGGGAGTGGCACTATTAGAAAGTGTGGCCCTGTTGGAGTGGGTGTGGCCTTGCTGGAGTAGGTGTGTCACTGTGAGTGTGGGCTTTAAGACCCTCATCCTGGCTGCCTGGAAGCCAGTATTCTGCTAGCAGCCTTCAAATGAAGATGTAGAATTCTCAGCTCTTCCTGCAGCATGCCTGCCTGCCTGGATGTTGCCATGTTCCCTCCTTGATGATAATGGACTGAACCTCTGCACCTGTAAATCAGCCCCAATTAAATGTTGTCCTTATAAGAGTTGCCTTGTTCATGGTGCCTGTTCACAGCAATACAACCCACCTACATTTCCATCCAAACAGCCATTCTTTTTTTTTTTTTTTTTGGTTTTTGGAGACAGGGTTTCTCTGTATAGCTCTGGCTGTCCTGGAACTAACTTTTTAGACCAGGCTGGCCTCGAACTCAGAAATCTGCCTGCCTCTGCCTCCCTAGTGCTGGGATTAAAGGCGTGGGCCATTCTTCATTTATTCACATGATCCCCCAAAGATACATCCACTAAAAACATCCCTCTACACACCAACCCATGTTCCCATCATCTACCCAGCTACTCATTCCATTCAATCATCCATCTACTCGTCCATCCACCTTGTCACTACACTGCCCATTTCACCCAACGCCCATGCATTCTTCTACCCACCCAACCATTCATCCACCTGCCATCCCATCCAGTCATCTTGGAAACACATCTGATAAACATTTCCTTGAGGATCCCCTTTATATGAAGCCCCTTTCCTGACGCCAGGAATACAGTCAGGACTAAGACTGGTTCTTTTCTCTAGAGATGTTTCCTGTCTAACAATGTCACTGTTCAGTATCTTAGGACCAGTCAAGCTGCTGAATCTCGGGTTTGTCCTTACAAGGGTGGCCGCTTCATGATTAGCTGTTGTGAGAGTTCAATGAGATAATTTCTGTAAAGTGCTTAACTTGAATCCTGATATATGTTAAACAGTCCACAAGTAATCAATAGCATTTTTATGTAGAGTATTGGTGCCACAATCACTATCATTCATTCCTTTCTATACTAATTACGGAACTTAGTTGCTTACGAACTTCATACTTTACAAGCAACAAGCCTTTATTGGGTATCTGTTGCATACCCTGCCCTGCGCTAAGAAGCTCTCCCACCTTTAGGAGTTGAGAATCTTGCTGTGCAGACGAGACACAGGTGCTTGAGGTGGCTTGGCAGCACCACCAGCCACCAGCATGGCTGCAGGGGCTCCAGGTATTTACCGAGTACTTCTGTGCCAGGCGTTGGTTGTACCAAGACTCTACAACAACTCTAGCTGACTTCAGTGTTTTTCCATTTTACAGATGAGAAAACCAGCCAAGGATGGGATGAGTCTTATCCAATATCACAGAGCTGACATGGAGCAACTGGGATTTGGGATTCACATTTTGGAACCATGATGGGAAAACTCCAGAAGGTGGGCTGAGGAGAGGGTAAGCAACGGGGAAATGACTTCCCTGGGAGGAGGAGTGACTAATTGAATACTCTCCCAGACATGGTTATGGAGTGGCTATAACAGATCCACGCATCCTTAAGCCTTCAAGGGAGGCCCATGGCATCCAAAGCATTGGAGGCTGGGCAACTTACACCCCCATTTTGTTACCACTCAAAGCATTGGAGGCTGGGCAACTTACACCCCCATTTTGTTACCACTCACTAGGGCTTTAAGCCCTGCTATGCTGTTGGATGCCGAGGCTGTCCTCAATCTCACCACCTAACCCATGTGGAGTTCCAGTTCCCCTCTGGAAAGCAGGAGTGATGCTAGGCTCTTCTTGGTGCAGTAGGACACGATGACACTGGTGTGCTCAGACCTTGGTCTTTGGTTGGACAGCGGAACCCTTTGGTTCCTCAGTGCAGGGGAAACCCATGTCCTCAGAGTCTGAGGATCCCTGTATGCTTTGTATATCTGGGTTTTTGCTCTTCTGTGTTATTTTGTGATAAACTTCCCCTGGGAAGATACAGCATACACATCTACTCACCCCAGATAGGGGACCCACCACAGACCAAAGTATGGATATCACCGAAGTCCAAAGTAGGTGGACCAATTAGTTTTATTGGAGTTACTTATAGGAATATAGGTGAGAGGTCACTTACAGAAGCAGAATTGACTTAAAACCGAAGTTCACCCCAACATGAGTGACAGCTCGCAAAGCTGGGAGCCTGGAGCACAATGCACAGCCTACAGGCAGCTCAACAGATTGGAGGGTGTCCTTTCTAGGTCCCTCAGTTGGTCTAAACTTCTCCCAGGCAGCTCGGCTGGTTTCTGCTTCTGGTCTGTTCTCAGAGTCTTGTTTTCAGCAGAGCTTCCTTTTATCTGAAAGAGACTCTCAGCTTTTATTGCTTACTCTGGGAGGGAGGGGGCCTAGTGATCTGGTCAGTTTCAGGAACTTCCTGAAGCTCTTTTGAGTTGTTTACCTTCGTGGTTAAGGAGCTTCCTGCAGGGTGGAATGTTTGAATCCCAGACTTGTCTTCGAATCTGATTGGCAAACAGAAACACTCAACCTTCTTCAACCAGGAGACTTACCCAATGGCTTCATTGGGAACATTCTTCCAGAACAAATAATGGGCAGAGCATCAGAGGATTCTTGGTTTCTGCCAAGAGCAGCAGCCATACATACATCTTGCCCTCAAGCTTAAGAGGCATTTTCATCGGATCCCTGGAGAAGCCAGCCTGCCACCTACATCCCAGAAAAGCCGTTGCTCCCTCTGGCTTTGTAAACAGCAGATCAGGCCATGTCAGGATGCAGTCTCTGCTCCTGCTGGGTGAGTGACAAGGTCGCCCTGCTGAGAGGGCTCTCTTGGGTGGGTATAAACAAGGGTCACTGTAATGGCTGAGAGAGCAAAATCTATCCACCAACATGCCTGTCATTGTGACTGTCACTGTGAGTGAGCCACTTCACAGATCTGCCAGCTATTCCTGCTGGCAGTGACCTGCCTTTCAGACTCAGAGTGGGTGGGAGAAAGGCTGGGAAGGTGTCTGGCCCAGCAAGGACTTCAGACATGACATCTTGAAGTGGGTTTGTCTGGGTTGAGAAGACAAGGCAGTGGTGGTACTAGAGGATACTGGGGAAGGTGGGGTGGCCAGGGTAGGGGACAGAGGACTAAAGGATTAGCCAACTGCAGAGGCCTGGAGTTCAGGGCATCGGGATAAGCCAAGCAGCCTGCTGAGGCAGGCAGACTGCAAGTCTCAGAAACCCTGAAGCAGGACACGGTGGAAGGCTGGTGAGAAGAAAGCTACCTTCTGACTGTTGCAGGAGTTGCTCAAACTGACCATACTTACACCAGTGCTTTCCTAACAGAGCACTCCAGACTTGGTGGCTTGCACACAGGTGGGGCAGGCTTGAATGTTGCACCCCTTCGGAAGTCACAGGGAAAATTGAAGTCCCCGGGAGGTTATCTTGTCATGAGGGTGGAGTAGGACTAATTGTCTTTATCAAAGAGCCTAAAGGACGGCATTAATCCCTTCACCCTTGTCCTTGGCCCACAACACCCGTGGCCTCCATGGGATGCAGTTTTAAGCTGCCAGCTTGGCAGCGGAGGGCAGCACTCAGCAGACTACAAACCAACCTGCAGAACTTTTGTACTGAGCATCTACCCTCTCTCCAGAGCTGTGAGAAATACATTTCTGTTCTTATGGGTTACCCTGTCACAAATATTTTGTTACAGCAACAGAATACAGACTTAAGACTTCACCTCACACTTCCAGAGGCCCATCATCCTTCAGAGCACTTAGCTTCTGCTGTCTGACCACAATCTTTGGCTGTCCTTGACCCCTGCCTGCATCTTTGTGCATGTGAGTCTGTGTAGAAGTCGCCCCCCCCCACACACACACACAAGGACATTGGTTATATTATATGAGAGACCCAGACCATTCACTTATGACAACATTGTACTTAGATAGACCTTCTTCCCAAGCAAGGTTTTGTTCTTAAGTATTGGTGGCTGTGATGTATGTTCTAAATAGTCAAAATAGAACCCGTAACAGAAGAGAATCCTGGGAAGCAATTCCCAGCCTCCCATGGGATGATGGTAATCTGTAGAACTGGCAGTGGCATCTCCCCAGCTCCTTCAAGCAGTTTGCAAGCACATCCCCGAGCTTGGGCCCTCCTCCAGCCCCTCTGTTTTCTGTCTCAGCCTTTTCCCTTCAGTTGCCCTAGCCATGAGCTAACAAACAGATCAATTATTGCTCATGACAGACATGTCAGGGGCACACAGAGGGGGACATTTGTTTGCAGCCAGAGCAGAGCTGATGGCCCTAAGGAGGGGACTTGCAAGAGAAACACATCTCAGGCAGCACTGCTGCTGGTCCTAGATGGCTGCTGCCCATCTCTCGAGCCAGCTCCTGTGGGTGGATGGAGCAGAAGGCACTGGAAGCAGACCACACCTGTGGGACAGGGTCCACGGAAGAAGACAAGGGAGGAAGTGGAGACAGGAAGTTCCACACCGCCATCTGGCAATGTCCTCCTTGTTTCCTTTTCAGCACGAGGAAGCTGAAACCAGGAAGGAAGTGTCCCCAGGAAGAGGCTGACCATCGAGAACAGTCTCAATGACCGATTGTGTTCCTGGGGCCAGGGGCTCGACTATGCGGCACCGCTGAGTCCATGGATGTATTTAGAGCTTTTCTTGGACTAAACTCAACCCTGTGGCTTTATTTTGCCACCCATTTTGCCACTCTGGGTCCCTAATACCTGGCCCAGCAAAATATGGCTGCTCCTCAGAAAGATTGAAAACTAAGGGCCAAACAAAACAAAACAAAACAAAACAACCAACCAAACAAAAGTGGCGTCTTCAGGAACTCTCACCTTCTTGCCCCAGCAAGGAGCCCCAGAGACTTCTATGCACATCCAGCCTTGGCTCTGAATCCAGTCCTTGCATTTGTTCACCTTAAATCAGTTTCTAGCCTTTATCTTATCTCAATGTCAGAAGAGCAGGTGGCTCCCTCGGTGCTGTAGATAAATGCGGTTGTCTAGACAGGAAGAGGCCCTGTCTGAGGGCAAACTGCAGAGCTCTATAAGATGCTCAGAGGCATAGGATGTGGATACACCAGGCTATAGGGTCCAAGGTGAGCTTGGAAACTGAATTCTTACTAGGATGGTGAAATCTTTGAGTTCAAAACGTCACCCCATCTTTTAGACCAACTGAAGACAAGAATGAGTTTTCCCACCCAAGGCTCCCTGAGCAGAATGTGGTTTTCATTCTTAACTGTAGTAAAAGCCAAAGTAGACACAAACACCTGCCACTGGTTCTTTGATTTTGTCATTCAGTCCCTTCAACTCTCCTGGGGTTGTCAACTTTTACCTTATTGTTCTTTTCTCTCACCTCCATCTTACTCTTTGGGGTCCCAGGATAGCAGGTGATGCTGAGTCCCACCGCTCCCTGCCAAGGGGCACAGGGGCTGGTAGGTTTCATTCTCAGGCTGGAGGGAGGCACAATCTGGGCCAGCAGGCTTTGTAGAAATGTTTGACTAATGGAGGGAGACCGTCTTCAACATGGACAGCACCTTCCAGAGGTGACACTGATATAAAGAGGTGAGAGACACAAACTATGTGCCTGCCTACCTTCACACTTCTTCCTGAGGGGGCGTGTCTAGGGTCGTACTCCCAAAACACCAGAACCTAGCACCTTTGGCATTCTACCGGGGGCTTAACATGAGTGCTGGCCAGGGTTCTCCCAGGCATTTAGACCAGACTGGTGTGTGTGTGTGTGTGTGTGTGTGTGTGTGTGTGTGTGTGTGTGGTGTATATGTGTTTGTATATCAGTGGTGTGTGTGTGTGTGTGTGTGTGTGTGTGTGTGTGGAGAGAGAGAGAGAGAGAGACAGAGAGACAGACAGACAGTTAGTTGCTTATTTTGGGAGAGCGTTCTATCACAATCATAGCAGAGTCCTGGGGGCTGAACCGTGACTGTTCGTTTGTGATCTGCCCTTGGCAGAATTACTTCCCTCTCTTTGCCCAGCCATCTAAATTCTGAGATAATTAGCATTGAAAGGTTAAGGGGCTAGGTGTGTGGACTGAGGGTTTCAGTACCAGATGTAGAATCTGAGGGCACGACCTCGCTGAGGTACAGCTAAGCAGAAGGTTTTTATTGTAGACAGGCAGGAAGGTCCTACCGGAGGTATCTGAAGGATCTGGAGCAAAGAGATAAAGCATGGCTAGCAGACTGGACTTGGCCGTGAAAGGAGAGAGAGGAAGAGAAAGAGTCAGCCAAGAGAGACGGACGCAAGGGAGCTCAGCAGAAATACCAGGGTTGTTAGGAGAAATGAGAAGCCGAGGGAGGGAAGGCCATGAGCTGGAGACATTTAGGGTAACGGGGAGGGTGAGGAGAGCCAGGCGGTCAGCCAGCACAGACTCTGAAATCTAGAATAGGTGCGCGTGACTCTGAGGAAGCCTAGAGGCCCTCGTGCACTTTGGTTTTCTAATTGGTACCACAGATAGCCATTTGTCCCCTCTACCAAAGGGAAGGAAATGGCTCCTCTGGCAGAAGGGAACCAGCTTCCCAGGTTCCCGACAAATGCTGGCTTTTGTCTAACGACCAGAATTTGAACCTGGCAGTAGGGATGTAGAGGCAGGGGTATCAAGGTACTCCAGGGTAGTGAGCCTGAGACCATGTGAGCCTGAGACCATGTGGACTATGTCCAAAGAAAAGAAGACGATGCTAGCCGCTAAATAACCTAGTTTTCTAGAACCCAAAACACCTGGTGCTGTTCACATAACCATCAGCACGTGCAATGCCCTTCCTATCATTTAGTCCCGAGTATCGGCTAACATAAAATGTGCAGACTGCTGCGAGGTCTAGTGTGTAGGGAAGTGGGATATTGAAGGAACTCTAGGAGCCGGCTTCAGAAGGTCAGAATGGACCGATGCTCAGGCCAGGAGAAGAAATGGCCAAGGGCAAGCTGGAGAGATGGTTCAGTGGTTAGGAACAATTCCTGCTCTCACAAGAAGACCAGAGCTGGTTCCCAGCATGCACGTCGGGCAGCTCATGGCCTCTGTAAGCCCAGTATCTATTTCTGGTCTCTGAAGTTACCCGCATACACACACAGAGACAAAAATAATTGTAAATCTTAAAAAAGAAGCTGGATAGGACATGTGCCCCAGATACCGTCTTCCCCTGTAGTGAGGTCTCATGTCCAGTGCCCTCCGCTTTCTCCCAGTCAGTACAAGTCCTTTGGCACATCTGAATCCTCAAGGATGTTTTGAGGGTATCAGGAGTCTCCACCCTCCCCTTGGCTAAACCTTCCTAACTCTTCTCTTCTACATATTGGCCTTTGGGTAGTGAGCAGATGGCTCAGGTAACAGAAGGAGGGTGAAATAGCAATTCCTTTTCCTTACTTCACGGTTGAAGGAACTGAGGCTTGGAGCTGGGCTGTGACTTGTTGGAGACACAGGGACAAAGACGGATCAGACCCATTGGCTCAGCTTTGGGTCACATGGTGTTCCCGTGGTTGGGATAGAGGAATGAGGTAGACAGAGGGATGACCTACCATGTTGTGCCCCGTGTTATGAACTTTGGTAGGGGTTGGGGGCTCTGTCTCTGGAGAGATCACCGTCTTTAACCCTCCCATGGCTGTGGAGATGCTACGCACAGACCCAGGATTGGTATCAGAAGTCTGGGCGTTGATGCAGAAACACAGCTCTAACTTCAAATGAGACACATGATTCTGGAGCCAAATGTGAGTGACTGCAGCTTGGGAAGACCGAGGTAGGTTGCTCCAAGTTCCATATTCCTCTGCAGTAACGATTCCATGAACTTTTATGGAACAAAGAAACATACACATCATGATAGTTTTCAAGTCTGTTGCTAAAACATCAGGTGGGCAGTTTATTGAAAAGCTGAGAGATTTCAGCTCTAGGCCTTGGAGGTGCTCTTAGCCTTGCCTTGGTGGGATCCAAAAGATTACAGCTGTTCACCACAGGGTGATAGGTTAGACCAGTGGTTCTCAATCATGGCGGGGGGGGGCATATATCAGCTATCCTGCATACCAAATATTTACATTATGATTCATAACAGTAGCAACATTACAGTTACGAAGTAGTAATAAAATAATTTTATGATTGGGGAATTATCTTAAAGGGTAGCAGCGTTAGGAAGGTTGAGAACCTCTGGGTTAGACACAGAGGTAGGCAGGAATGGCTATCAACGGGGCTAAAGATAGTCCAGGGTAAATTGAAATTAAGATCCGGACCTGCACCATTCCAACCTCTGTATAGTCACTAGGGGCTTAATCAGTCAGTCAGTCAGTCAGTCAGTCAGTCAGTCAGTCAATCAGTCTTGGAGGGGGTTCAGTGAAAGGTCTAGATCTTTGCAGGAACTTTTGTCTGTGTAGACACACCTCATCCCTAGAGCAGGTTGACTTGCTCAGACTACCTGGCCTCTCAGAACCTCTGTCTCTTCCTCTAAGATGGGACGTCATGCTCGCCTCATAGAGGAACCCGTCTGAGGGCCATCACAGGCAGAAGCTTGTGGTGAAATCCTCCAAGCAGACCCTCTGTGAACGATGGTCTCCGTCCTCCTTCCAACGACCTCTCGCCAAGTAGGATGGCCATGCTCCAGGCAACGGAGGAATCCTCAAAGATCCCACAGAGCTCAAAGCAGGCAGCCTCGCCCTTTCTTTCTAGTGAGACTTGGGGCCCAAACTCCTGAGCCTCAGTTTCCCAAAGCTAGACTGAGAAAGTGACATTTTCTGGGCCCAAACTCAAGCCTTTCAAAAAGCTGTTCTGGGCCAGGGCGGTTGCCTCCTGCAGGCCCTTGGGGGCTCATTTGCATTCTTGGAATGAAATGTTGACTGTACTTCAGGCTCAGCCACACATTAAAATGCTCCGGAGGATTTGTTTTGGAGAAGGACGTCTGCAGCGCCGGCTGGCAGGCCCTCCACCTCCCCTGAGAGAGCAATCAGCCCCCTGCCTAGGCTGTAGGGAGCAAGGCCTGAGCCTGTGGCCCTGAGAGGTGCTGACCAATGAGAACCTCGCCCCAGGGGTTGTCTCATTTTTATATGTAAATAAATCATTTCCAGAGATTGCCCAGGTCCCAGCAGGTTGCTGCTAAAATGTTTGAAGTGGATCCTTTGCCACTGTGAACACTGTCAAGCTTTATTACCAAGTTTGGATGTTTTTCTCTGCTGATTTCACAAAATCATCAACCTCTTTCCCTGGGCTCTGGCCTCTCTGCCATCTAAGATACTCACATACATCTTGGGGCAGATGGCTCACCACCTACCGGTTTCCTGTTCTGTGGCTCAACCCTTGTGACCACCAGCAAGGACTCCTAAAGGCTCTGGAGTCCAAACTCTTCCTCTGTAGCTTCACAGTTTGTTCTGGCCTTCAGAGCTTGCTTGCTCTCCCCATCTGTGAACCTTTTCTCTGCACTGGACTAGGTCTGCAACCTTTTTGCTAAGGTTTCCAAATCTTCCAGCACCTAACCCTGCCCACCGCTCCACATTCATCCACTCCCACCCCTGCTTCTTATGCTGTGACCCTGCTATGCACTGTTGGTTTTCTGTCCCTCAAATATATGGAAGCATGGGCGGGGACAAGACATCTGGGCGGGGCCACGGCGCGTGGGCAGGGCCAAGGTACATAGGTGGAGCCAGAGTGCATGGGCGGGGCCAAGGCACATGGGCGGAGCCAAGGTGCCCCTTTTCTCCAGGCTCTTTTTTGAATGCCCCACTCATTTCTTTAGGGTTCATTATTTCAGTCATCTGATAGCCAGACTGAGGAACATAGATGCCTCTCACCTATAGGAGACCGGAGCAGTGAGTGAGACCTCACATCTCAATACCAAAGCACTAGGCAGTCGGAGCTAACTGGGAATGACGTGGGTATTCTGAAAGGTCAAAGCCCTTCCCCAGCGACATGCCTCCTCCAATGAGGCCATGCCTCCTGATCCTTCCCAAACAGTTCCACTGACCAGAGACCATGTATTTGAATATATGAGCCTGGTCGGTGGGCATTACCGTTAAGTTCACGGTACCTCTACTTGCTGAGTCATCTCACAGACCTCTATAGTATATCTTGACTTCCCTTAAAGGCATGGAGTCAGAGTCCAGATGATGATGGTGGTGGTGATGGTGGTGGTGGTGGTGGTCGTGGTGGTGATAATGGTGTTAGAGATGATGGTGACCTGGACACAACTCTCAAACCAACATGGAAAGGAGTGGTCCCTAAAGATAACAGTTTGGGGGGAAAAATTAACTCTGAATGTGAAGGCAAATAAGAAGACCTTTATTTCAAGACAGGATAAACCCAAATTAAGTAAAAAGTGATAGGGGTGCTGAGGGGATGGCTCAGCAGTTAAGTGCTTGCTTAACAAACAGAGAGGACCAGAGTTTGGATCCGCCAAACGCCCTGCTGGATAGATATGGCAGACCCCCTGTAATACAGGCCTCAGAAGGCAGAGACTGGGTGACCTGGCTAGCGAAGCTGTATCAGTGAGCTCTGGGTTTGTGTCAGAGACGCTGCCTCAAAAACTAAGGTAGGAGAGTGACTGAGGATGAAACCTGGCCAGACACACACACACACACACACACACACACACACACACACACACACACACATGCGCGCGCGCGCACGCACGCACGCACGCACGCACGCATGCACACGTGCAACTACGCACTGGGGACTCCTCCATTCACACGCAAAAGAAAAATCTAGAAAGGATTGAAAATGGCAGGAAGTGGGTAGCCTTGCTTGCGGGTCCAGTTTGTCCATCCTTTACAGCCATAGATTATTCTTTCCTGGGAGGTGGAACAGTGTTGCTCCTAATGTTGACATCGTCTGCATCCTGGAGTGCTTATAGCATTTACAAAGGGGACTGCACACAGCATTGTATTTAGGATACAGGCTGGTGACAGCAATTGGGACAGAAGCCGGAGTGGCCACCAACCTGAGAGGCCCAAAAGACAGCAAGCAGGCTGTCCCAAAGAGAAAGAGGCCAGAGGTGAAACCCCAACTTAGCCTTTTAGTACCCTCCAGCTTTGTGCCCAGGTCCCTATGTGGGAGCCCCAAAGAGTCAAAAGTCAAGGTTTTCTTGAGTGCCTATCACCGGGACCCTCCTTCTAGGGCAGTATAGGAAGGTAGATAGGGTGGGAGGGCAAGTGGGAACTTGAGGCAGAGCCAGGATCCCTGTGTGTACAACTCACCCCTGTGTAGTACAAGGAGGGCCCAGGTAGGTGAGGACCACTGAGCATGCGGACAGGAAGGACCTGGAGCCCTAACTCTGTGAGAGACCAGTGAGCCCACCATCTAGGTGCTGATGCAGGGATTCAGGCTCTCATGAGCCTCCTCCCCTCCTCTCAGCCTCAGGCACCTGATTTACAATGTAGGTCTCAGTAAGGGGAGAAGAAACCTCAGTTACATCCAGGACTTAGCTCCAGGATGCAAACATCCCTGGTGATGGATGGCAGGTGCTCAGGTTGTAACAGGATGTGCGCTGGGTGAGTTGTGTATATTTCATTCTTGGTCCAGTGCCTCATACCCAGTCAGTTGGCCAAGCTGCATTCATCCTGATTTAGGGCTCTGGCCCTGACAACTTGAGCTAGGGACTGAACTCTTCAATTTGCTGAGTCCACAGCAGGTCTGGAGTCATAGGATCTGCCCATGTCTCTGTTGGAGCTGGGTCTTCTGGATGCATAAGGGGAAACTGAGGCACAGGACGTGAAGACGTGGAAAGCTGTGCATTACGAGCCGTGATGGGTATGAGAGACACAAAACTCCAGGAGCCTACAGAGTGCTGGAGTTATATATGGAGAACTTATACAGTGGGCAACACAGCAGTCCTGACTGACATAAAGTGAACTCTCGTGCCTCTATCATGGGTGTATCCAGAAGTCAGCACGGCTCATACGAAGTAGAAATTGTCCCATGTGCTTATTAGCTTTATAATGGAGATATTCCTTGTTGGATCATTCTGGAAGACCCACAGAAGAAGGGACTTGTGGGGCCATCTTATCTGGACTCCTTTTTGTTTTTAACGGGGCAAAGAAAGCAACTAAAGGACCTCCACAGCTAGCTTCTTTGTGTGGCTGTGGAAGACCCAAGCTCGGGCCTCTATGCTAATGCAGCAAGCATTTAGCCCACTGAGCCATCTCCTCATACCCACAGGGAGCCATCTGGAGAGGAACCTAGAGAGGAATCAAATCCACCCCACTAATGGCAAGCCCAGTGCTTGCTCTCAGTGTTTGTAGTTCAGTCGGTGAGATGGAAAGGTTGCATAGACTGTGGGTACAGGGCACATTAGACTGTGGGGGTACAGGGGACATTAGACTGTGAGGTACAGGGGACATTAGACTGTGGGGTACAGGGGACATTAGACTGTGGGGGTACAGGGGACATTAGACTGGGGTAAAGAGGACATTAGACTGTGGGGGTACAGGGGTCATTAGACTATGGATACAGGGGACATTAAACTGTGGGGTAGAGAGGACATTAGACTGTGGGGTAGAGAGAACATTAGACTGGGGGTACAGGGGACATTAGACTATGGGGGTACAGGGGACATTAGACTGTGGGTACAGGGGACCTTAGACTGTGGGGAAGAGGGCATGTTAGACTGTGAGCTACAGGGGTCATTAGACTGTGGAGTACAGGGGACATTAGACTGTGGGGTACAGGGGACATTAGACTGTGGGTACAGGGAACATTAGACTGTAGGGTAGAGGGCATGTTAAACTGTGAGCTACAGGGGACATTAGACTGTG